>NW_005842270.1:1310416-1328967 GCF_000455745.1 Alligator sinensis | reverse complement strand
GGCTGGCCCTCACCCACCCATATACACAGGTTGGCCAAAAGGAATTGCCAGGTACTAGATATCCCATGGACTACCAGAAACAGACTCACATAAAAGATAATGACAGGGCAAAGATCAGATTAGAGAAGTCAGCTTTTCTCTGCTCTTTGCAAAGGAAAAGGTGCTGCAGTTCACTGTACGGCTGCAACTAGATGCTGCTCAGGAGCTCTGCTGTGGACTGTTTTTGTGTTGGCCTCTGGCTACTACGTGTCTGATGTATCTGAAACCCTTTCATCACCTCCAGCTCTCTTTGGCAGCTGAAAGGGAGAGGGAATGCTTTCAGGAAGAAAGCCTCCTGCTGAGCCAGTCTGTAGGAGTCTCTCGCAATGTCGTATCTGCTCTGACCAGAGGTCTTTTCCAATCTGTTCCTCACTCTGTTCCTGAAGTCCTGTTATGAGGTGTTCTTCGCAGGGCTGCTACTGTTGCTCTCACCTTTCTGCAACTGTCCATCTTGCCGATGACTCATGGAACTTCAAAGTCTTTTCTGTTCCAGCACTGGCCAACTTTTCACTTTCTGCTCTTTAGGAAAGCACTGAGCAGTCACTGAAGTACTAGAGCCACCTGAAGGAGACTCTTACTTCATTGGTTTTTGCTTTGATCAGGGTTTTGAGATTCTCTTTGCTAGTATACTGGCTGAACCCTTTTTTTTTTTTTAATGACAGCAGGTTCTGCAGCAATTGTTGGAACTTGATAGAGCTTTTCCAGTAGTCCTGGCTTTCTCAAACCCTTGCTTAAGTAGCAGCATCTAAAGGACAAAGCCACTTTCAGTATGGTTACAGAAAGTATTCTTGAGGTTTGATGACAAGTTAACCTGTGTTCATAATGTTGGAGTGATGTTATAGCCCTGATGGTCCAGGAAGTATGCCAAAGGCAAAAAGTTTTTGTGAGTGATGCCTTTTATTGGACAAACTGCGTGGTTAGGATAGAGCTGGAGAAGCTCTTGATTGCAAGGCATTTCTTCATCACCTCCTTAACATACTTTCACCTCTAGTTCCTTGGACCCACTGCTACCAGGCTGTCTTCAGCAACAGGTCAATTCACTGTTGTTGTAGACAAAGGTTAAATTTCCATAGCTTTAACTGAATGTGCTGCTTAAGCTGTTGTGCCTTTCAGCCAGTTTTTATCAGAAAGCAGCAGAGCTTTAATTCAGCAGGCTGAGAGTGATAGCTATAGATTTTCTGATTAGCGCAGCTTGTCTGACTAAATTGCATGTGTGTCTAGCTATTAAGACATCACTAATAAAATAGGATACATTCCACTTTGGGAATCCTTTGCACAGCTTCTGTAGATTTTACTGGGAACAACACAGCAGCCGAGGGCAGAATTTAGCTCTGTTGCCTAGAACAGGCCTTGTCAAGGGCCGAAAACACTAACTCTACTCAATTCCATCACTTTCATTTTATGTCCAAGCCATTTCCCATCCTTATCTGTTAGTCCCTGCTTTAACAGAGAGTAGGAACTGGGCATGGTCCTGAATGCAGGACCTGCAGCCAAGATTTCCAGAGTATGCATCCAAGCTCTGACTCTCCTGCTCTTGCCTTGGGTAAGTTGCATTAAGAAAGCAGTGGATTCAAAATCTTATTCCAGAAAGTAAGTCCTCACAACACTTAGCTGAATGCTGGATTAATGAAATGGCCATTTTAAAATCTCCACTAGCCACTTGGGGTTTTTCTTACTGCCTTTAGCTTTACTATACCTTCTTTCATGCTCTTGTCCAGTGCTGTATTTCTTTGTTGGTAAAACAGTGCAGGACAATATTTTTGTTAGAAAAAACAAATAATAATCTCTTTCAATATATATTGAAGGTGAGTATTTTGCATAGCGTTTGGTTGGTATAAACACTTTTTATTGAACATCAGCGATGTATGTATAAACTGTGAGAATAACATAAACTAGGTTTGTATAAACTGTGAGAAAAGTGGGGCAATGGAATAGACTGCATAGGGAAGTTGTGGACTTGCGATCATTGAAAGACTCTCCATCAAGGAGAGGCATAACAGCCACTGGTTGGGGATGATCCAGACGCAGCTGTGCCTATTTTCTACTTTGGGTCTTTCCTGTGCTTCTGGGCTTTGCTGGTTGCTCCCGCCCCCGTTTCCTCCCACTGCCTCTTTTTCCTGTTATGTGCGTCAGGGTGTTTTTTAGCCTCCCCAGAGAAATTGGCTGTTGGCTACAGCTAGGGCTGGGGACTTCAACTGAGGTATGCCAATTCTACAGGAGGAAAGCCGAAGTTTTATGGCTAGAGGGTCTTGCCCCTCTGCTCAGGGTCAGACTGACGCCATGGTCAGATTGGCACAGACTTTGTGGGGTTTTTGCCTTACCTTGTTGCAGGGGGCTTGGCCCTCTACCCAGAACCTTTTGACTATATATTGACAACATTTTATAGAAGCAGGACATTGGCTGCCATGGTTCCCTTGCTTTACCTGTGGTAGGTTAAGTCTATGTTGTGTCAGGGTTGAGGGTAATCTTATGTAGAGTTTGGATTATGGTTGTATGGGATGGTTTGGATTGGGATGATCCTATCTCAGGGAGGAGGTCAGACTAGATGACCTGTGGAGGTCCCTTCCAGCCCTACTTCTCTGAGTAGATATACAAATGCCTTGCTCATCTCTAGAAATGTGTCAGCAGTGGTTTAAGATTTAGTTTAATCATATGAAGTTGCACAGTCAAGTGCTTCAAAGTTAGGAAATGCTGAAGTTAAGGGGGATCTTGCAGCTTTGACTCAGTCACTTCTGACATTTCTGCGTGAGTTTATACCTGATGCTCAGCACATCACTTAAATAAGGCATCTGTCTTGTGTTCCTTGTTTTTAGGGTACACCGTATGAGACAGTAGGGATCAGACATGCAGACTAACAGCAGTGGGAGCTCTGCTAGGACTCTCTAAAGTGTTGTAACTTGCTAAGTACTCTGAAATATCAAGCCCGGGGCATCTCGGGTTGAGAACTCAAAACCTGAGAGCAACGGCAAGAATTCCTCACTTTGTCCTCATCCATTGATGTTAGACTGTTTCTCCCCTTCTTTTTATGTGCCTGTATACTGGGGGAAAAGGTGGAAGTATTAACAAGCAGGGAAGAGGCAGCATCTGCTCTTGGTTTGGGTGCCACTGGCTCCTAGCATTCAGAAGGGACAGCTTTAGGAGAAGTCTGTGGCAGTCCCTGTCGCCACGTGAGCAGTCATGCTCAGTTACTCTGTGACAATAGCAGATACACAGTCTGGCCCATACCTGGGATCTGTGAGGGGATGCAGGGTACTTGGTGCAGACAGAAACCATAAGCTAGGCTTTATAACCTGGTCTGGAATTTGTCATTTCATGGGGACAGCAAAAGGCACATCCCTGCTGCCAGGGTGACCCCAGCACTCTTGCTAAATCTCTGATGGGCCCCAAAGTTGTTCAGAGAAGTGGTTATAAGAATCTATAACCCCATTCAAAGAAACAGCAGCAACAGCAGAAGTTTAGGTGAAACTTGTAATCGGGCCAAATTGGCTAAAGCCTGGCAAAGTTATGAGCAACTGAAAGGAGGCTTTTGATGGGAAGCATCAGGCAGCCCCCACTTTTGCTGGTGCTGCCTATAATCTTTTATAAAGCAGTTTTAAAAATAAATGCCTCCCATTTAGGCAGACAAGTTTCTGTAGGTAAATCTGATATCTTTTATTAAACCAATTCAAATAGTTGGAAAACTTTTTAGCAAGCTTTCGGGTTTAAATACCTTTCGTCAGGAGAGCACTCTGCTGCAGGTTTTTGCCAAAGAATTCTAGGTTATAAATCCTGTAGCACAGTTCACAGTCTCCAGTAATTCATGATTTCTCACTCTCACGAATCTGCTTTTTAAAGCTAGTTATAAACTGGACCAGTTTTATTAGTTAGCTAATCTTATGCTGGGTTTTTATGGTGGGGAGTGAAACCTCTGGAATTCTCTTCTAGTCATTCTTAGCTGCGCTGAATAAAACTAACGTTCTGAATTACCCTTCTCCCTTAGGTTACTTGGTATCTGGGGCCATGCTGGGTCTCTGTTCCCTGGAAATCAAAAATCCCCGAAGAGCTTATATGGGTCTGTGAGAAATGTCAACATTTTTTTTGCAAGCCCTTTTGAAATGGAGCAAAGGGAGTCATAAGAACTTAGCACTGGGGCCAAACTCTTTTTATTTTTGCATAGGCTGATGCATTAAAGCTGGCAGGCTTTCTGATCTGAGCAAGACAGAAAGCTTTTCTTCCTTTTCAGTATTCTCTATAAATATCTGCTGCCCCTGGTAAAGGTTTCAGAGTCATTTCTCCTCTTTTTTTTTCCCCATCATCAACAGTGCTGTTACATTAAGAAGTTCATTTCAGCAGCTTCTGCTGTATAAGGAAGACTCCCAGTCAATCTCCACCATCTCTTCTGGTACTGTCACACTTCTGTAATTTGGCAGCTCCAAACAAGGCTGCCATGGTATTAGCACAGTTTCTTTATTAGGTTTCCCTGCAGACCCTTGGGTCTGTTTGTGGAATAATAGATTTCAGAGATGAAAATCTCTCATCTAGCCATCCCAGCATCAGCCAGAACAGGACTGATTGCTATGAGGAGATGGCCTGGTGAATATAAATGTCTTGTACTTAAATGTAGACAAGGTTTTTTGGGTAAATCTGGTATCTTTTATTAGACCAACTCAAATAGTTGGAAAAATTCTTCTTAGCAAGCTTTCGGGTATAAATACCCTTGGTCAGGCTGAGGAAGCAACAGGGCCACAACCTATACCCTTGTACTTAAATGTACTTGAAATTGGGCTGGAGTTTTCAGTAGTCTTTGAATTAATGAGTAAACTGCGTTCAGTGGCCTACATTAAAGAACGGTGGCACCATCTGTCCCAAGATGTCAAACTATCTCATTCCCCTGCTTCTTTCCTAGTTTTAGCTTTACCTTTCCAATTCTCGGAAAAGTTTGTCCTCAAATACATGTTGTCACAGGTAGCATAGGAATTGCAGATCTCGGTCTTTGGTCCTGGCCTAGCATTTCTTATGTACTAATGAACTGAGATGAAGTGGTGGCCCCAGGACCGAACAGCTAACTGAACTGATGGCCTTTTACGCACTTACTTAACAGCCGCACTCTGGCTAGCCATAGTGCAAGCTTGCCACATGTACTGCCTTTTCAAAATAGCCTTAGCAACGATCTGCCAAGAGTACTGAGAGAGCCGTGCCGCTGTTCTGAGGCAGGAAATATATAATGAGCTAACATGAGCACCCAATTTTGTTGTCTCTGGATGTTTTGATTAAAGACCGCGTTGGTTTTAAATGTGTTCCTTTCATCGCTTGTTAATGGAGGCTAAAGGAGAAATGTAACAGGAAAGGGTTGTATTCTTGTCACGGTTTTAATAGCTACTAGCTGAGGGGAGCATTCGCATAGCTGAAGACAAAATAAGCACGAACCCACTTTCTCCCCCTTGAGTGCTGAAAGCTGTCTGGATAACTTAGCAGCATCTACCTTAAAGCTTCTTATTTGCAAGAGATCAGAAAGTTTATTCCCTGACCTCCACTCTCCCTGCCAGGTTTTTATGCTCTTACAGGCCTGTTAATGTTGACCTCTTGTATGTAACAAACTGTAAGTAATTTCCAATATGTACATTCAAAAAGCAACTTCTTGGATACTTAGACAATTAAATATGTCATCATAGAATTATTCCTATGGATGTGTTTCTGAGCTCTGCCCCATCATTAAATGCTTTTTAGAAACATAATTTGTTTGAATTCCTTCCCATTCTGCACTTAACTACCCAGAGTTGTTATTAGTAGGAGGCAGTTAGCTGCGTTCTTGTTTTTAGCTCTCCATAAAATGTCAAGGTTTTCATAGAACTAGCTCAAATGCTGTTAGAAACTCTGGAAACTTACATTAGGCCCAGCATGGGATACACTGCACTCCTAAGTACGCTGTGCAGTGTTCAGATACTACTTATATTTATTAGTTAGTTGACATTTGTACAGTGCCTTGAAGACTTAGTCCTGTGTCTGCTAAATACTAATATTTGTACATGGTGGAACTTGTCTTGGGAAGTTTTCAAAGCTGTGCTTTATTGCGACTTTTGCAAACTGCTTGTGTGAGAATAGGCAGCATTTATTTTATAGGTGCTTTCAACTTCAAAGCAACTTCATTACAAATATTAACTAATCACTTCTCTGGTCCTGTGAAGGCAGGAGGTATTGTGTAAGGGTTGATGGTACATCTGCGGTACAAGATACGAATGTAACGGTCTTTGTTCTAGGAAGCTTAGGGTGTAGAAGGCAGAATACTGATGCTTTTTTTTCTCTTTAGGTCTTGTTCATCTTAGTGAGCCCACAGGAGGGGTTTGTGTGTGGAGAGAGCGGGAACCTGGCAGCCTTGGGTCGGGGGAGAGATCTATTTATGGGGGGGTTGCTGGAAGGAGGAACCCAAGACTGAAGTGCTGGGAATCAAGGGTCTGTTCTTCTGCTGCAGGTGAGGAAACGAAAAAGAAAAGAAAAACGACACATTAAGCTGCCCAAGCCAGTGCCAGAAATTACCTTCCAGGCTTCCTTTAACTACCTGGAGGAGAACTGCATGTTGACTGCAATACCTAATTGGACCCTATTACAGTGCAGAGCCCCCAAATTCCATAATGATCAGTGTTTGGTGCTTAAAATCCTTAGGCAATTTGCTTTCTTTTCACCTGGAGAAATCTGCTTGGATTTCTCAGCCATCTGCTTGTGCGCTGCTGACTTAGTATGCGTTCTGCCATGTGCATTTTTCCTTGTTCTTATGATAAGTGACAGCCTTCTTGATTTGTAGCGTCAAAGAAGCTCAGCAGTGAGGAGTTGTATGTTGGTCAAGGGGAGTAGAAAATAGCACGCAGATGGCTGATGGGAGCCACTCTTCTATTTCACAGCATTTGATTAAGCTGTTTGAAAAGGGAGTTGTGATTTCCCTGAAGAAGCCATCTTTTTTGTTTTTTTAATATAGCATCTTTCCGCCAAAGACCTTAGATGTCCTGGGTGAAAACCTACCAATACATGCATGGTGTCAGGGAACAAATTTCTAAGGAGGACATAATGGAGAAGAACTTCGAATGAAGCATCCTATATATGTTAAGGGATGGTTTCTCAAAAGGGGATTAATAGTGCTAGTTTGTAATGCCATGACTTCCTTCACCTGTAAAAGTACCATAGCAAATTGTCTATTCTCCCTTTTTAGCACCCATGCCTTTCCAAACCTACATTACAGCCCAGTCTCTTTCACAGCAGTGGATAGATATATAAATCATACTGGGAACTGGAGGCCTCATGCTATTCCCATTCATTTGTCACTTCTACATTTTGGAGAAACTACTTAGTCCTTGGATTTATCTGATGTTCCCAGTCATCTTGCTAATTGTGATTTTGGTCTTTCCTGAGTGAAGACTGCTACATGGAGTATCAGACTGCCAGCTGGTAGTAAGTGCTTTCTGCCGGCACTGGCCTGGATTAGAAAGAGCAAACTTCTGATAGGAGACCTCTGTCTCTTTTTGAATTCTCTGGGCCATCCAGTCTCTGCATTTTTAAAACATGTTTCTTGATGAATTACTCCAGAACACCTTCTGCCTTGCCTCTTATAATTGCTGTATTTATCTTTTTTGTTATAAGCAAAGATCTAATATTTGAATATTTGTATTGAGCCTGCTAGAAAACAGCACAATGCAGACGATCATTATGCCACTGAAAGATTTCCTTAAAGGAATTCTAAATACATTGTTACTATGGAGAGTGGGTGGTGGGTTAGACGTAGTAAGTTTTGTTCTCTAAATTTAACCTGATTAAAAAACTCTTAATCTAAACCTTCAAATACATCTAATTCTTGGCTTTTCCTTTCCTAGTTCAGGGTACAGCAGAAGAATTAATGCCAGCATGCAGCTCTCTTACCAAAGTTCATTACAGGCTGTGTTCCTGATCATCCAAGGAGCCTGAACCATTTATTTGACTAGACTGTTTTGATGCTCAGTGCTTTTGAAAATTGGTCAGTGTATGTAGCAGGTTCACCCATTCACTTCTGAAATACCATTGCCACCTTCCAGGAGGGGCACAGCATCTGTCTTGTGTCTTGAACACTAGCCACTAGTTTGACAGGGATTTTTTTTTAATGCTAGCTTCTCCAGTTGGAACTAGGAGGGAGCCGTATATAAGGAAGTCTTCTATCCACATTTATCCAGCCTGACCCTTCCTAGGCAGAGGGGGTTAAATTCTGATACTGAACTGTGTGTCTACCTGTATGATAGAGAGGGGGGGGGTGGGGGGGGGGGGGGGGGGGTTGGTTGTTTTGTTTTTTGTTTTTTTGGTTTTTTTTTAATGGAATAAGCAGATAACTGTTGATGTTTCTAAACTTCTTTCCTTCTGTGGAGTGTGCTGAGACCCTGTGCATTCTCTTTTATGAGATGGTAGGACAGGCTGTGATCATCTCTACTCGGAAGAGAGAACTCAAGAGCACCACATGTTTAATGAGACTTTCTCATTCCCCAAATTGTTGCATATAACAAATGGCTTTTTTTTGTTCGCCTTTTGCAGATTAGCAGGTACTGATGGATGTTTCCAACAGCCCTGAGCAAAACCCCTGCTCTCCGGAGGAGGAGAACCGGCAGCTTTCCGATGATGAGATCCTGAAGGAGAGCGGCTCGGATCGAGAACTCGATGGAGAGGGTGGACAAGGCAGCATCTTGGAGGATGAAGAAGAGGAGGTTGCGGCCAGGGCACTGAGTCATGGCAAAGAGAATCACTCAGATGAGGAGGATCGTTTAAGCGAAACCAAGTCTCAGGACTCTGACAATAATGAGCAGAGGAGGGAGCTAAAGAACTCCCCGTGTCGCAAGGGGGAGGAGGAAGACAGGACAAATGACCTTGGAGATGAAGCGTCTTCTGTCACTCGGGAACTGGATGAACACGAACTGGACTATGACGAGGAGGTTCCCGAAGAGCCAAGTGCTGCTGCCGCAGAGGAGGATGCAGAAAAGGCTGGGGCTGAGGAGGAAGAGGAGGAGGAGAAGGGGGATGATGCCCCCGAGGACGAGAAGAAATCCAGCACCAAAAGTGACGATGAAAAGGATGGTCAGGATCCTGTCAAGGAGAAGAAGAAAGAGGAAGACGATGGAGAGATTGACGATGGAGAGATTGATGTAAGTGTGAGGCTGTTCTTGACACGGCAGCCTGGGCATTGCTTGGGGAAATCCTTTGGCTTGCTTTATCGGGATTGCCTTACTGAGTTTTTGACATGCCTCTTTTTTTTAACGTAAGTAGCTGCAGTCAGAGCGTATGGCCTAGCTCAAGGGTAGGCAACGTTTTTTGGCCAGAGTGCCGAAAAAACCACAATGTCTACCTTGGAAGGTGCCGGAGCACAGTGCTGGAGCCCAGAGCAGCTGTTTGCAGCCTCCCAGCTGCAGCCAATCCACGGAGCCCAGTCTGCTTGCAGCAGGGCTTGCGGCCTCCTAGCCGCCTGCTGGGAGCAGCCTGGGCTTCATGGCTGGCAGCAGCTGCTTTGAGCCCAGGCTGGTGGTGGTGCGCGGAGCAAAATGGCCTTGCGTACCATGCTCGGCACACGTGCCAGGGGTTGCTGACCCCTGGCCTAGCTGATAACCTCAATCTACTCTAGGGTCTTGGCTTGTCCCTCTTGCCATCCAGCCCTTCAAGCTCAGATATGCTCTCAGCTGTCTTCTGGGAGACTCTCTGCCAGGAAGCTTGCTTTGTTCTGTGTTACAGCTTCAACTGCTTAGGTGCCAGATGCTTCATAGTTTGGAAAATCTGCTGGCTGCAAGGCCTGGAAAACAGAGCCTGCTGCTATGTCAGCAGAGCCCCTGAGCAATGATGCTGATCAAGGGCACAGGGTCTCCAGAGCTTCAGGGCACTGCTTCTGCCCTGGCTCCCAAAGGATGCTTGTTGGCACCACATTAATTAGCCAGGTGCTCGCATCTGTCTCGTCAGGTATAATGTTATTAACCTCCCAGGCTGTGACAGTTCCTGTAGGACGAATGCCAGGCATACACGGGAAATCCAGAGGCTTTAAACTATGTCATTGTATTGCTGTTGGCACTGTGAATAGCACCTTGGAGCCGGAGTCAGGGAGCTAGATAGACTTGATGGTGCTGGGCTTTCTACAAGCAATGTGAGGGGTGAGGAAGGGCAGAGAGACAATCCCTGTGGCTGCTGATTTTAGAGTTTAAAAACAAAATAATTCCTGCTCAGGCAGGGACAAGATGATGATGACCTCAGGAATACTTAGGGTCTACATTTTTACTCTGTTTGCACACGTTTTTAGGTTTTAGGGAACAAGTTGTCAGCAAGGCTTATTTTAAATGTGTATGCCCTCTGTTGGCACCTCAAAAATGAACCCTTACTCAGGAGAGCTTACCTTGTATTGGATTTCAGCAAGAATATAGTAGAATCAGTTGTTAACCCACCTCTCTGCAGACCCGCTGTTTATTTCCAGCTGGCCCATGGATTCTCCTTTCTGGTTGCTAACTTGATACAGAGGCATAAAACATTTTCCCAGCACAACTTTTTCCATATAAGCAACTGCAGTTGTTGCCACAGGGATGTTCTTCTCCCTACTGGGAGGGAATGGACCCACCAGCTGATCTCTCTGTTACCATGTGGTCCACCCTGAAAATGTTTGTGCCTCCTAGGGAAGAAAGCTGAGACAGATGAGGGGGCAATGCTACATAGCCTTGGAGGTTGAAGAGCTTCTTGAGGGTGCAAGTGCCTCGTGCCCCTATAGCACTTGCCACCATTGATTTGCTCTATTTAAACTCCCTTTGACCTTCCAAACTTGCCACAATACATACTCTGTGCATCTCCTCATCAGTCATGCTTTCAGACCTTGTCTGTGTCCACAAGTTGCATTGTTTTTAAAAAAAAAAAAAAAAAAAAAAAAGGCGGGGGTGGTGTTTTTAGATTGATAGACTAATGGAAGGTAAATTGGTATGATGTATGAGTGCCCACTCAGGGGTTTGTCTCAGTTAACTAAAGCATACATTAATTAAAAAGCTGCGGCTTAAATCTGAAGCCTTATCTATGTTATAGTACCAAGCTGCACTTACTGCATCCAGCGCCCACTGTCCTCCATAAATTATAGAGTCTATACCCTCCTTGCACACAGTAGTAGTACCACAACTTCAAACTTAATTTCCATGACATTTTGTCCAGGATCCATTCTGAATGCCTTTGATATTTGCTTGTTTTAAATTTTATTGTGGGTATGGTTTGGGGAAAGTTGGGGGGTGGAGGGGGTTGTCATGGTGACCTGACTGTCTTAAGCCTCTTTTTCTTCCTTTCTCAGGATGATGATTTGGAGGAAGGCGAAGTTAAAGATCCCAATGATAGGAAAGTGAGGCCACGTCCCACCTGCCGGTTCTTTATGAAAGGTAACAATATACTGCAGCCCTGGGAGTAGACCAGGCGCTCTGTGATTCCTCTTGTTCAGTGTGCAGCTGCTAGACTGCAGGTCATATGATGCTCAGTGTCCCAGACATCCCTCAGTATCGTCTTTCTTTTCCTGGGTGGATTCGCAAACTGCCAGCATGCAAAATGCGCACAAACTGCTCTGCCTTAGCTGTGGCATGCCTCACTTGCAGCAAATGAAAAGAAAACTGCTGGTGTTTTCTGGCAGCTTGAAAGAAGAACCTCAAGCTGTCAACTCTGATAATCAAATATTGCTTAAGCTGCTGTTAAAATGCTATACCATACTAATTTGGGAATGGAAAAACACTCCTTAGGCTATGTCTCATCGGCACCCAGCCAGAAGAGAATTGTTCCCTGCAGTCCAGTATCCAGACTGCTGCTTTTAAATCCCAAACAATAGGGTTCAGTTTCTTCCCTTGAGAGACCTTGATTGAAAGGCCTCTTATGGGAGGCTAAGGCTGGAATTGATGAGTTTCCCTGAAAATAGTAACTGGGCATGTCATGTTCCTTTCTTCTCGGCATGGCTGCTTTGACAGACATTTTCTGGTGCGCATCTGTTGAGCTGAGTCTGCCTTGGCTGTGTAGAGGTGCGGTTGATAGGAATGGGAAGCCACAGATTCCAGAGCAGCCCAAAGGTAGCTTGACATCAGGTCTGATTGGGTGAGGAATGGCACTCTGTATAGTGTAGGCCACTGGGATTGGCAGCTGGCTGGAAAAATCCTCTGATCTAGGGATGCTGTTCCAGGTAGAGACTCAGAAATGGAGACCTATTTAAAGCAGATAACAACACTGTGTGTAACCTTCGTTAAACAGATTTTGGGTCTTTTGGCTTTGCATTAAAAAGAATTGTACCTTCCCCCTCTTCCTTATTTTCTCTTTTAATTTCAAATAATCCTGGAGATGATCTGAACAAAATTTAACACTGTATTAAGGCGTGTAGGTTGTAGCCGTGTTGGTCTAAGGACATAGGCAGACAAGGTTCCTTGGGTGAATCCGATAACTTTTATTAGACCAACCCAAATAGTTGGAAAATAATTATTTTCCAACTATTTGGGTTGGTCTAATAAAAGTTATCGGATTCACCCAAGGAACCTTGTCTGCCTAACACTGTATTAACACATTCCCATTGTAAAACCTGAAGGGAAATATTAAAAGAGAGTTTCCCCCTTTTTTTTTTAATGTAAAGATTAGGCTTCAAGTACGTTAAAACTGAATTGGGTCCTTTTTTTAATTGCTGTTGCTATGAAACATACAGCCAAAGAGACAGAGGATCAGAAGCCTTTGGGTCACTGCTCAGTTAGTATAAAAACTACGCAGGGAATTGGGATGGGGTTTTCCAAAGAGATGAGCATTTGTTGTAGCTCACCTCTTTTCCTGGAAGTTTTCCTGTGTCTAATTGTTCTTCACATGCCTCTTGGCATGAATCCGGTAGTGACGTGGCTGGGCGGGACGTATGCCTTTCTTTGAATGTGGTGCGTGTTTTCTTCAGCAAGCGCAGTTTCTTCCTTCGTTCTCAGTAACGTTTAATGCGGCTGTCCTCCCACGCTTCATGGAATTATTTTGATCACTTGCCTTGTGCCCATGTGTCAAAGTTCAGCCTGCATCATGCCGAGCTGTTTTGCCGCAGGTACATTCCTTGGATTTCAGCTTCCACTGGGTGCAGGAGGCTCCTGCTTTCTTTCCACCTCGCGAGAGATCTGTAGAAGCAGGTTGGCTGCTGGCTGACATTGCTGGGATATAGCTTGGGTTGTTGCTTAGAAATAGGTTTGAAAATAGTGTCTCATAACCACCCTGGTTCTCTTTGGATGTGGCTGCTTCTATGAAATAGTGCAAATGGCATGATTAGCAGCTGTCCTGGCATGCACACACAGGTTTCTTAATTGCCAGGAGTAACTGCTGCACTTGGCATATTTAAATCAGAAACAGGAAGCATCTCCCTCGATTCTTATTAACAGTTCCAGTGGTCAGCTGTCAAATATCTTACTGGAAATATTTGCATAATATTTTTTTTCTTGGTGACTGGTCTGTTTTTTAAAAGAGTTCTGTAAGGAGATCTGTTAACACTTCTGGTATTCACGCAAGTCCTGAATAACTGGTTAAATTACACAGAGAGAACAGGGAGTACAGAAGCTTGCTGTTGCCACAGTGCTCTGAAAGGTGGAGAGGCATTCTGTCTCCTGGGCTCTCTCTCCTCACGCAGAATAGATGGATGTGTGTAGTGGCGGTATAACTTTGCTCCAAATGTTGCCGTCCTAGACTGCGTCCAGATGTGTGTGGACGTTTGGTTCCCTGGGGATAACTAGCGTTGGCGGCACACCACTAGCTGTCCCCGGAGAACACCTATGCCACACGTGTTCTGGTGTGCAGCAGGTTACCCCGGGTGGGGTAGGGGAGGCTGTGGCCAGTACTAGGCTGGCCCCAGCAGCCCTACCTGGGATGCTGGGGGCCTCCTGGGGCTGCAGCGGTGGCAGAGTGGAGTGCAGCTCCAGCCGGCCAGGCTCCAGCTTTGCACAGCTCATGCTGCCATTGCATGGATTGGTCCACTTTTTTTCTTGTGGGTTTTTTTGACTCCTAGATATCCCTTGCAGTACGGAGAACAGCTTAACTTGCAGTATGTGGCACCACAGATGTGTCTGCGGTGCCATGCACCGCATGTGCTCATCTGGATGCAACTCTCAAGTCTCACCCCTGCCTTGGAGGGATCACTTGTAGGGATGAGTGCAAGTGATTAGGCCACCAAAAATTAATTGCAATGTTTGTGCACCACCTGCTGCGTCAGGGAATGGTGGGCTTGGGTCTCCATGGGGTTTCTACCAGGTCTTTACATCACAGCATCTGACTTCATGCCAGCTGCCACAGGGGAAGACGCATATTGTCACCTACTAACCTGGGCTAAATCCAAAGCCACAAACTAGCTCTGTATCCTGTTAGTAACACCTGAGAGAGAGAGAGAGAGAGAGAGAGAGTGTGTCCGTGTCCGTGTCCGTGTCCCCTGGCAAGGTACGACGATTTCAACTAACAAACTGTAATGGCCTGAGCATTGTCATCCTCCTCTTCTTCCCACCACCCCTCACCCACCCAAAAAGGTCTCCTCTCCTGCTACTTTCTGACAAGTGCACAGAATCCACTGAATAAAGGAACCCCAATTATATGCACCACAGGGCTACGTATTTGATTTGAATCGCTGCTTTTAAACTTCTTTTCAGGTCTTGTCATTTGGATCTATCACAGAGTTCCAGCTCCAAGTCTTTTGTATGAAACGGAGATGTAGAATTCACTGGATAGTTTTTCACATATAAATCTCTTATAACCTGCCAAAACAAGATTCTTCCCTTTCATTTATCTAGTATTGCAGCTGAATTCTTTCCTAAAGGGAGTTAGAGAGAGAGAAAAGGTCTCACAGTGTTATCCCCTGGGACTTTGGATAGCACTGCAGCTGCAGTAGATGCTGTCATCTTGAGGCGTTCAAGTATTCTGTATGGGAGCCTTTAACTGGACTTTGTTTTCACCACAGGTCACTGCACTTGGGGAATGAACTGTAGGTTTATCCATCCTGGTGTGAATGACAAAGGGAACTACTCCTTGATCTCCAAACCAGACCCCTTCTCCCCCAACGGCGCACCTCCCATCGGCCCTCACCCGCTGATGCCAGCCAACCCTTGGGTATGAACGCAGCAGTTTACACATTTGGAGAGGCTGCTCTTTTTTTTTGCTTGAATTGATCTGCAGCTGTTTTACAGGGGCTGAAGGGTTTACTAAGTTGGCCTGTAGTGTAGCAAAATCAAACGGTCCTGCAGGATAGGTTAATTTTAAGAAGGCGGTTTATATGTTGTGAAACCATCAGTAAACAGCCATAACTTTGCAAGTCTGCCCTGGATTTAGGGTGTTCACAAAGTTCTGTAGGACAGCCTGTGCTAATGTTTGCAGATGTCTCATATTCCCACTTGTTCTTTTCTTCTGACAGGGTGGGCCAGTAGCAGATGAAATTTTACCTCCGCCCCCTCCAGACCCTCCAACAGAAAGTGCCTGGGAAAGAGGGCTCCGGCATGCTAAAGAGGTATAACTGCTCCTCCTGCAATATGTGGTCTCCTGTCTCTCAAGCTAGCGGGTCTCCGTTTCCTCGGTGGCGAAACGATGGCTGATGCCACTGAGAAGGACTTTCTTGCTGGTTGCTCTATTCTCTCACCTCTTTGGAGATGGTGTAAAGAAGGATGAGGGCATAGTGCCTCATTTCGGTCTGTTTTAGTTTTGAAATGTGCAAGATTTTTCCTGTTGATGAAAGCCATGAACATTTTTTTTTTCTGCTTTGTTTTTTGGGGAAGCCCTTTACTCCAACTGTCCTCTTTATGTTGTACCCCACATCAGTCTTCTGACCACGAAGAGCTGGCATCCAGCACACTTTTTTTTTTTTTTCCCCCCTATCAACATCAGCTAGAAGAGAGAACTCATGCACAATTCAAGGCTTACCAAAGCCAACCCCCACTCCAACTATTTGCCTGTTTCTAAGCAGGTCCAGTGAGTTTCGTGCCCCTCTTCCCCTTGCGTAAGCCCCCCTGTGGTACTTGCATCATAAAGCTCACAGTGTTCATCTACAGAGGCATTGGTTTAAGTTTCCAAGAGCTTTTCAGTGATTGCACCAGTCTCCCTGTCTGATCTATCATTTGAGCTCACAAAATAATAAAGTGTACATATCCTGGTCCTGGAAAACATCTACATCCTGCATCTTTAGGGGACTGAGCAGCAGAGGGAGGGTTACTTTGAGCAGGTCCCTCCTGAGTGGGGTGGCGCTGTCAGCATGCTAACACTTGTTCTCTGTGCCCTGATGCTCCTCCTTCAGCATGCTTTTATACTTTGCATTGTGGCAGGTGTTAAAAAAGGCAACTATAAGAAAAGAACAAGAGCCAGATTTTGAGGAGAAGCGGTTTACAGTGACCATTGGAGAGGATGAGCGGGAATTCGACAAGGAGAACGAATTTTTCCGGGACTGGAACTATCGCATCACAAGAGACGTCCGAGATCCAGCGTAAGAGCCCACTTTGTGCTTGCCCTCTTGCTTTTTGGAGTGGAGGGGTGGGAAGTAACCCCAGCCTGTGCTCTTGATCAAATCCAAACACGTTGGTGCTATGGCCAGGTCTGAATTTCTTCTTCAAGATGTGCAGTGCATACAGCTCTGAGAATCTCACTAGCTTGTGTGACAGCAGCTGAAACACCACAGCCAAAAAACCTGGCTCCACTGTTCCTTTGGAGGCGCCTCTGAGTAGTTCCAGGTTAACACCAGTTTTTTCCTTCAAGTGTTTCAGCCCTGTTCCTCAGGCTGTACCCACACATACCTGGTCTGGTGGCACAGAGAAGGTGTCACCTCCTAGCATCTGCATGCCTATATGCTTCTGGTGGCTGTGCTCCAGCAGCTGTACCACCAGCAGGGAAAATGCACCTTGAGAAGGTACTGGCTGTGGGGTGACAGTAGAAACCACGTCCACACAAGAGATGGAGTTGTTCTGCCAGCAGCATGGGGAGTTCTCTTGCCACAGGCAGGCTTCAGGTGTGCACCACACTCTGTGTTGCTGGTCCTAGATAAAGCACTTGTTAGGACTTTAGCCAAGAGGCTTAACCTGTTCACAGTTAAGACTCCCTGTAGGGGTAGGTCTCCTTACACAGGGAAGTAGCTGAAGCCTGAGTCTCCAAGTGTGCAGTAAAGCCAGCAGGAGTGATGGAGACCTTGGTCTGACCCCGCTTGGGTAACTGGAAGTAATCACTTAAGGGAAGATTTTTAGTAGCTATAAAAACGAGTAATGTAATTATAAAAAAAAATTTCCTTACATTCTGTAGGAGCTGATGGGTGAGCCTCCTGTTTCTCCACCTCCCCACACCCCCACCATGCATATATGCATGCCATGGAAAGATTCCTCCACGCTATAGGGCAGTGAATTTTCAAGCCTTGGTTCCAGCTATTTTGAATGTCCCTTGTCTGAGTTGGGAAAGAAATGGAAACCGAAGAGAGGCAAGCTAAACTTGGCTCCCTAAGCTTAGATTGGCTCAGGACTCAAACTGAACACCCTTTCCTCCATTTTACCAGGGAAGAAGTCCTGCAACTAATTCTGTAAATTTCTGCTTATAGAGTAAAAGCTAACAGTGGTCACTCTGGGCCTTGCTCTCATCCTCCTCTGAAAAATCTTACCAGTGCACCTTTTTGCTTTCTCGCTAACATTTTGCAGGTTGACTGTACCTCATGTGTAACAGTGTCATGTATTCAAAGTCTGGGTTGACAGTTTTGCTGTTCTTAACACAGTATACATCTCCTGTCCTAAATAAGCATTTGGGTGACTTATTTTTCTATATTGCTGTAGTGCCCAGAAGCTCTGCTTGAGGTCAGAGCTCTGTTTTGTGGGTGCTGAGCTCTCCTTACATAGAGCGTGCTTAACTTCTGGAACCAAGCAGAAGTACTAAAGACTAAAATGAGTCCAATGTTTAAAAAGGGGACCATCAGAGTCCTCAGGAAGAGAATGCTATAGGAAATAACCTGCAGACTCATAGTCAAGCCAGTCACTTTTAAAGTTGAAAAAACGTCTGATTTTTCACCCTCTATTCATTATATGAGATGAGTGGCAGCTCACAGCAAATATTAACCATTGGTGTTTCAGATAATGATATTGCTTGTCTTGTGACAGATGGAGATGACAAAATAGTTCATAAATCCCTCTTTCTTTTTTGAAAAACTATAGGGAGGCGGACGTCAAAGAAAACATTAACTATGGGTAAGCAGGTCTTTGCTTTCAGTACTGTACCATCTGTAACAAAATACCCCGTTTTCTTCCATTGTACTTATAACTTCCTTGGCTACAGACGGTTGTCCCTATAACGGGTGGTTTGCAGATTTTAGATTGGATGCCACTAGTTTTGGAAAATAGGTTTTTAAATGAAGTTAGCCTCCTACTTAAATACACTTAGAAGGCACAGCAGTGGTGCCTGTTTTCACAAATGAAATTATACAGACAGACAAACAGGTATTACAGGAAGGGATGAGGGAGTTTGGGGTTGAGGGTGGAATGAAAAGCAAGAACTTCTGTCTTGCAGTAGTTTGCAGTTTTGAACACCCAGAGTCACTG
>NW_005842270.1:1300345-1310385 GCF_000455745.1 Alligator sinensis | reverse complement strand
TTCCTGCTAATGGTCTAAGACCTAGAACTGCATTTGTCACCTGGCATGGTCCTGGTAATTCATGCCTCTATTAAATCTTCGGCATCTAGGAATCACCTTTGTCCTTTCACTGTTGCCTTCAATATCATGTCAAACAGAAAAGTGGAAATCTTAAGCCACATAAAAGTACTGAAATCCATGTGCTGCCGTAGCTTTCAGTACGACGGTTGAATTTCATCCTCCTCTAGATTTCTTGGAACATCTATTTTAAATGGAAATACTCTTATTCTTCCTACCTCCATGTGGGATACTGAAGAAAGGAGCCTTTGATTTCCAATCTTGGCTCTGCCAGTAGCTCCTTCTGTGGCCTTGGAAGTTACTGGAGCTCCATACCCTTTTCCTTGTCTGTAAAGTGGTTATAATACCCGCCCCCATCCCATCTGGTTGGCAGGGATTAGTTGTTGTTGGGCACATGCTGAAAAACTGCATTAAGTAGTGTTAGTAAAAACCTTTTCACAAGGGAGGTTTTGGAGGCTTTTGGACTCATACCCCAAAAGATCATCCTTCTGCACACCTCCACAGTTACGCGTTTGTGCAGTGCAGTGCATGTGAATGTGTTCACAGTGGAACATGATACTTTTTCAGTTGGAAAATCCAAACTGCATGTTCCAGTATCTGCTTTATCACCTCAGTCATTTAGGAAATTGGTGTCGGGGACTGCATTTTTATCCTCTAGTAAAAAACTCTGCAAAAATGCCTGTTCATTCCCAAGTGCTGTGCACTCAGCCCACTGACACAACAGTAGAAGATTAAGGTCTATTCTACTTCTAATGTCTATGGGGTGCTTGATAGGAGCCACATGCATGCACTGAGAAGAAACTGTACAAAAGTCTAAATAGATGGGCCAGAAATTTTCTCTAGATTTCTCCAGATTTACCCCAGTTGAATAGATTAAATTTGGCCTGTGGAGTTCCTTTGTGTCCTCTTGATCAGAACTGCAACTTTTGCGCCTGTTCTAAAGTTTCATTTTATTGTAATGATTAAAAGGAAGACTTCTGTGCTCCTGCCAAGATGCAGAGCAAATAAGCCATTTTAGGCAGGGAGTACTCTTGAACAGGGTTTTCCCTCTTGGTATGCGAGCATGCACACCTGATCTAGACTGTGTAGTATCTTCATCGTAAGTGCAGTGTGCAGGTGAGATTTACCCTTCTAACGTTCCTCTGCTTGTCATTGCAGGCTTGATCCCTATACAGATCCGTATTATGATTATGATATAGAACGGTTCTGGCGTGGTGGGCAATATGAGAACTTCAGGGTTCAGTATACAGACCCCGACCCATATCGTAACTACAGAGTAAGTAAGGTAATGCGCCTGTCTAAACTTTCCTCCTCTCGCTGCTTTAGGAATCCGTTCAACTTCATTTCCAGTATGTTATATCAAAATCTGTTGGTTTCTCTGCCTCCCCCTCTTGTCTTTGTATGCATTATGGTTTGGTACCTCCAATTATTCAGTCTTGACTTTTTGAGCACTGGCAATGTGCAGCGTGCCAGACAAGACAGTCATACGAGCCTGTCCTGATGAGTTGATGGTCTTTCTCTTCAGTAAAGCAAAACTCGCTGCTGCACCCAGCAGCAGGTGTTAGCTGTCTTTTTTAAGACATTTGATTTGACATACATAGTGTTTTGGAGGTTGAACCAAAGGAAGGTTTTAAATGAAGACCAGGCTATATGAGAGTGTTAGAGTGGGCATCTCTGCCATCATGTATACTAGTGGACTTTCACTGAGATAAATGGGTATTTGAGACTTGTTGCACATTTTGTTTTGGAATCTCTTATGGTGGTTGATTCAGTGGGAAGAAGGAGAACGGTAGTCTCTAGAGAGAGCACCAGATACAGTCTCCTCGGGTTGTATTATTGCATGCAAGAGGGAAAGCGGAGTATTCCATTGAAAACGGTCCTTGACGCATGGAAAGGCAATAAGGCTTTGTTGCAGTGTCCCAGAGCAGTGTCTTAAAAGGACTAATTTTGCTGAACACTCAGATTTGCGGTGGCAGAAGAGAGCAGTTAATTTGTTTACTGATAGCTGTAATGCTCCTCAGAAGTGATGCTCAGATAGTGGCCTGTCTTTGATGCTGCTTTTTATGGTGCAGTATCAGTTCTTGTAATTGCTTGCAAAATTCATGATTATAATATGACAGATTAGCAATGTGCTCAAAGGCTCTTTTCACAAACATTTCTGAACAGCCGCATACCTGGTGGTGTTGGTTCTCAAGGGATAAAGGTTGAACCAGATTCACCCTGGGTGCCTGTTGCCTTTGGTGAAGTTATAGTGGGGGTGAATCTATTGCCGCATGTTCTTACAGTTCTTCTTGCTGATCCTGAAACATGGTACACAGGCTCCATTCCCCACCCCTCCCAATGTCACGTTGTAACTAGGGGAGCTGGGATAACAGTGTCTAATCCAACACTTTAAAATCAGAGGCAATGCAGTCGCAGAAGTGGTACAAAAATGTCACCCTGTCTCTTTCTTTTTTTGCAAGGAAAGAGAGAACAGACAGCGCGAGCGTGAGCGGGAACGGGAGCGCGAGCGGGAGAGGGAGCGACGGCAGCGGGAGCGAGAAAGGGAGCGCGAGCGGGAGCGCGACAAGGAGCGCCAGCGGAGGAAAGACGAGTGGGAACGTGAGAGGGAGCGCATCAAGAGGGACGAGAAGGACAGGCAGCATCGGGACCGCGACCGGGACCGGGACAGAGAGAGGGAGCGGGAGAAGGAGAAAGAAAAGCCCAAACCTCGGTCACCGCAGCTACCAAGGTATGTGCTTGGCTCTCCCTTATTGTGCCTTTCTACCTGGTGGGTCATTAAGCAAAGAACACCCTGTGAATGGGCAGGAAGCCATGATTTTCTGGTCCATACTGCTCTGAGGAGGAGCAGTGCAGCTGCACTGATCACTGGGAACGTGCAGTTCAAATGAAGCTTGCTGGCCACTAAGTGGAGCTAAAACGCAACAAGTGTTTCGGGGGACTTTGCAGCAGCTGGCTGTGAGTAGAGCAGACGGGTTAAGCTTCCTGTTGTAGGATTTTGCGTGTCTTTACTTTGCTCCTGTGAGGGGTCTGGCCTGCTCCGAGCTGCACAACCCAGCATGATGCTAATGTGTGCGTCTTGGGAATCCAGCTGTCTGAGTGCAGGGCTCATAAGCAGGGCACCTGAGTTGTAGCTCTGTCCCCAGTACTGACTTCTATGGATTTGGCAAGTTGCTGTGGTGGCAAAATTCAAGGATTGACTGGGTATTTATATAGTGAGCTAATGCTAAGAAGTGTGGGGGGCTTGGAGAGGCTATAGAGCCTCAGGCTTCAGGGCTTAAAACAATTTTGACTATAAGTGAGGATGAGATTTCCATGTAGGGCAGGTCATTCAGACTTGCTGACTGGCAGGCTCGTTTTAACTTCCTCCAAAATGTCCAGTGCTGGTCACAGATAGAGACAGAATAGTGGACTAGGTAGAGCAAAGAGCTGATCTGGTCTGCGGTTCCCATGCCCCTGCTTCCCTGAGGGTCAGTTAGGCAATACGTGCCCACAGTAACTTCCGGGTGCATCTGGATTCATTGTAAACCCCTATATAAATATTGAAGCTAACTGACAAATGGGATTTGCAGCACATTGGAAATCCTGCTGTTGCACCATCTTTTTATTTATTTATTTTTGCCTGGATTTGGGGGGGGGGAAATTTTGAGATGGCAAAGCTGCTTGCTGAATGCAGAGGTTGGAAGAAAAACCTTGGGATTTAGAAATGAGGAGGTATTAATGGGAGATGGAATCTGGCCAAGGAGCATGGGGAAATAGGGGTCATGAAGAACCCAGAACTAATTCGTTTTTGAGATGTGGCAGACTCTCTTGGTGGCTGAGTCACTCTGGTGCCTCTCGGCCATGGGAGGGAGAGGTGGGGGGGATGAGGAAGTACACTGCATCATAGAAAGATGCTCTGGGACTAGTCCCATCATAGAGAAGAGGACTGGGAGAACTAGCATTCCCATGTACTTCAGGTGGGTGCAGGGATGAATGTTCATCAGACCTAGACTTTAAACCTTCGGCTTGGATTCCCCGTGTTTGGGAAATTTTGATTTTTTTGATAAAACCCTGTTTTCTAACAGGAAGACATTTCATTTGGAATCCTCCTCCCCACCCGAACACATAAGAAGCGGTCCAGGGCTGTGCTAGCCTGGGCACATTTGTCAAGTTGAATGCTCTGTTCTAAGTAAGGGATATTCACGCAGCTCTGTTATCTTAGTTGCGGCTAAGGTTCACATTCAAACCATTTCAGTGATGACAGCTCTTGATTCCTGTCCTTGTTTGGTGGCTGAAGTGATGCAAGTTGATTTGCTTCTCTAAATATCACCAGCTGTGATGACTGGTATCAGTCTGAAGACTGAGATAGTAGATTGAATGGGGAAAGGAGACTGAGCTGCCTCATCTCCCAGTTCTCTGAGATCACACGTGCTCCATGGGTGCAGTTCAGCCCGTTCCCCTAAACAGGAGTGCAGTGGTCTGAGAGCTGGATCTTGCACGTCTAAACCAAACTTCATGCATGGGGGTCTGCCTGTGATAAGCACAGGGAGGGAAGATTCTTGTTTTTCATGGCCTTGCTTTCACCTGATGGAAAACGCTTGCTCATCTGAACAGTTCCTCTGTTTGGCTGTTTTTTGGCTTGATATTCTGCTATTTCTAGAACTACTAGTTGAAAAGCCAGTATTTCAAATCCACTCCAGTCTTAGCTGGTACAAGAAGCAATGTGTGCAAGTTCAAGTGAAGGTGCTGCAGGAAGCCAGGAGCAGCTGCTCACTTTGGCTTTATTTTATAGGTGGCTTAAAAACATAAAACCTGTGCTGTCGGGGGTGAAGTGGGTTTTTTATGCTACGGTGGAGCAATTGCAATTGTACGTGACATGGAAGTTTTAAAACAAAAAAGTGCTCTCAAATGAGGCAGGTATCCACCTTGTAGGTTATTGGTCTAGAGGCAAAAGGAATTGGACCTCGTGGTAGAGGCGATTGATTATCTTTTATTAGACCAACTAGATTTTCGCAAAAACAAATTATTTGCAAGATTTCGGGCATAAGCACCCTTCAAGCATCGGAGACAAGATTGTAAAAGTAATGAAAATGAAGCAAGCACTTGGATGAAGTGCAGTCACAGTGCCCAGCACTGCCTCTACGATGGAGTGAAGTAAAAGGTGCATTAACAGTGTCCAGCTATTTGAGGATGTTTTTTATTTCCAGTGGAGATGATACTCCTGTTGAGGAAAATCTGATCTAAAAACGAGACCGATCCCCAGGTCCCACTCGATCCATCCACGTGCACTGCACTGCGTGGGTGAGGGGAGGGGATGCAGCGAAGCAGAAAAAGTAAATGAAAAGCAATTCCTTTAAGTCCTGCTTGCCAGAAGGAGAGGCCCGGCTCTGAGAAGCAACAGGGCTAACTTTCCTTTGAGGGCAGCAGCCCGTCCCCCCCAATGCTTTCTCTTCCCTGCGGCTGTCTCATCTAAAGCGTGGCTTTGCTCTGCCTTTCCAGACCCAGCGTCCCTCCTAAATTGTCTCCCTGCCAGGAGCCATTCAAGCTTCACCTGGCGTCACATGGTGACCCTCCAGGGACTCGCCAACTCCCTGCCTTGTTCTCTCTCAGTAACTTGGCACTATATTTATAGCTAAGACTTCTATGTTAGCGTGTTAGCCTTCTAGAAATAAGCCTCTTGCTAATTCTGTTTAATGTGTAACCTCTTTTGAATTTGATTCATATTTACCAGGGAGGAGCCTGCAGGCTAGTGGAAGTCATGCTGACCTCTTGAAGTCTATTTATAGCCTCATGTGCTTTCCCTAATTGTCAGATCCCAATGGCTGGCAATTCCAGCCTTTCTGTGGCTCTTGGCTCATGACATCCAGTACTTCCCTGCGTCACATGGCTGCATGATGTGAAGCGGTGGTGTTGTTCCAAGCGAGCACGCACTTCCTGATGCAACCGGTGGCCGGGTAGCATTCCACGCACAGCCACAGTACATTGTACGATCGGTGTTTTCAGTTGGGATGTGAACAGCCATCCTTTTTAGCCCGTTTGAGACCGACCCCTTTCGTGGACCCCTTAGAAGGCCTTTGTAAACTCAGAGTTTCAGCAATCGTGCCAGGAGGTATTAAACAGTTGTTGATTAAGGATCAGTGCCACAGGTGTACCCAGGGCAGCTGTAGTTAGAAGTAAATTCAACGAGTGCATTAACACAGAAGTCTCCAACTCTCCCCCCCGCCCCACTCCAGAAGCCTACAAGTAGGCTGTAACTGAGAGGTTGAAAGACGAGTTGAAGAATCAAGGACATTATAAAATAATGATTCAGTTCTGCTGGGACAGGAAATTGTAGCTTGGTCGGAGGACTAGAAATCCCCTCAGAACTGAAGGGGGACCTCTTTGCAACAGTCTTCCCAGCACATGATGCTGGCTGTAACCTTTTTCTTTTCCTTTCCAAGAAGAGGCTACTCAACAGGCTCCTCTAATATAGGCTTTAAATGCAGATGGGTTGAAAAATGTATTCCCAGCTTGCAAGAGAAATAGTCCCCTCTGCCATTCCCAGCTTGCAAGAGAAATAGTCCTCCAAAACATTAGTCTGAGTCTGCAATGCTGGCACAGTCCCACCTTCTCCCTTAGGCAGTCCAGGCACTGAGCGCCAAACGAGCGAGGACCGGCTCTGGTGACCGGAGAGAGGGATAACTCCATTACTTGATCAGCATTCTCCATCTCGAAAGGAGGCCTGAGGCTGCCAGAGTGTTTGCTGGGTGCAGAACGCCGGCTTCGTGCCCTCTTGGCCTTTGGACTGCCGCGTATCTCGCTGTTATGTAAAGCATTTGGTGGGGATCAGAGGGGTTCTGTGAAACTCATTCGACTCTGTTTGTGAAGGTTTCTCCAGTGCGGCCACTCCAATGCAGTTCTGCCCATTTCTTGGAGTATCTTTTATATTTGCCCTCCTACCAGCTAAGGCACAGGACAAATGTTGCAGCAAGGAAAGTTTAGGTTAGATATTAAGTGAACTGTCTCGCTAGGAGGGTAGTAAAACACTGGAACGGGCTACCTAGAGAGGTTATGGACTCTCCATCCTTGGAGGGTTTTAAGACTCGGCTGGACAAAGCCTTGGCTGGGGTGATATAGTTGGGGCTGGTCCTGCTTTGAGCAGGGGATTGGACTAGATGTGTTCTGAAGTCCTTTCCAGCCCTAGCTGTGTATGATTCTCTGAAATGCTCCACTCTTCTGACTGATCTGCATAGGTTCTCCATCCTGCCGCGGTCCTGACAGATCTCAGTGGGATTTAGCAGCACAGCTGATCTGCTGAGCAGTTCATTCCTTTGTTGCATTATCCTAGCACCTGGGAGCTCTCCTCTTGTGAAACAGGACCCCTTTGTGCTAAGTGCTTACAGGCACCGAACAGAAAGGCAGTCTCTGTCCCAAAGAGCTTGCTGTCAATGTATTGGGTGCAAGACAACAGAGAAATGCTCTCAGGGAAGAGCAAAGCAGTACTGGTCGGCTATAGGCAGTGAGCGCTCCTTTCCCAAGGGTTGAGTTGCCTGTTTGGAGAGGGTGGAGAGGTCTGTGATCCTTCATTACTGAGGAAGCGTGTCCCGTTAGCTAGGGACCCTATCCCAGAGCTTTGGTTGATCTCTCAGATGTTTTGGGAAACCTTCCAAACTTGATTTGATGCGCTGTAGCAGTGGTTTTCAACCTTTTTTCATTTGCGGACTCCTAAAAAACTTTGAATGGAGATGCAGACCCCTTTGAATTATAAGTGTGGGTATTCACATACCTTTGATTGATCATAACCATCTTTCGTGGACCACCCTAGGCATAGTGTGCGGACCACAGGTCGAAAACCACTGGTCTGTGAGAGCCCGCTTTGGAGAGCAGAAAGGACAGCCAGGAGGGCAGAGAATACATTTGATGAGCTCACGGTAGCCCACTTGGCTCGGAGATGGGTTCAAACACTCTTCTCTCTGAATTGTTCTCCTTGATGGCTTTGTGCTCAGGTACCTTGCTCAGCTGTCGTCCAGGTGTGAGATGACAAAGGTGTGTGCAATCAAGACAAAGGTCAACATCTGCCAGGAAGGGGCAGTGAGACAGGGAGAAAGTATTAACTCAAGGGCTGAATAAGATAAGGCAGGAAGTCAGAGGTCTGCTGGGGAAGGAGTGGACAGCATTGGCTGTTGTGGTGACTCCCTTAAAGAAAAGTAAGCTCACATAGGGACTTAAACTCCATAAATTCTGTTGTGACCGGTTAATAAAATGGGAAGCATTGTACACCCTTATCCGACCGTGGCATGCAGTCGGCATGCAGCTTGCAGTCATGGAACGTTGTGAAGATCCAGATCCAGTGAGGCAAATACAAGATTTGTGCTTTCTCCAAGGAGGAAATTCTGCGATCCAGTTAACACAATTGGGGGCTAGTTGGGACACTAAAGGGAAGTGACTTTCAGGGTATTTTATTAGGCACGTTCCGGAACAGTGGAATTGCACATTTAAACCTTCCTGCGACGTGTACCTGGTTACCTAGTGTCTGGAGAGCGTGTGAACAGGGCTGATCCCGGAAGGGAGGAGCAGCATCCAAACAGACGGTGATTCAGGACCCAGAGATGTCAGCTCTTGCAAACTGGCAAAGCTGGTTTTTTGTAAGAATTGCTAATTTATTTATTTTTTTCTAATGGTCTTTGATTACTGTCTTCTAATTAGCTCCTGATAAAGCTTGATTAGCCACATCTGTTTAGCTGTTTGTCTTTAGTCCCTCTTCCCCCGCCATGACTGTATGTTAACAGCAAGCATTATCTTAAATACAGCAAAAGGATTTAACCGTAGCTGGTAACAGGATTTTACTCTATTATATAAATGATGCGATGAGCCCCCTCTCATCTCGAGTGGCTTTAGTAAAAAGCATACCTTTAAAGGCTTGCTGCTCGTACAGGCTTGCCCTCTGCTTGCACAGTAAAAAGCAAAGCCCTTGTGTGTGTGTGTGTGTGTGTGTGTGTGTAAAGGGGGGCTCTGCCTCTGGCTTGCATGACTAAGGGTAGATCTAAGGGAATACATTTTTGTCTTGGTAGCTGTTTAAAAGCTGGACTTGCTAGAAAGATTCCTTTTGCCGGCTCTCATGAAATGACTGTAAAGAATGAGGCAGAGTAACTGTGCCCTTGTACCCCCATAGCTCAGGCTTTTAATCTAAGGCGTCAAACGTCCAGTCCTCCAGGCACATTCCGGCTCCTGGGTATAGGTATCTGGTCCTTGGGAAGAGAGTCAGATACTCCAGAACGAAAGCAGCTGCTTCCCTTCATTTTGAAGTCGGTCCCCTGTGGTTTGGAAGAAAACCTTCCAGCTGTGACTCGACTTCACTCTGCTTTGGACTGAAACATCTCCTTGTTCATCTTGGCAGTCATGTTCCCCAAGTCAGAAGTGTTAGCACTTCAAGGACGAGGATTTTCAGATCATCTGGATGCAGTTTGGTTTGCAAAAAAAAAAAAAAAAAGAGTAGCTGCCAATACAACCCACAGGATTTTAAAGCTCCTAATCCCCATTACTGTGCTAGATATAAAACCTAGGGTAACACATACAAGCAGTGCATCAAATTTGTTTTTTGGGGGATTTTTTTGCTAAACTTCTGTACCTGAAGAGCTGGGTTTGACCGCTGGTTTCCTGAAGTTCCTTAACTTCATTTCCTGCTGTAAAATTCCATGATGCATTGCTGCAAAACTTGTGCTGATGTCAATGACACTTGCAAAGTTTACTTTCCTGCTAGAAAAAAATCCTTTAATAGAGGTGGACTTCCCTCTTTCAAAAATTAAAATGTAGCCACACTTCAGAACAGTAGGCCTGCAGCCGAGTTGAGTCACCAGCTATTGTTGGGTGATAAGATATGTGTTACCTGTGCTGGGGGAAGGGAAGGAAGGAAGCAGGCACTTTCTCTGTCGGGATGATTTTCCGGCTAAGATTAGAAATGCTTTGTAATAATTTGCATAAATACATTATGAGGCAAACTTGGGGCATGAGGCCAGATTTCC
>NW_005842270.1:1299902-1300314 GCF_000455745.1 Alligator sinensis | reverse complement strand
CCTGCTGAAAAAAAGTGACATGCTTCAAGTCCTTGGAGTGGTTTCTTTGATCGGAGCAGAGTAAGCTGGGCTCAATGCTGATCTGCAGAGCAATTGCATTTACCTTTTCCTGCCTCCTTTCGCTTCCAGAGCCAAGTCCGGTCTGCGTCCTTTTAGTGAAAGCCATGGTCAGAATTGCAAGCCAGTCAGTTGTGGCATGTTTCATTTTTTTTCCACAAGTGACTTGTGAGATTTGCAAAACAATTAGCAATGGGAAAGATCTGCTGAGCTGCCCTGTCCTGGCCTCTCCCCAGGTCATGCAAGGGTGTTCCCAATTGGTATTAATTATCTATCTGGACTGAGCCAAGAGCACCAAGTAGATGACTCTTTCCACTACGTGGCCTCTCTATGCATGCCTACAAACCCAGCTGAA
>NW_005842270.1:1274299-1299871 GCF_000455745.1 Alligator sinensis | reverse complement strand
CAGCAGGAAGAAGATCCTGTGGGCTTTGCCTCGAAAGTCTCTCTTTAAATGAAAGCTTTTTAATTGTGCAATTGAAATGTAGCTATTAAGCAAATACAGACTGAACAGGTTTGTTTGAAGTACCAACTCTAGAATTTTGCTGCAAGATGTCAGTAGTTGCACCATCATCCGCTGATGGTACAGAGGTGAGCAAGTTTATTACATGATGCTGCAGGTGAGTATGCAGGTTGTTCTTGCGGAAAGGCTAGCTAGAAAAGCCCTCATCGAAGCATCGCATTTCCCTCTTGACAGTAGAGTGGGTGCATGTTCATCATTGAGTCAGGCTGAAGCACATGCAAAACCCAGGCTTTCGGTGTGGGTTTCTTTTCCCGCCTCAGGGGAAGAAAAAACCCTGTCCCAGGAATGTAATCCAGGAAGAACCATATGAAACTAGGTGACGGGTGTATGCGGTTGGCTTTGCTTCTTCCCAACTTCATGAGCAAGCAGTTGCATTGAGAACAAATAACAGCAGCCATCTCCCAATGCCTGAAGAAGGGTGTTTGTGCCCGAAAGCTTGCAAAGATCTTTTTTCCAACTATTGAGTTGGTCCAGCAAAATATATCACATCTACCCAAAGAACCTTGCCTGCCAATGCCCTTAGACCAACACGGCTACAACCGACAACCTTGCATTGGGGGAATGTGAGCCTTGATCCGGCACTCAAGTGGAGGCAGAAATCGGATGCTTATAGTGCCTGTAGTCGGTGACTCGTGCGTTTTTTAAGGGAATCCCTTGCAGGCTATTTGTGAGAGGCAGGGGCCGCTCTAGAAAGGCAAAATGCCCCTCAGTTAAGATCTTCTGTGGTCCTGACTTACTACCTTCCAATTCTGAGATCTAATAATCCTTGCACAGTTCAGAGGATTTTCAGTTAACCTAATTTTGGCCTGATATGTCAGATCCACAGGGTAAGACCTAAACTGCGTGGCCTCACACTTCTACACCAGCCCTGCTTCCCATAGCCGCCTAGGAGAGAGCTGTGCCAAGGGAACCCCTCTGTGACTAGGGCAGGTTGTGTCACCTCTCTATGCCTCCAGAGTGAGGAGGAGGAGGATGCCTTTCTCATGGCTCATGTCTTGCTGCTATTGGCACTTTTGGCCTCCTTTTGTACCATTCTGCTGTATGCTATAACTCAGTTGTGGCCTTCTGACCTAGTCTGCATATGAATATTGGGCCCTGCGGTCCTCTGCTAGATCCATGTTTGGGACACGTGATGCACAGGTGGCCTGAGTCCAAATATGACTATTGGGCCCTGTTGTCCTCTGCTAGATGATCCGTGTTTGGGACACGTGATGCACGGACAGTCTGTTTGGGGGCTGGATTCCTCAAATGGATGAACGTGAGAGTAACACCTGTTGTATTATGACTTGCTGTTATAATAGGTATCACAGGCAGGGCTGAAATAATTGATATGGAAGGTAGAGTTCCTTCAGGAAGGGCAGACAAGGGAGGAAAACAGAGGTGTTGTATTATATTAAGATTATGTGTAGTCTTTCCTGAAGGTTAGGAAACGCTCATTGAAAGGTAGAGATACAAGAGACAAAAGGCCAGGAGACGGCTGTAACCAGCTCGGAACAAGGACATAGATGAGGCATTTTGGGGCAGCTAAACAAGCATCCAGAAGGCAAGACCTGGCTATGGTGGAGGACTCTACCCAGACACCTGGAAAAGCGGCATGGCAGGACATGGACAGTCCAGGTTATGCTGCAGAAGTGACCGTGGCACCAACTATTAGATTTGATATTAGCTAAGAGGGATAATGCTTGAAAATGTATAGGTGGAAGGTTAGTCAGGTGAAAACGATCGTGAGATTCGCTGACCTAAGATGAGGAAGGAGGGAGAATAGTAGAGCAAAGATAACTGGGTTAAAAAAGGCACTCTTTAGTAAACACAGGAAACTGGTAGAATAGCTCTCCTGGAAAGATAATCAAAGGGGTAAAAGCATGCAGAATAGCTGGCTGTTACCAAGTAGACTCTTAAAGCTCAGCTACAAACCCTCCCACAAGAGAAGAAAGATGAGAAACACAGTAAGAGAGAAGTTTGGCTATATCAAGACTTTTAAGGATCTGAAAATCAAAAAGGAATAATGCAAAAAGCAGAAACAAAGGTCTATGATTCAGGATAACTGTAAAAACAGCAGGACCATGTATGGAGAACATCAGAAAGAGCAAATATGTAAATGAGTTGCAATTAACAGCAGACATAAGGCAATAGAAATGCCTGCAGACAGAAGTATAAGTCTTAACAGGCAAAAAGCAAATAAAAGATCACAGAACATGAGGGTTGAAGGGAGCTCAGGAGATCAGATCTAGTCCAACCCCTGCTCAAAGCAGCACCAGCCCCAACTCCATCATCATAGCCAAGGCTTTGTCTAGCTGGGTCTTCAAAACCTCCAAGGATGGAGATTTCACCACATCTCTGGGTAACCTGTTCCAGTACTTCACCCTTCTTGTGAGAGAGTTTTTCCTAATATCCAACCTCAGCTTCCCTTGCTGTAGCCTGATCCCATTGCTCCCTGCTCTGTCACCTGCCCCCACTGAGACCAGCCCAGCTCCATCTTCTTTGCAGCCCCTCTGCAGGGAGTTGAAGGCTGCTATTCAATCCCACCCCCTCTCCATCTTCTCTTCTGCAGACCAAATAAACCCAGTTCCTCCCAGTCTCTCCTCACCAGTCCTGTCCCCCAGCCCCTGAACCATTTCTGTTGCTCTCTGCTGGACTGTCTCCAATTTGTCCACATCCTTTCTGTAGTGGGGGCCCAAAACTGGACACAGGACTCCAGATGTGGCCTCCCCAGTGCTGAATAGAGGGGAATAATCACTTCCCTTGACCTACTGGCAACACTCCTACCAGTGCAGTCCAGGATGCCAGTAGCCTTCTTGGCAACAAGGGCACGCTGCCGGCTCATATTCAGCTTCTTGTCCTCTGTCCCCCCAGGTCCTTGTCTGCAGAGCTGCTGCCCAGCCTGTCACCCCCAGCCTGCACCGGTGCATGCGATTGTTCCCCCTTAAGTGCAAGACTTTTTGTGTTTCTCCTTACTGAACCTCATGAGATTTCTTTTGGTCCAGTTCTCCAATGTGTTGAGGTCTCTCTGAATCCTAGCCCTACTGTCCAGTGTGTCTACTGCTCCCCCTGGGTTCGTATCATCTGCAGGCTTGCTGAGGGTGCACTGCATCCCATCTTTCAGGTTGTTGATGAAAATGCTGAACAAAACCGGCCCCAGGACCGACCCCTGGGGCACTTCACTTGATACCGGCTGCCAACTAGACATCGAGGCATTGACTACTAGCCTCCGAGCCCAATGCTCCAGCTCGTTTGCCATCCACCCTACAGTCCCTTCATCCAGCCTGTAGTTCCTTCGCTTGTTTGTGAGAAGGTTGTGGGAGACGGTATCGAAAGCCTTGCTAAAGTCGAGATGTATCATGTCCACTGCTTTTCCTGCATCCCCAGAGCCAGTCATCTCATCATAGAAGGCAATTAAATTGGTCAGGCATGACCTGCCTTTGGTGAATCCATGCTGACTGTCCCTAATTGCCTTCCCCTCCCCCAAGTGCTTAGAAATGGACTCCTTGAAAACCTGCTCCGTGAATTTTCCAGGAACTGAGGTGAGGCTGACCAGTCTGTAGTTCCCTGGATCCTCCTCCTTCCCTTTTTTAAGGATGGACACTATTTGCCCTTCTCCAGTAGTCCAGGACCTTTCCCAATCGCCACAGGTTTTCAAAGATAATGGCCAGAGGCTCTGCAATCCCGTCAGCCAACTTCCTCATCACCCTCGGGTGCATCCTGTCCAGCCCCATGGACTTGCACACCTCCAGCTTTTCTAAATAGTCCTTAACCCATTCTTGTGCCACTGTTGGCTGCTCCCCTCCTCCCCAAACTTTGCTGCCCGGTGCAGTAATCTGAGAGCTGTCCTTGCCTGTGAAGACGGAGGTGAAAAGGGCATCATGTGCTTCAGCCGCTCCCACATCCTCTCTCACTAGGTTGCCTCCTGCGTTCAGTAAAGGACCCACACCTTCCCCGAGCTTCCTCTCGTTGCTGACACGGATGACGTGGAGAAGGCCAAAGCGTTTCACTCCTTTGCTTCACTCTTCCCCGATAAGTCAACTGTGACCAGATACCCAACTAAAACCAGGCAAAAGGTTAGCATAGGACTGGCTGGGGAAGGCATGTGTTAAAGAAAGGAGTTAGGTAAGCGAGATGTGTCTGAGTCAGCAGGGCCTGATGAAATCAACCCTGAGAACTCACCGAATTAGCGGAAGCAAACTTTATAAAATTTAGCGGTTATCTGAGTTCTGGAAAGGGCAAACCTAGTTCCTGTCTCTTTCTCTTTTTTTTTTCTTCATTCTTAAAAAAAAAATGGGCAGGGAGAGGGGCAGGTCCTGCAAGTCTCATTTTGATACCTAGAAAGATATTAGAACAATTTAGACGTTCCATTTATAAGCACCTGAAGGCTAATACGGTGTCAAGAAATAGCCAGAATGACATGTCATGACAAGTCCTGTTGATCCAATCTAATTTCTTTCTTTGCAGTAGAGCTGGTCTTGTGCCAAGGAGAAAGCAGTGGGTGTGCCTTTCATAAGGTTTCTGATGCCCTTCCACCTGAGTCTCATAAGCATATTCAGAAAATGTGGTCAAAAAAGTGCCATAAAGTATGTGCAGCTGGTTGAACAACTGCACTAAAAATACACTTGTTTGCTTCCAGACTGAGTGCATCCCCCAGGGTCTGTCCCAGACCTTGTACTGGTCAGTATTTGGGATGATGTAGTTGGGGCTGGTCCTGCTTTGAGCAGGGCATTGGACTAGAGGCAACCTCCTGAGGTCCCTTCATCCCTCACTTTCTATGAATCTATTTTCATTAACGACTGGGTGCTGGGATAAAGAGTCCACTTGCAAAATTTGGCATTGGCCTGGGGGGGCTAGTAGGCACTTCAGAGGATGGGTCAGAATTCAGAATGATCCTCAAATTGGAGAGAGGGTCCGAGATGAACAGGAGAAGGATCAGTGAGGACAAGTGTAAATTGCATTTAGGAGGAAGAAGTCAAATGTACAAATACAAAACACGGAACAATTGGCTGAGCAACAGGACTGCAAAAACCAACCAGGAGGCTCCAGTGGTTTCCAAACCAAGCAGAAGCCAACAGTACGGTGCTATGCCCTGCTTTGGCCGCCACACTTAAAGGTGTAGATGATGAGCACAGGCAGGAGCAACAAGAGCAAAGTTCGGAAAATATAACCGTTGTAGAAAGGAATTGGGCTTGCTTTGTTTGCAAATGAGAAGACAGGGCAGGGGAATGTAAGTCTCCATAGTTATAATAGGAGGTTGTAATAAAAAGTTGGTGACTAGCTGTTCTCCTTGGTCATGGAGGGTAGAAGAACAAGAAACCGCCTTTAGCCTGCATCAAAGACAGGTCATCAGATCATCGAGTGGGGTTGGACTTGATGATCTATTGAGGTCCCTTCCGACCCTAACATCTATGAATCATAACGTCTATGAAAGACGGGTCAGGTTGGATATTAGGGCTGACTTTCTCATTGCTGGGGTGGTGAGTTTCCATGGCCGGCTGCGTAGGGATGTTTCAGCCCATCCTTCGTTGGAGGTGTGCAAGAACGGGTTAGTCTGTCCGGGTGATGTAGGTGTGGCTGATACTTGAGATGATACAGCAGACTTCCCTTGAGGTCCTAGCCTTGTGGCACGAGCTTTAACCACTGCTAGCAACAGGTCTATGCCCAGGCCAGGCCCATGCCACACTGATTTGCTGCGCGAGAATGTCCTCGTTTGGCCAATGACTGTGACTTCGTAGCTTTTGGAATTGGACCGCGGTAACTGTGGCTAGTCACTTCCGTATCAACGAAACTGCCGTAGCTACTAACATCTGGCTTGTATACTCAGCAGCTAGCTAGCTAGTCTTAGCTAGCTAGTGATTGTGTATGCATGACTTTTAGCTGCTGTGTCCTCCTTTATTGATGATGTTCCTCGCAACCCGCCCCCTCTCCCCACGTAAAAATTAAATTTAAGTATGTAAATTAGATTGTGTCTATACCCGGTCCGCCAAAATTCTTTGAGTGAGTTTGCCGGTCCGCAGTATAAAAAAGGTTGGGAACCACTGTTCTAGCCGTCAACCAGAGCCACCAAAGAAGGAGAAGGAGACGACCACCACGCCCTCCGCTCAGTCAAAGAGAGCAGACGAATGGAAGGACCCCTGGCGCCGATCCAAGTCCCCCAAGAAGAAACTTGGCATGTCCGTCTCTCCCAGCCGTGCGCGCCGACGCCGGAAAACCTCTGCGTCGTCTGCCTCTGGTTCTGGTTCCTCAAGGTAAGATGTGGGCCAGGGAAGAGCAAGAGGGGCAGCTTAACGCATGAGACTCTCCTGCAGTGTGCCTCTGGCATATGGCTGCCAGACTTTGACAATGGCCTGCTGAAATGGCCCTTGTACGTGCCGCTGATCTGTATTTGTGCTCCCATAAACAGTCCTTATAACCAGCAGAAGAGAGGGGAGCTTGTGGAGCCTTGGCAACTGTAAGGAGTGGGCGAGTGGCTTTAAAAATTTAGCATTTTGCAACCTAACTAGGGCCTGAGGACACGTGGGTCCTTAGAGGACCATTCCAAGAAGTTGAAGCCAAGGTGTGGTCCACCTAATTAACAGCTAATCTTAGCAGAAGCTGCTCTGAGTGGGAAAGTTGTGGAGCCTTTATAAAGCAGACCTAGCTCCCTGCAGAGAGAGCAGGGGAGAGTCTGCTTCAGGGAGACTTAGGTTGAGGGTGAGTCTAGAGATGTGGAGAGCTATTGAAGCCCTGGAGCCAGGTGGGAGAGAGCCCTGGGGAACAGGATAGACTGTCACATAGCAACATTTTGAATCATCCACCACAGGCTGCCTTCCTTTAAAGACGTGAACTTTGGGTTCCCAAAAGAAGGGGGGGAGGAAAGGGGTCTTAATTTGTGCATGAGAAACACGGAGCATGCAGCTTAACAAGAACAATGCAGATATAAACCCTGCTAAAACAAATAGAAATAGCTTTTATCCATCCTTTCTCAATCCTAAATGTCTGCTGGTTGGGATCATCCTAGTCCACCCAGAGGAACCTGGGGACAAGGTGGAAGACCATTATCTGGTATAGGTGGGCTTTACGGGACTGTTATGGAAAGGAAAGGGAGAGCTGCTGCCTGCAGGGCCTTGTTTCAGGTGGCTGGAGTGCTGGCAACTAGAGATTGATCGCTAAACCACAGAAGTGGCTGGCCTGGGGAGGGGATGAATAAGGTTTTGGGAGAAATGTGCCGTGTATGGTAACGTAGCCCAGGAAGGGTCCTGAAGCAGAGATGGGGGAACATGCGAGTGGCATTCATGAGATCTGCTGAACAGGAGACCTCCACACTAAGTTAACTCCGCAAAATGAGAATCCTTTTATTCTTTTTATTTGTTTTTTTCCAGGTCATCTTCTCGCTCTTCGTCCTATTCTGGTTCAGGTTCCTCGCGCTCCCGTTCCAGATCCTCTTCCTACAGCTCCTATTCTAGTCGCTCTTCAAGACACAGTTCTTTCTCAGGCAGCAGATCCAGGTACCGCTCCTCTGGCTTCTGACCCAACAGCTTCATCTTTCTCCTCTTCCCAAAAGGCAGAGAATAGATGACGATACAGAATTGTCAGGCTATTGATGAGCTTGCACAGTAAAATCACTGTGAGGGATATTGTGGACCCTGTGCCCACTCTCTTTCAAAATACAATTTTAGAAATCTCTCAACAAATATCTCCATTTGGTGAGCAGATCCGGCTCTCTGGGAAGTGTCACATTATTGATGTCACCTTCCCTTCTGACACTCTGATTTCAGCAGATAAATCAGAGGTTTATGTAGTGTGTTCTACTATTTTAATGACAATCCATATAATTTACCATTTTGTCAACTTCTGAAAGCAGAAATTGACCATAGCCCAGTTTTGAAAATCAGGACTTCCCCCAACCCAACTTTCAAAGAGTGGGGTTAACCCTGTTCAGCATCATATACAAATTTTCATTTTTTTTACATTAGAAATGTAAGGATCTTGCGTGTGGCACAGGGTTTGCAGTTGTAAAAAAAAAAACAACAAAAAACCAGTCTTGGGCATGCATGCGTGCGCGCACACGCACACACACACGCATGCACACGCAATCTGCGAGTACATCTTTACATGCAGAGATCTGGTTTCATCTCCTGTTGTGCGAATTGTGCAGTTGCATGGGCCTGGTTTAAAACTAGACACGTGCATAGCACGGAACTTGAACCAGCTGCTTCTTGCAGCTTGACATGCTTAGGTTAGCAGCTGCTGCTGTGTACAGCAGAGTGATGGGACCTCTTGAGTGAAAGACCACTCCGTGGAAACAAATGCAGACCTTTACAGTAGAACTGGTGGAAGGAGAGTGACTTCTTGCATCTTCCCTTCTCTCAGCCTCAGCCTGTTGCTTGCAGGACGAGGCAGTTCCTGAGCGGAAAGCAGTCTGATGTGCTTAGATTGGCAGCTGCTGCTGTGAGAGAGAAAGTGATGGGACTTCCCAAACCTCCCCGTAGACTCGTTATCTGAGGGGAAAACTTGTGCAAATAAACTGGGCTTCTTGCCCTTTGGAGTACTAAACCACAAGCAAGAATCTCAGCCTTGGCAGCCAGGTGAATCGCATCATTGCCGGCAGTTGCAGCACCCCACGATGCTGTTGTAAAGTCACTTGACTGACTAGGTTTTGATGTACTCTGCTGGATTCCCTCTCCACCTCCTTAACATTTTGGGAAGCTAGAGGTGTTTGGATCAGACCTGGTCTTCCCCTCCAAGTTTCTGCTCCTTTCTAAATGACTGCAGGTCGCACTTGGAGTCATGAGATGCAGAAGGCCCAGTTAATCTAGTTTGTTTCAGTTCCTGTGCTTGGAAGTCTGAGCTTAAAATGACCTGTGTCCACAGGACGTCAAGAACACCGATGCCATGCACTGGTGTGAAACAGCTGAGTGCAAGCTACAGTCTAGCTGACCATTATTTTCCCTTCAGAATTCATTCTTCCAACACTGAGCTGGAGACTAGATACAGCACTAGCAGAATGAGTTACAGCCCGCTAGAACTGGCTAGTATGATGCAGCCATTTTGCCTAGGGAAGGGGAAGCGGGGGGTGCTCAGGAGCATGGGCAGGGGCACCCTCTTGCAGTGCCAGGGACTGAGCAGGGTGTCACGTGTCCTTTCTCTGCCTAGGTCGCGGTCCTTCTCATCTTCACCTTCTCCTTCCCCGACACCATCTCCGCACAAAGCGCCTGTGAAAGCTAAAGGGGAACCTGCACTGCCTGTTGGAAAAGGGTAAGCCTTCCTGTCTGCTTGGAACACGGGGAATGAGAAATGGCCTGGAATTACTTGACCTTGGGGCTCTTATGGGATCCAGGGGTGGAATCCTGGCCCTCTTTTTCCCATCATGCTAGAAATCGAAGCCAGAATGTCCTTTGAGTAGATGGGCATTAAGCTTTGAGCATTTGAGGATGCAGCATCTCTAAAAATGGCGACTCCTTACTTGGAAAAAGTAGCTCATATCAGAGCTCCAGAAGCGGCCGGGTGGGTGCACACTTCTTCAGTTGGAAATAATGAGCTGACAGGCCTAAAATCTGGTAGAGAAGCTTCTGCTGATAGCTTTAGTCTCTTGGCTGGGCAAGTCACGTTACAGTAGAGGGAGATATCTGTATACCCGCATGCAAATTAAAACAAACACTACAGTTCTATCAACTGAAGTGTTTGTTTAACTGCTTATGTCACCACTCGTGCCTTTTTTAAATTTTTGTTTGATATTTTGCAACCTCCTGTTGTCATAAAATAGGAAGTTGGGTTTATGGGAGGATGTTTCACTACTAGAGCGACATCACTCTTACAGGTTACCTAAAAGCCATTTATGAAAGGCCTCCAACTTTGAGGCTCTACTGCAGCTGGTCCATAACCATGAGTGTTCACCTAATGCAGGCTTTGCTCACCTTGACCTTGGGTCTGCATATCATGAGCCTCTGAGCTGCTTTGGATGCCACCTTTTATATGTGGTCACCTGCTAGACAGACACGGGGAATTCTGCTTTCTTTGATTTACATGATGACAACACACCTGATCAATATTTGGTGTTCCACAATGGAGGAAGCAAACCTGTAACATATATTACACAGGCAGGAAACAATAAGTGGTTCTTCTGTAATCCAGTCACTTCTAGCACAGTTAGTAGTGGGTGTGGCATCACTATCAGTACACTGGGTGATAAACAACTATTGACAGTGATCATGAGTCTCATAAAAAGCACGACTTGATTGAGCTGACATCCCTTTGCCATTTAGTACCCTCATCGTAAAAGCTGGAAGTGATGCCCAAGGACACTTGTGGTGATCGTATGTAACCTCAACCATAAACCGCAATGCTCAAGATCAAGGGCTCGCACCTTGAAATTGAGGTTGGCACAAACCAGTCCATTTTCATGTGCAGAGGACTGGCTCAGGAATATGTGCCCAAGGCAAGAGCCTGTGTGGCTTGTTGAGCCCAGCACCCTTTCTCAGCAGGGATGTGTGTTGGATACATGTATATCACAAGAAGCTCATTGGAAGTAGGCCCTGTGAAATAACCTGTACACTGGGGGAGTGGGTTCTCACCGAGATTATGATGTAGTCACATGTGTCTTTTGAAACAGTTTGTGTTGGTGAAGTACACGTTGCATTCCCTCATTCAAAAGTCCCCAGCTAAGGCAATGAATCTCAGGTTTCGCTAGTGGGAAGTTGTGGTGCATTGCATTGCTTCTGAAACCCCCTGTGGCGTGTGCCAGAGCTCAGTCACAAACAACAGCATCAAGCCCTGTTTTCGCTTTGCAGTGAGAAGTCTGTGAAGAAACTAGCTGCCTTGCCAGCCCCTCAGCCACTGACTAAAATTGCAGCAGCTGCCCCAGAGCCAGCCAAGCCGGGGGATAATAGAGAGGCCAGGAGGAAGGAGCGTCAGACGAGGACTCCGCCCCGGAGGTAAGAGGAGCGGACGAGGGCTCCTCCCCTATGTGATCAAAGAGCCCTTTTCCTTGCTCCCTAGACTCCCCTGGAGTCAGGGACTGGTGTATGAAAACAAACCAGGCTGGGCTTCTCCTGGGTGTCTGCAGCGGTAGAATACATGAAGCACACCACTAGTGAACTTGCACAGGGTAGTGAAGATGCATATGGATTGAGGTGTCCAGCTGCTGGAAAAGCAAAGGAAGCTGGGAGCCACCAGGAATCCAGAGAAGCAGCTGCTTAAGAAAATAATGGAGCAGCAGCTGATGTTGTGGGTTTGATAATGGAGCAGCTGATGCCTAGTGTACCCCAGGCATATCTAATGCTGAGAGAGTTTCTGCCCAGCCCAAGGGATGCTCCCTTCCTGCAGGCAGAGGAGAGAGAAACAACCCTTTTTGTGGTGCGGGTGCCTCCAGTAAAAAGCTTACCAGCTGCCATGCCCCAGTTTTAATCCCTGTCTCTGCTGGGTGCAGCCAGTCTCCTGTCTTCCTAAGAGACTCATTCTCTCTTTGTCACTCCACTTGTTATGCTTAGCTCTTAGCTTGGCAAGGAGCAGTTGCCCTCGTTCCTTAATAGTGACTAGAGAACAGCATTGGGAAACCTGACTTGCCTCTGTCTCAACTTGGAGGCGGGTTGCTAAGATAAATGCCTTTTCCCCTAAAAATTTTAGTAGCTCTGGGTTGTGCTGACATGGGTTAATGCCAGGTGTCCTTTGGCACATCCCACGTCCTCCAAAGTTCAGCGCTGCATGTAGGTGTTCGCATGCTAGAAGGTGGAATGCTCTGTCCCTAGCTTGTAAATAAGACGATCAGGCCCAATTAAGTACATGGTAGCGAGCTAATCCCCAGAAAGGAGTCCAGCCTCCTAGCCAACAGCACAGTCTTGTGCAATTAACAGTTTCCTCTGTAGGAAACCACCATTTCTCATCCCAGAGAACAGGAGTAAGGTGCTGTAACCCAGACCAGGCTCTGTTTAGTGCTGACCAACATCCTTCGGTCCTGCACAGAATACTTGCTGTCCAGAAGCAGGCTGCTTACTCACAGGGTGGGGTGGGGATGCCTGGTTTGAAAAGCACCCAAAACCAGGACATTGACCTAGCTCCTTACTTTCCTGACCAGTTTAAATCAACGTCTATCTGCATTGATGCGTCTTGCTCCCCGTTGACCAAGCATCCAAGTAACCACCCTATTGCAACTGTTTCTGCACTGGCCAGCCTCAGGGGAGAGTGACTTCTTTTGTTCTGTTGCAGGCGGACCGTAAGTGGCAGCAGCAGTGGCAGCGCCAGCAGCTACAGCGGCTCCAGCTCCCGCTCTAGGTCCTTGTCTCGGTCTCTCTCCAGATCTCATTCCCGATCAACGTCTGCCTCAGTTTCCCCCTCCCGATCTGGGTCCAGAAAATCCAGGTAAAGCCTCACACTTCCCAGGCTTGGCCAGAAGGTAACAAACTCCCGTGTGTAACTGTTGTGTGTCACGGGTTCGAGAGTCTGTTGCAAGAAAATACTCCTTAAGAGAAGGCTGTATGAGGAGAGGGTGCTTTGCTTGCGGTATATAAATGTGCCCTAAACTTTAGGAAATGAAGGCAGAAACTCTTGAGAGTTGCTGTATTAACTCATAGTAAGAAACAGTGAAATAAGGCTGAACGTGAACCATCAGTATTCATACTGAGTTGAAGTTACAGCCTCCTTGCCTCGTTTGCCGATCTTAATTGAGCTCTGACCTTCCTGCTGGGGAGAAATTCCCTGAATTCCTTATTTCCAGGCTAATAGGTCTGTGGTGTACAGCATTGCTGCTATTCCAAACCCTTCCTAAATGTAGTTCTCAAACCTCTCTAGGGAAGATAACCTGGCCTGTCAGCAGTGTTTGTTCAAGGTATTCAGAAGATCTGCCCAGTAGCAGTGATTTGCACTGTTATCCCATCTGCTGATAAGGTTGTAAGACCAGTTCCTGTTGTGCTTCTAGCCCCAAGACACCATTCTTTTAAGAGAACAGTGATGTGGCTGTTAGCAATCCACACATTCCACTAAAACTTTAGGAAGAAGTCCAAGAACGAGTCCTCTCCAAGTCCGTGTCTCTGTGAATTGGGAAGTCTGGTTCAAACGCAGGAGTCTTTCTGAATCTCTGTAAGCTGTTATACTTTCCGTTTCACCTAAGGTCTCACGCACTTAGGCTACCTTGGGTATGGAGCACAACAGAAGCTGGCTCGAATCCAAGCTGATTCACTGGTCCGAGCACTGCAGGATGGCGAGGTTGAATGTCACCATTATTTTCTGAGGATGCAAAGGGGTGCTGCTGCCTTGTCGTGTTCAGTGCATGCAGGTGTCTGGGAGGCAGTCTGCCTCCTGCGGTATGCTGTCTTCATACCAAGTCATTCTGCAAGTTTGCAGTTGATCCCTGGTGCTCATACAGATAGGTGAGGTTGGAGGGCAGAGGGGGACAGGAAGTCAGCCCTGCTGAAGCATGAAACACAAGGCAGCTGGTGTGTTCACTTCCATGTGACATGCTGCTGGTGAGAGCTGCCTGCGCAGGCCAGCCTGTATCAGAGCATCGTGCCTGCTCTGATTCCAGGACCGAAGTGCTTCCCACCCGTGTGCCCAAACCAGCAGGTGTTCCTGTCATAGAGATGGGCAGAACTTCAGCCCTGGACTCCTGGCTGTCCAAGCCCCCACCTCTTCCTCGGTCCCTTCTTCCCTGAACCCACTTCTCCCACCACTGCTTTAGCTGTCACTGCTTAGGGCAGGCATGTGCTGCTGTTGCTGTGGAGTAGCCCACTGGCAGAGGCTCTGCTTGGACATATGCAGCCTGGCTTGAAATTTCCCCCTGGGATTCTGCTAGCAGCATGGCAGCACCAGCACATGCCAGCCCTCCAAACGCTCTCTCAGCTGTTTCGGCAGGCTCTGGTTGCTGTGAGCTAGCAAAGCTGGGGCTGCTCAGGTCCGTCTGTCAGCAGTGGTGTAGACGGAGCTTGTAACGTACCCTTTTCCTTTTCCTGGACTTCCTTGGGTGTTGGATCATGGGCCGAGGGCAAGGACTGCCATGTCTTTCTCTATGACACTGCCAGGTGCAAAGTTTGCATTAAAATAATAGTCCTTCTCCAGCATCACCCTCCTTCCTTGTGCTGTGTCTGGATAGTCTTTACAGTCTCAAAACCTTCTGTCTGGAATACAGGTCAAGAACAACTCTCTGGATCATTTTTTAAAGTGAATGTATTGGGCGACATTAGGTGCACAAGGGTCTTATAAAGGTTGCAGCCCAAGCAGATGGGTCGTTATTCCCCCATGTAAGCAAGAACAGTCTAGTTCACTTAACCGAGTAGAAACGATTGGAGATGTTTGTTCTGTGCCCGACACGTTTCGGGGCTCGGTGTCCTCTGCGCTGGACATGGCCTTCTCGTCTGGCCACGGGCACCACTTACCTCGGCAGTTCTCTGACTCGTGAACAGCACCTCAACCCAGGCGGGGCGTTGACGCCAAGGTGCTCTCCGGACTGTAGGCAGCTTCCATGCATCCTCTGCCGTACGCAGCCATCAGCACATACCTGCTTGCGTTCCCGATGCAGGTCCCTGAGTGTGAGCAGCGTCTCCTCCGTCTCTAGTGCCTCGTCCAGTAGCAGTTCCGTGCGCAGTGCTGACTCGGAAGACATGTATGCTGACCTGGCCAGTCCAGTCTCCTCTGCCAGCTCCCGGTCCCTAACCCCAGCGCAGCAGAAGAAAGGTAGAGGTATCTGCCTTTGCAATTACTAATGGGATCCCAGGGAAGGAGCGGAGGGGCAAGATGTGCTTGCATGGCGGTCCCAGGTACCGCGTGGCACCTGCTAGGTAGGTGCAGGTAGGGGAGCGGGCTTGTATAGGCCAAGGGAGTCCGGGGTTGTCTGCTTTCAGCCCTCCGTGCTAAGAAGATGTGAGGTGGCCTCATTGGAGCCCTCGTGTCCATAGCTGCGTGGCTGCCTGAGCAGGTCTCTCCTTGTCCTTTGGATGCCCATTTCCCCATCGCTCCTGCCTTTCTCCTCATGCCCTAAGAAAGGCTGTGCCAGGCTGAGCTTCCAGCCCCGTCTGCTGGCAGGCCTGGCCTGTAAACCCCGTTTGCTCTTCCCAGACCCCAGCAGAACCTGACATGAGCACCTTTCACTCCTTATCTGTCGTTGTGTTCAAATTTCCCCAGGGGAGAGAACTAGTTTCCTTCAGCTGTCAGTGCTGGGGGCCGCATGCTGTAGGCCCCCAAAGCACCTTTCTGCCTTGCCCCTGAAGGGGAGGAGGGGTGGAAGGGTTTATGGCAAGGCTTCTGGTTCCAGCAGGAAAATCAAAGAAGGAAGATAGCGCCAAGGAAGAGAAGCGGAAACGGGAGACGCCTGCCCAGGCCCCGAAGTCGGCCAAGCCCGCGCCTGGGAGCAAATCCCAGCAGCTGCTCCCATCCCAGCAGCCCGCAGCACCCCAGGCTCAGCAGGGTGGCTTCAGCGCCCACAAGGAGATCAAGCTGACACTGTTAAACAAGGTGAGTACCCAGGTCTGTTCTCCCCTGGGGAACAGCTGGGGGCGGGATCAGCACCTGGGCCTCTGGGCTGGGGTGGAGCATGGGGGTACCAGCGATGTTGCCCTATCTGCCCTCGCTGTTGGCTCTGTCTGTCTATGCTGGAACCATTGCCGGTCATCTTTATGGTCACCATGCTGTCTCTGGGGCGAGTGGTCAGACAGAAGGTTCCATCTTTCAGTGAGGGGCACCATCATGCTCCTGACCCCATTGGGGGGGGTTGGCCCCAGTGTCCAGATCAGGTCCGGGCCAGAGCAGTGACTTCAGCCAGCCTCAGTTAGCTTTGCCGTTTGCAGCACCAAGGAAACCTTGCTTTGCTTCTGTGCCCTAAACTCAAGCAAGTGCTGTTACTGCAAGTGAATGGGATCCTGGTTGTAAAGACTGGTAGGTTTGCGGTACAGGGTACACTGGGTGAACAGAAGACCCGCGTTGCGGGATGCTCCGCAATGTAGGATACAGTGTTGGAATCCCATCCCCCAGGAGACCACCCAAAATGCTGCTGCTTTTATTCCCTTTTGCCCTGAGCTATAAATCATCCCACCAGAAACGTGGCTGGACAGTAGCTGCAGCACACAGCTAAGCATTCCTGTTCATTGTAATGATGAATTCTTGTGCACACTGCGTGACTCCTTCCTAGGCAAGCACTTAGTGGTTCAAGTGGCTTGTGCCCTGGGATGGGCATCTTCCAGGCCACTTCTAGGAGCACCGTGAAGATCCCAGGCCAGCGTGCCTGGCTGATATGGCAACTCCAGGGCTGGAATTGCCAGCCGCCCCCATCCCCTCTGTCTGTTTCCCTTTTTCAGGCAGCTGACAAAGGCAGCAGGAAGAGATACGAGCCAGCGGACAAGGACCGGCAAGCCTCTCCGCCAGCTAAGCGAGCCAACCTGTCGCCTGACAGAGGTGAGGAGTACGAGAGAGGCACCCGTGGGCCAGGGGCTCTGGCAGCGTGGCAAGGGCAGGCTGCTGGTAGAGGAGCATTGTGCACAGGGCAGGCAGCGGGTTAGGTTTACAGAGTCTTTTCCTTAAAAATATGCTTCCAAGAAGTGGAGAAATTGCTGGCACGTACTCCGCCAAGATCTGGTGGTGCCTTCCTTCTCCTAAACAGGTAGTTACTATGGGGCATCTCGTGCATGTAAGCCACCTGCTGTAAAATGCCCAGCAGAGGCCAGGGGCTTGTTACTGCAAGGTGAATTGAGCTTAGGTGGGCGCACAGCCAACTTTGCCTCAGCCTCAGACTGCAGGTGCCTTGTCTCGGCGCTCATGTGTGGCCTCCCCTGCATGCTCCTTCCCTGCTGTTGTCCTTTGCTGTTGCCAAGTCTGCAAACTCTGAGAAACCCCCAAGTCTGGAGCTCTTTTCCAGCTGGCGTGGTTGTCCCAACCCTCTGATCCAGGCATCAGTATTGTCCTGGCTAGATCTGTGAAAAGGCTGCTTAAGGCAGTCTAGCGGGCTTTGCAGCCTCTCCCCTCCCCACTGCAGTGGGTCAGATCTGAACCCTTTGCTGTTATGCATTGTCCACTGGCACCTAGAAGTCAGCTCCTGCTAGAGCCGGGTTAGATAACCGGCTACAGCTAGGGCTGCAGTCTGCCGTGGGTGTTGCTAAAGAACAGCCAAGAGGAGGTCAGTAGGGGAGGTGCACCTGCTCTGGCCTGAGTTGTACCAGCTGGCTGAGCCATGTGATGTTTTCCCCAGACACCTCTATCAGTGCATCGTGTTGACTATGGCTGGCAGCCAGAAATAATTTTCTGAGCGCTGTCATAACCCTCGCATTCCATCACTGCAGAGGTGACTGGAGAAATTAGGCGAGGTGAAAGATCAGGAGGACGTAGTTCACGGCTACTGTCGGTCTGCTCATACAGTCAAAAGCGCCTGCCTTCCGTGGTCTGGAGCCTGGCCGACCACTGCAGCTACGCTCTTGACTTGCTGAGTGCCCGGGGAGGTGGCAGGCGGGAAGCGCAGTCCTCCCGAGCCTCCTGTCGCGTGCCTGCAGCAAGGAGCTTGCCTGAATACAGCACAAGGCAGCGTGTTGCTTCAAGTGTCTTCTGTTCAGTTTTAGGCAGGCCTGCAGGTACACGGGGCACCATCTGGGCAGATGCTATACCGATGTCCTAAAAACCCAGCAGGAGGGCTGTGCTCTGGAAACCACAGAGACGAGGGGACAAAGCCATCTGCCTTGCACGCCTCGGGGTGGGGTGTGCTTTGGATAGGTCAGCTAGTGCTTGTCATGATGCTACAGCCAGGACTGTCTTGATTGGCACAACTCTGTCCTGCCAGGGACCAGTTTTGCTCAGAGCACTGCAGCGGGGTTTGGCAGCAGGCCAGGGCTCACATGCCTTTCCTTTCCAGTAGGTGCTCGTGATAGGAAACCCGCCGGGAGGCTCTCCTCACCCAAACAAGAGCGCCAGAGAGGCCAGAACCCCAAGCCCACCCCTGCACAGGCTGACAGGTCAGTACATCCCCCTGTCCTCACCACGCGATGCCCCGTGTGCACTGGTGTTTGCAGAAGAGGAAAAGCCTTGGCCTGTCATCTGGGGGGACGGCTGCACACCCAAGGACTAGAGCAGGGACCGCTTCCATCATGCTGCAAGACAAGGGCGGCCCTCGCCAGCAAGGAGCCAGGGTCACACCCATGTTGGGTTCAAGGGAACTGGGATGACACCTGCGTGAGGGAGCGTGTGGACTTGGTGCTACCCATGCCACAGCATGCGCCTGCAGCTTCTGGGTCTATTCCCCTTGCACTAGGACAGGGTCTGATGGACACCGGCGGTGAGGATGTCAGCTCTGTGCAGCTCCCTAAGCAAAACCAGCTGCAGCTCGCGGAGCTCAGGTTGCATAGCCCTCCACGAGCACTGCTCCGGCTCGGAGACCCCAGGGGGCCCAGGCCACAGCATGTCCCCCCTCAGCTGCCCGTTGTGCACCACTGCATTTCTTCTTTCTAACCTGGGGGGAAAACAAATGAGTCCAGGCCAGGCCTCAGGTGCTGATGATAGGGACCTGGCATAGCCTGTTTGTTCTTCGTCCCATGTGATCTCAGATGAGTGCAGGGCCGGTTGACTGCACCCCGAGAGAATGAGGGGTGTGGAGTCGGGGGCTTGTTACATTAGCCAGGAGCCGGCTGTCCACACAGTCTGTTCTGGGGCCCCTGGGATGGTGATGGCTTTGGTCCAGCTTGCCACGTGGGTCCCACACACCACGGCTTTGTGCTTCCTAGCTCCTGCCCTGCAGGAACGTGGGCAAGCGCTGCAAGCAGCACGGCTGCATCCCACACGGCCTGTGCCACGAGGTTAATGCTGCCCTCTTCCTCAGTTGAGGGGCCGGGCGCATGAGTCTCCTCGTCTCGTGGGCAGCGGAGTAAAGCCCACCGTAAAAATCCCAGGCCTCATGATGCTCAGCTGTTGGCAGGATCTCGTCCTTCCTCAGCAGGCCGGCGGTGCGGCCGGGACCGTGTTCACTGGCTGCCAGAGTGAATGTTGGCTCTGCTGGAGTGACGCTTGCTAGCGCCCAACCTCGTGCCCATCGCTGTTTGGCAGGCGGGTAATGCCAAGGGCTGCAAGAGCACCAAGTTCAAGGGCTAGCAGGGAAGGGAAGGAAGAGCCCGTTTGCTGCAGCTGGCAGCTCGCCCCCCACTGTTCCCCTTCCTGGGTTCAAGCACTTCCCAGTTCACATGTGAACAGCCAGAGTTAACACTTCTCCTCCCCGTGTGACCTGCTGCCATCAGGTTCTCAGGGCAGCTCCTCCGGAGACAGGTGACAGGAAGAACAGAGTTAGGCCGGGCAGCAGCCTGGTCCTGTGACCGTCGGCTGGCAGTCACGTGCAGGGTTATCTACAGCGTGATGCAATCCCCGGCGCTGGGGCGGGAGAGCACCGTGCTGCACTTCCTGGCTTCCGCGTGTCATCGCCTGCTCCCTCGTGGAAGCAGGGTCCTTCACCCCCACAGCGCAGGACAGGGCAGTTAAGAGTTGAATCTCCTGCAAGTGGAGCTCTCGGGCTCTGGTATTCGGTCCCATCTCCCGTCCTTCCTCTGCAGCCTCGCCTCCGCGTGGCTCCGGGCCCATGTTCAGTGCTGGTCTTGACTTGGGGATCAGTGTTTGCAGGACGGCGACCCCTTTGTGATCCAGCCATCCCCACTCACCCCACTCTCTCCTCCCATTAGGAAACGCCAGCTTTCGCCCCAATCCAAGAGCTCCAGCAAAGTCACGAGCGTCCCAGGCAAGGCATCCGAGCCAGGCGCGCCAGCCGCCGGCGCCAAGGCGGGCAAGTCCAGCACGCTGTCGCGGCGGGAGGAGCTCCTGAAGCAGCTGAAAGCGGTGGAAGACGCCATCGCTCGCAAAAGGGCCAAAATCCCCGGGAAAGTATAGTCAGGCGCGGCTGCAGCCCCGCCTCGGCCTGGCCTAGCGACTCTGAGCTGTTTTTATACGTAGCACGACGCGGCCACTCTGGATTTGGCAGTTCCTTCTGATGATGATGATTTTTTTTTTTTTCTTCATTTTGGCCACGGTTCTTTTAAAACAAAAAAATTACCAAGTTTGGCAGCAGCGAACACACAAATGATGCGACTCACCCCGGCTCCTACCCTAGGGCCGCGCGGCGGGGGACGCCAGCCCCGCCAGACAGACCGAGCCGGCACCACGACGGAGGCCCAGCCACCCCGCCAGGTTTTCCATGTAAATTATGCACAGAGGACTCCAGATCGTAGCCCTGTTGGATACGTTCACTACTTTCCCCTCTCTCTTTCTCTCTCTTTTTCTCTCTTTCCCCCCCCCAGCCCATTTCTCTCTGCCTTCTCCTCTTTGCTAGCCATGAGTTGTATTCTTCTAGTTAGCCTTGCTGTGTGGTTGAGTGTCTTCAGCAATGCAGTTCTACATACTGTGTAACGAGAACCGAAAACTGCTGTGAACTACTGGCGACATCATCTTCTCTTTCTGCCCCCCATCGCCGCCCCCCCTCCCTCCAGCCCTCCCCACAGGAGCAAGACAAATATATATATATTCTTGACGAAAGTCTGATTGGGAAATACACGACCTGTCTTTTATTTTAAGCATCAGATTGTTTTAGTTGATTTAAAAAAAAAAAAAAAAAAAAAGCCACAAACAAAAAAAACAAACCGCAAAGGTCTTGGGATGTCTGTCTGACGAGGAGGGTCTTTTTTTGAGGGGTCTCCCCAAAATAAAGTATTTTGATAAACAGTTCTTCCCAGCCTGTCTGTTCTCTTCGGGATGCCCCCATCTGTGCCCACCCCCCTGGCCTCTGACGAGGTATTGCTGCCCCCTTACCCAGCCACATAGCTGCAGGTGGCATCTGCCAGGGCTTGGACACCCAGGAGCTCACATCACGGCTGGCCTCTGAACACAGCACAGGGGTTGAATGTCATGCCCTTCGCAAGCATGAGCTGTCTCCACACGCACGCGCCGGTACCACAGCTGCATGTGGAGGGAGCGGTGCTGTGAGCCTGGCTCTTCAAAGCAGGGGTGGGGAAACTGAGGCACAGATGTTAAGGGACATGCCCTGGTTCAGCGGGGGCATCCTGTGCACTGGAGCTGCTGGCAGCGGGGGTGAATGGTGCCTTGCAGGCTGAGGAGGAGGGTGGCCCTGCTGGCGCTACGGGCGATGTAAATGATGTCACCGTGTTTGCATGAGACACTAATGCACGGGGACTGGCTTCACCCCTCCCTGCACAGCATTGGCACTGCCCACGTGCCAGTAGCTACCTCCCGAGGGGATTCACCCTTGCAGAGTTGCACCAAGCTCCACCGCGCAAGCCCTGCGTGGCTGCCGGGAATACCTGTCTGCCGCAGCAGCTGGAAGGAGCACGCCTCTGGCTGGCTGGGACTGCCCCTGCTGGGTGCCCAGGAGCCCCGGCCTCTCCCCCCCCCCCCCCCCCCGAGCGCCAGCCAGGGCTGCAGCCTCGGGTCGCATTGTTTCCCCTGTTTCCATCCCCATGAGGGCATGCATATTTCCACCCTGGCGCTCGCTGGCTGCTGCAATCTCGCCATCTCTGCGGACAGGAGCGATCTGGCTGTGGTCAGCGGTGACATGTCCTAGGGCAGCTTAGGCAGATGTCCCAAGATGGGCTGCGCGCGGGTCTCCGGGGCGTGAGAACCTGCAGGGTTAGTCGGGACGGGATCCGTTCTCTGCTGCATCTGCGGGGCCAGGGCTCTCCAGCCCCAAGCACCTGCGACAAGGGCCGAAGCCCCCTGCACGTACCCCCCCGATCAGTGTGCCATGCAGTGGGCCAGCAGCACCCAATAGCTATATATGAGTGAACACGGGGCAGCCCCGGGCACTGCTCCCATGCTGCGGTGGGGGGACCCCCTGACCCTGCTCCGGTCTGGGCGAGGGGCTGCTCAAAAGCAAGCCTTGCAATCCTTCCACGCTGCCTGTGCGAGCGTGCGGCAGGCCCAGATGTGGGCCCAGGGGTGTGGCTGCCATCGGCCCGGCAGGCACCGGGGTGGGAGACACGAGCGGGGAATTCTCCCAGGGGTGGTCCCTGCAGGTCTTCCCCTTCTGCAGTGTCATAAAACCACCCCCTGCTTCTATGCCCCATTGCCCTTTTCCTGGGTTGCCCAATATGGGACTTCTGGGCCTTGCTTCAGTGCCGGGCTCGGTACCGGGGAAGGAATGTGGCCGTGACGTCGCCACCTGCTCTTGCGCAAGGGGCTCCGGGCCACCGTGGCATGGGCAGGGGGGCAGCCCCCCCCACGGCCCCGTGTGCATGGGAAGCGCTTGATCTCCATGCCCGTGCAGGACCCTGAGCAACACCCCCACCCCCTCCATCCCAGCATGGAGGGGGCTGCCAGGGATGCCCGGACTGGGGATGGAGGGGAGCTTGTGGGCGGTGTGGTCCAAGCCGCTGCCCTGTCGTCGGCGAGGTCGCAGACACCCAGCAATGTGGAGGGGGAAGGTGGGCACTGAGCCAGGCTGGGTACCGCGGCTGGGAGGAGGCAGGTTGGTGGGCATGCTGCAAAAGGGGCTTATAATAGCCCCTCCTGTGCCAGGGAGCAAGCACGACCCACCCCACAACAAGGCTGCGAATGCACCCCAGCATCAGCCAGTGCGGAAGGGCAACAGGCTCGGTGCACGGGCTGGGGGGGGCTCCAGTGCCGTCTGGCCCCGGGGTCACGGCCATCCGGCTGCAATGCTGGCAGAGATGACCATTTTCCTCCTGGCAGGGGCATAGCAGGTTAACCCTTCGTAGCTGCCACCCCCCCATGCCTTGCCCTACTGCTAATATGGGGCAGATGGCTCCCCGCATCCAAGTGGGAGCTCCCCGCGCCGGTGTTTCTGAGGCGCTGCTCTGTTTCTGGGCCCCCAGCACCCGGGATCTGCGCCTCTTCTGCCAGCAGCCCCCCCACTCCTTGGACGCAGCTCCCTGGACCAGGGCAGCCCACCACCCCTGGGGCCTGCTTGCACCCAGGCCGGTCTCCCCACCTTGCAGGAGCATCAGCTGCCCAGCCCCAGGTCTGGCGCTGTCTCAGCCCCCTCCACATCAGCCCAGAGCCCCCATCCCTATGGGGTGGGGGGGAGCACCAAGGAGAGGAGGATCCAGCTCTTGGGAGGTGTGGGGAGCCAGCCTGCAGGGTCTAGGGAGGGTCCCTGCTGCAGCCTGCAGGGAAAAGCCAGACGCCCCCACCTCTGCCTACTAATCCCCTTCTCAAATGCACCAGGGAAATGATTAATGGCAGGAGGAAAAGAAACACAGCGGCCACGCAGAAGGAAGTCCGCTGGGAAATCTCCCCAGGGCAGGAGGAAGAGATGCAATGCTTGGAGTTTCCAGGTGTGTTCATCACCTGTGCAGGCTATATAAGCACCGTGGCCGGGAGCCCGGCTAGACAGCACCTGCCAGGCCCCGAGGGCAGCCAGACTGCAACCAGGACAGCAACAGGGCTCCACGCACCCAGGACACGTCTGGCTCTGCTCCCAGCCATGTCACCCTCCACCTGGGCATCCCCTGCCATGGTAAGGGCCTGCCAGTGCCCACACCCGGCTGCAGGGAGCTGACTCAGCCCCAGCTGGGCTGGCATGGGCAAGGGAGGCAGCAAGGGGGTGTGTGGGTGTGGGTTTGGGTGGGTGGATGGTTTTGTGTGTGTGTGTAAAGGGAGAGCCAGGCAGCAGTACCATATTTTTGGGTGTATAAGACGCCTCAAGCCTCTCCAAAAAAATAAGGAACAATTTAATAGCAATTTGGCTGGTTATTTATTATGAGGGTGTGGACACGGCTGGTTGCGCTCCTCTGATATGTCTGCACTGTAAGGGGTCAGGGAGGAGCCCTAGCCCACTTTCTCATGGCGGGGAATATTTGTGTGTGTGTGGGGGGGGACATCTGAATGAATGAGCTAAGACAACCACCAGGCTGCGTGCGTGGCCGTGTGGACGTGCAGCGTACAGATGCGCATCCGTGTCCTTGTACGGGGGTGTGAACCTCTCTGTAGTGTGCTGCCCATGTAGCGCATCTGTGGGCACGTGTGTGTGTTGGTGGCTTTGAGTGTGTGGCTCCTAGTGGGTGTATGCAGGCTGGCACATGGACCCTGCGCTCGTGTCCACGGCAGGTGGGGGTGTCCTGCATACATGTGTGTACAAGCGTCGCAGGGGAGGCGGAGGGCAGCATGGTGGTGCTGACACCCGGCGGGGTTTCCAGACGTGGGGCTGGCCGTGGTCTCACACCTCCTTTTCCTCGCAGGCCCTGCTGTGCGGCGTCATCCTGCTCCTGCTGACGGCCTGCCAGGCCCGTAAGCACCCGGGGGGCACCCAGGCCCACCACCACCACCACGTGCCCTGCTTCAGCCAGGAGCAGCTGCAGGCCGGGGAGGTGCCCATGCACTACGTGAGCCGCGCCGTGCACTGGGACCGCTATGCCCCCGTGCAGATGGTGCCCTACCTGGAGCAGGCGCAGCGGGACCGGAGCCACCGCCGCCGCCGGCACCCCGAGCCCGGCTGCCCCGCGCTGCAGCTCGCAGCGGGTGCTCACAGTGAAGCCAACGAGCGCTCCATCTCGCCCTGGCGATACCGGTAGGTGCTGGCAGGAGGAAAGGGGGAGGTCCACTGTGTACGCCCTCAAGTCTTGGGCCCTGCCTCGGTTTCCCCATCTGGGAATGGGCTGCTGCCCTGCTCTGCATTGGCTCCATTTCCTCTGGCATGTGAGAAGAGGGAAATCTCTTCTCATCCGCCTCACAACCCTATTTCCATAGCAAGGCTCCCTGCAGTGGAGAGCTGGCTGCTAAGTGACATGCCCAAGGTCACGCAGGGAGGCAGTAGCAGAGCAGGGAGCCGAGGGTGGGCTCGGTGGGAGTAAGCTGGCACCCCTTCATGCTGCCAGCCGGGCCCTGGGCAGGGGTGCTTCGGCCCTAGACCCCTGCCCCGGCCTGACCCATGTGCCTTCCCCCCCCACAGCATCGACGAGGACGAGAACCGGTACCCGCCCAAGCTGGCCTTCGCCGAGTGCCTGTGCAACGGCTGCATCGACACCAAGACTGGGCGGGAGACGACGGCACTCAACTCGGTGCTCATCCACCAGACCATGATGGTGCTGCGCCGCAAGCCCTGCCCACGCGACGCCCCCGCCACCTTCGCCTTTGACGTGGACTACATCCGCGTGCCCGTCGGCTGCACCTGCGTCCTGCCCCGCAGCGCTCCCTGAGCTGCCCGCGGGGCGGGAGGGCCGCCGCGCTCCCATGGAGTCGCCCGCCCGCCAGCCACCCATAGCCCCCCGTAGCGTGACCGTGTCACGTGGCCAGTATGTGCTTGTTCTAAGGCACGTGTTTATACCCGCCGTAGGCCCTATGGATCCAGATCCCCCCGCCTGCCTGCACACAGCGTGACCCCCCCACCTCCCTGGTGCATGGAGAGCCTGGCATCCAGGCGTCGGGGTGGACGCAGCAAGGCGCCATCCTCATGCATCCGGGCACTGCCTGGGGTCAGCGTTGCCCGGGGTGTATTCAGGGGCTTGTGCCTGGTTTTACCCCATTCCCTGCAGGAAAACCTGGGGTCTCGAGGCAGGTCCAGGTGCACGGGGATGCCCGCCA
>NW_005842270.1:1266222-1274285 GCF_000455745.1 Alligator sinensis | reverse complement strand
CCAGCTATGTATTTATTTGCCTGTGTTATTTATGAATTATTTATGTTGGATCCAGCCAGGCTGCCCAGGCCCATGGCAGCAAGAGGCCAGTGCTGAGTCCCAGGCACGTGTGTCCTGCCTCGGTCCTCAGCCTGACTAGTTATTCCAGCCCTTGCTGCTGTGCATGTGTGTGCACACATGTGTGTGTAAGCCTGCTGCTGTGAGCCTGATGCTCATATGTAAAGCCCTTAATTATTATTAATAATTATTCATATTATTATTGTTATTTATGCTCTCCCCCCCCAGCTATTTATTGTGCTGCCACCCAATAAAGTCTGGCTGTGCCGGAGCACGTGTCTACCTGCTTTGTCTTCTGGGGGGACCGGGGAGACGCAGCTCCTGAGCCCGCTTCCCAGTGCACAAGAGTGGCAGAGCCGGGGGTGGGCACGGCTGATGGGTGCCCTATGCTGTGCCCAGTTTGCAGGTCCCATCAGGGCAGTGGTGGAGGGAGAGGGTTGGCGCAACCAGGCACATGCAGAATTGGGGGGGGTCTGGCCCCCCGTCCACCCCAAAGGCTGGTCTGCAGGATGCCCCCAGCCCCACTGGCCTAGCCAGGCTGCACAGGCAGGGGCACTGTCCCCCTACCCCGCTTCCAAATACACGCACACACGCTTACAAACATTTATATTTATATACACACACTCACACAAACATGTAATTGCACATACATTTTATACACACACTCAGATGCGTGCATAGCTCTAGACACACACATAGGTCATGGTACACATATTTTATATACATACACACACAGACAGATGTGTGCATAGCTCCATCTACACACACCTTTTATACCAAAAGGTAATGGCACACACCTTTTAATACACACACATAACGGCACACACAATTTTATACACAGACACGTGTGCATAGACCGATCTAGGGGTGTACGTTGTCGCCGTGTTGGTCTAAGGATGGAACGAAGAGGAAGAGCGCGCACCAGCTGCAGAGGCTGCCTCAGCTCGACAAGGGGTTTTTTTAACCCAAAAGCTGGCTAAAAGATGTTTTTTCCGACTAGTGAAGTGGGTGTAATAAAAGCTCGCCGATTCACCCAAAGAACCTCGTCTGCCTAGATAGCGCTGCACACGGGTATTTATACACAATATTTACACACACACACACACACACACTTAATTTCACATACGTTTTATACACACACAAATGTGTGCATACACATATACTTGCACACACATTTTACATATACACACACACACAAAAAATGTATGCATAGCGCCATCTACACACATGACATTGTACACACCTTTTAATACACATAATTGCACACACATTTTGGCACGCGTAGAGGTGTGCACCGATCGATCTACACACATACCTAATTGCACGCATTTTATACACACACTGGTGTGTGCATAGTGTGTGTGTGTGTGTGTGTATAAAAATGTATGTGTGCGCAAATCGATCTAGCTACAAATATGACTTTTCACACTTTTGTACACACATATGCATAGATCTATCTACACACATGTAATAATTGCACACACATTTTTATACACACAGATGTGTGCACCGATCGCTCTACACACACGCATAGATAGCATTCACATTTTTATACACACACGTAATTGCACAAATTTTTATATACACAGATTGCTCTACATCCCCATTTCTATACATGCGTGCGAGCGCGCGCGCACACACACACACACACACACAGGTCTATCCCCCCCCCCCCCCCCCCCCCGCCGGGCCCCAGGCCGGCCTGCAGCACCCCCTGCGGGGCAGAGCTGGGCACTGCAGGACATGGAGCCCAGCCATGGCTCTGCCTCCTCCCTGCCCACCCCCGTTATACTTGGCCCATGGGGGCTGGCGGGGATCAGGGCCCAGCCCCCCCACTCCCAAGCTCTCAGGACCCCCAACAGAAGAGCCCAGAGCTGTGCACTGCTCACTGGCAGCAGGACTTGAACCCAGGACCTTGACATCCAGAGCAGGAGGCTGCACCCCACCCCCATCCTGCTGCACCCCGCACGCCAGGGGGGAGATTTCATAGACATTCGGGCTGGAAGGGACCTCCCGCGATCATCGGGCGCAGCCCTCGGCCCCAGGGGCAGGGAGTCAGCTGGAAGTCAGTCACCCCAACACGATAAATGTCCAAATGTTTCTTGAAAGTGTCCGGAGTAGGTGCTTGCACCACTTCTGGGGGGCATTTGTTCCAGGCCTGGGGGGCTTGGACGGCAAAGAAGTTTTTCCTTATGTCCAGCCTAAAACGGTCTTGCAGGAGTTTGTGACCGAGACGGAGGTGGGTGATGGCTGGGCGAAGCTGGGGCCCAGCCAGGGGCTGCATGCAAGGCATGCAAGGCCCCCCAGAGAGCAAATGCACCTTCCCCCCCAATCCAGCACCAGGAGCCCAGCCCACACCGTCCTTCACTGGTTTATTATGGTATAAAAGAGGCCAGTACAAAAGGGGGTAGGCTGCCCTGAGAGGGGCCGAGCTGGGAGCACTGGGGGCAGGGGGAAGCCGGCTGGGGCAGAGGTCACGACTGCAGGCAGCATGGAGGATGCTCAAGGCAGGGCCCCGGGGAGACGCATCACTCTGCCAGCGCTGGGGCAGGGACAGCGGCAGGGACAGCTCCTTCGGCCTCGGCCGGCAGCTTCTTGCGGGCGTCCGGGGGCGGCCGGGGCGGGGGGTTGGCCGGGGGCTGCTTGATGGTGGTCCCCACCTGCGGGCGCTCCCGGGGCTTCTGCTCGATGGGCTGCCACTCCTCACCCCGCACGGCGGCCTGCGGAAGAGCCCGAGGGGGTTAGCGGAGAGGTTGCAACCCCACCCCAACCAGGGAAAGGGTGCACCCCTTCCCACCCACCCTCATGCACCCACTCTCAGGGCAGGTAATGTTGAGTCCCTGTGCCGCGGCAAGCCCTCGTGCAGCCATTCTCTGCTGGCACCGTGGAAAAGGTGGGTGGGGAGGGAGGCAGTGCCTGGGACCTGCCGTACCAGCAGCCTGGAAGGCAACCAAAGCAAGCCCAGCTGCATCTCCGGCTGCCCATGGACCTACCAGTAAGTAGATGGCGCTGGCGATAAAGAGGCAGGCCGTGCCCAGGATCGTGGCCAGGAGGAAGCCGGCTGGGACAGCGAGGCTGGGAGGACGAGAGAGGTGCTGGGCTCAGGCAGGAGCTGCGCACGGACCTGCGGGCTAGGGGCAAGCGTGGGTGGGGGTATGCATGGGTGGAAGAGCGAAGGCTCATGTGCATGTATGGCCAGGGGAGCAAAGGGTAATACATGGGCAGGAGGGAGCAAAGGCTCATAGGTAACGCACAGACACGGAGAGCCAAGGTTTGCAGGTAATGCGCAGCCCGGGCGCGACGAAGGCTGCCAGCAGCGTATGCAGCAGTGCTGAAATGCAGCCACCTCTGGGGGAAACACCGGTTACCGCGGGTGTGAACACAAGGTGCCAGGGAGGTGAAGGGCAGGAAGCCGGGCGTCTGCTGAGCCCTGCCGTGCCAGGGCCACGCTGCCACGTGGACAGCAGGAGCCCAGCACAGCACAGGCTGGCCTTGCTGCAGGCTGGGAGCAGGGAGGGCAGTGTCACAGGAGCTGCCCACGCACACCTGCAAGAGCTGCACCCACACTCGAAGAGAGGAGCTGCACACATGCACCTGCACACAAACAAGAGCATGCGTGTGTGCTGACACACATACACGAGCTGTCCCCGCACTTGCAGAGGAGCTGTGCATGCACACACACGCATGGAGGAGCTGCACACCTACACGCACAACACCCAGACAAGAGCACACATTCACAGGACCACACACAAGCACATGCAAAGGAGCTGTGCATGTGCACACACATACAGAGGAGCTGCGCACCTGCACACACAACACCCAGACAAAAGCACACATGCACAGGAGCACACACAGGCACATGCAAAGGAGCTGTGCATGCATATACACATACAGAGGAGCTGCACACCTGCACACACAACACCCAGACAAAAGCACACATGCACAGGAGCACACACAGGCACATGCAAAGGAGCTGTGCATGCACATACACATACAGAGGAGCTGCGCACCTGCACACACAACACCCAGACAAAAGCACACATGCACAGGAGCACACACAGGCACATGCAAAGGAGCTGTGCATGCACATACACATACAGAGGAGCTGCGCACCTGCACACACAACACCCAGACAAAAGCATACATGCACAGGAGCACACACAGGCACATGCAAAGGAGCTGTGCATGCACATACACATACAGAGGAGCTGCACACCTGCACACACAACACCCAGACAAGAGCACACATGCACAGTAGCATGCACAGGCACATGCAAAGGAGCTGTGCGTGCACATACACATACAGAGGAGCTGCACACCTACGCACACAACACCCAGCCACGAGCACACACACACAGGAGCACACATAGGCTCATGCACGCATGTGTGCGCACACACACACACAGAGGAGCTGTGCACCTGCACACACAACACCCACACAAGAGCACACATAGGAACACATGCACGCACACATGGGCACATGCCCACAGCCTACACATGCACAGAGGAGCCAGACATGCACTTGCAGAGGACCTACACATGCACAAACATACACAGAGGATCTGCACACCTGTGCGCACACACACACACATGGGAGCTGGACACGCACACGCAGAGAAGCTCATGCACACAGTGCACCCGGACAACAGCACACATGCAAGAGCTGCACATGCACACAAACACACAGAGCTGCACACATGCACACACAGACAAGACCTGCAGAAGCACATCTTTGCGTGCACACAGGGGAGCTGCACATGCGCACACACACAAGCGTGCACAGGAGCTAACTGGCACGACTCACGCGGCGTGCAGGATGGCCCGGACGTAGTAGTTCCTCGTGAGCGGCCCGAACACCTTCACCACGGCCGTCATGTACTTCTGGCCCCTGCGCGGGGCCGGCGAGAGGGGGGGCAGAAAGGCATGAGCTTCCCTGGCATACCCCGCGGCCCTCGCCCCCTCAGCCTGCAGCCCCCTGACCCTGCCCGGGACCCTTCCCGGGGCCCAGGCGCACTCACCAGCGCTCCATGGTGGAGCCCTTTTTCCGCCTCCCGCGGGGATACTCCAGCAGGCAGATCAGGACACCAGCCACGCTGCAGGGCTGGTTAAGGAAGATGGAGCCTCTCTGTGCCTAAATACCCTGGGCTCCAGAGCAGCCCCTGCCCCTGATGCCACGAGGGGCTGAAGCAGACTTGTGCCACCCAACCCTGCCCACATGGGACCTCCTGGCAGCGCCCATGACCCGAGCACCAGCCTGGGGCTATCCCCAGCCCCTCCAGGCCAGGATCTGACCCGTCCGGGGCCTGTGGGTCTGGGGAAGGATACATGGAATAAGCAGCGAACGGCCAGCACTTGAACTTCCCTGCCACTGCCACGATGCCACCGGCCACGAGGACTGCCAGGACAGAGCGAGGGATTAATGGGGTGGGGGGGACGCACCGGGAACACGCCCGGGTCCCACGCTGCTGCGCGGATCCAGCCCCGGTGCTGGGTGACGCCAGGGCTGGAGAGACCCAGTGGGGGGGGCCTCTGCGGGGCCGTGTGCACTGCAGACTTGTCAGTGCACACACACACAGCCCCTCCTGCAAACACGCACACATTGCATGCACATGCCACAAGCACATACACACTACATATACACACATCGCAAGCACATGCATTACACAGACACTGCACGTACACACTCACCCCCTGCAAGCACACACATACACCACACAAACTACACACATGCACACTCCAAGTGCACACAAACCATGCACACATGCGCACACACAAGTGCGCACACACTGCACATACACCACACACACACACAACTGCAAGCACATGCACACAAATCACAAGCATACACTACACATATACTGCATACACACACACCCTGCAAGCACATACACAAATCACAAGCACACACTACACATACACTACATACACACACACCCTGCAAGCACATACACACTGCACAAGCACATACCACACACACTACATACACACACACTCTGCAAGCACATACACACTGCACAAGCACACACTACACGTACACTGCATACACACACACCCTGCAAGCACATACATACATCACAAGCACACACTACACATACACTGCATACATGCACACCCTGCAAGCACACACACAAATCACAAGCACACACCACACACACACTACATTCACACACACCCTGCAAGCACATACACATATCACAAGCACACACTTCATATACACTGCATACACACACACTCAGCAAGCACATACACATATCACAAGCACACACTACACATATACTGCATACGCACACACCCTGCAAGTACATACCTACACCACAAGCACACACTACACATACAATGCATACACACACATCCTACAAGCACATACACACATCACAGGCACACACTACACACAAACTGCATACACACACACCCTGCAAGCACATACACACTGTACAAGCACACATACACTGAATACACACACACTCTGCAAGCACATACGTACATCACAAGCACACACTACACATACACTGCATACATGCACACCCTGCAAGCACACACACACTGTACATAACCTACACACACATGCACACACACTGCACATGCCCACCCACACACAAGGCACATACACACACAATGCAAGCACTCACCACAAACGCACATACACGCCCACCCCCAGCTGCAGCTCCCTCCCCCAGGGCATCACCAGGGCCCGGGAGGCTGCCATCAGCCTTCCTGGTAGCACCAGCCGCAGGCCCAGGCGAGGCTACGGCGCCAGGAAGCAGGAGCCCACAGGCACCGGTGGACGGTTGGCGCCGCTGGGGCTGTTCCATTGCAGCCTCTGCTACAGCAATGGCTGTGGGCAGACGCGGTCCCAGCGACCACAGGCCCACAGCTGTGGGGGCAGCCAGCCGGCCTGGGGGAGAGCACCTGGGTGTGCATCCCCTCCAGGATGTCCTCCTGGGGCAGCTGTGCTAGTGCCACGTGCAGGTGACTGGCATTGCACAAGCCCAGCCTTCATCCAATATGGGCAAGAGACACCTCCGGTTATCCAGGACCACTGAGCACGGTGACAGGGATGGAGCTGAAAGCCCAGGTCCCACAGCAGGACATCCCCAGCGGGGACCCAGAGCTGCCAGCCTGAGCCCAGCTTCATCTGCACCCAGCGCCAGGGTCTGCAGCACGTCCAGGCTCCTCTCTGGGGCCAGCTTGGCCAGGAAGGCGGCCGTGTCGGGGTCAGGCTACTGCCAGACCAGCACCTATTGCACTGGTGACCCGTCTGGCAGGGTCCCCTCAGGCACCGCCTGGGCCACGCAGCCGCAAGGCAAGGAGGTCGGCTGGGCACGGCCTTTCCAGCTGGGCTGCTTGGGCTTAGACATGTTGGATGTGATGTGCCCCCCGGGTGGGTTTTGAGTGCAGTGTGAGCTGGCCGGGCTCCCTGGCTTGCTCAGGGACAGCCCACACCTCGCTCACCCTGTCCATCGCATGGTTTGAATGTGGTGCCAACACAAGCTGGGGGGCAGAAGGGGAAGGAAGAGCTTTTGGGCCTCCTCCTGCTTACCCCAGCATACAGGGAGGAGCAGCAGGGAAATCCCTGAGACAGGGGCACAGCTGGGCGTGCTCAGAGCGAAACCTGCACTTCCCCCTGCTCCCGCACAGGCCCTGGGGCTGCTGCGCAGGGGGCGTGGGTGCAGAAACCCGCCCAGGTGGAAGCCAAGTGCCCCTGAGCTCCCGCCTGGGGCCACGGAGAGGGGCAGGGGCAGGGGCAGGGCTGCTGGCGACTGCTGCAAAAGCGGAGCAGCCCCGGCTCCTGGATGAAGGAAAACGCTCCCCAGGATCTGGGGGAGCCCAGACCCTGGTTCCTGGGGGCGTCTCCGGGCCCTGCCCTGGGCCAGAGGCTGCAGAGGCGGCTGGGCGCTGCTCTGAGCTTTCTTCCCCATTTCAGCCAGGCACTTCCTCAAAGCCGGGGCCGGGGCCGGGGCCCAGCTCCATGGGGCAGGGGGCATGCAGGGCCGGGGAGACCTCCC
>NW_005842270.1:1259148-1265843 GCF_000455745.1 Alligator sinensis | reverse complement strand
GCCCGGCGTGTCCCCCGGGACACTCTGTCGCAGCCGCTTCCGAGATGGCAGGCTCCCGGCCCCACCCCCTGCTTTGCATAGCCCACGCCCCTTCCGGGCTGGCCACGCCCCCAGGCCTGGCCCCAGGCTCTGGGTTCCCAGCAGCCAGGAAGGTGCGCCCCCCGCCCCCCCCCGGGCAAAGGGGGCTCCCAGGCCCTACTGCCTCCAAGGGGAAACTGAGGCACAGAGGGGCAGGAGCCCAGGCCCCTGTTCCTGGACCCCGACGGGGCTGCCCGTCTCCTCCCCGCTGGGAAAAGGGCCAAGAACCAAGCGCCCGGGGAAGGGCCTGAGAGCCAGTGGGGGGAAACTGAGGCACAGCGCGCGCAGGGACTCGACCAAGGTCAGCGCGCTTGTCGGTGGCAGGGCAGAGGCTAGACCTCGCATCCCCTGCTCAGGATCCGGCCCAGGCCTGCAGGTGTGCCCTCCCCAGGCAGGGATTTGTACCCGCTGTTCAGACCGGCCCCTAGAAAGCCCCTAAGGACGGGGAGGCCTCCTCCTCCTCCTCCGCCCCGCGCTAGGCCTGGACTCTGCAGCCCCCACGCGCAGGCTCGGAGCCGCTCACATGCGGCACACCCGGAGCCAAAGAAACCCCAGGCGCAGGGGAAGGAAAAATCCCGAGCCCTGCCCAGAGCTCACAGGGGGCAGACGTCCGAGCTCGCCACGAAAGCGCGTGCGGCAGCGAGCCCTGCTACCACCACGGGACACGGCCAGTCAGCCGCAGCTTCCTCAGAAAGGCAGCTGCTTCTGGGGTGGAGCCCAGCCGCGACTGCACGCTCGGGCGAGCAGGAACTCTCCTCTCTTTGTAAAAGAGGAAGGGCGTGGACAATAAAACAGCCGCACCTGGAGCAGCCCGGACGAGGCAGCGGGGCTGTTCCAACACCGGGTAGGTGCCCCCAGGACTCGAACAACCTGCTCCGCTCCCATAGAGGCAGGCGGGAAGGGAGCAGCAGCGGTCACGGCTCCTGCAACCCCTGCCGAAGGCATCATCAGCACTGTGCAAGCCACCCCGGACCCCTCCATCACCTAAACTCTCCAACCCCCCTCACCCTGGCAGGGCATCAGGAAGGAAAGCCGAGGCCGGCTGGGGTCACAGCCATCTATTCAGCGCCACACGCAGCAGCTACGGCGGGGGGACGGCTTTGGAGCAGAGCCCAGCAAGGCAGCGGTGCCATCCTGCACCCCGGGGTGCCTCTGGGGCCTCCCTTGGACACCGCTTGGACTGGGCGCCTTGGAGCTGTGCTGGTGCCAGGCCTCAGTCCATCTCCTTGCAGACGAGGAGTCCGGGCAAGGGCAAGGCACACTGGCTGGCAGCGCCGGGGCTGCCTCCTCCGTGGCAGCGCCGGCTCCCAGGAGGGGCTTTGGCAGTCTCTTGTGTGGGCGCCAGGCAGCGGCGGGGCCGAAAAGCATCTTCCGCAACACAGGTCACTTCACAGACACTCCCTCGCTTTGGCGCTGGGTGCAGAGCCACCCCTGAGTCCTGCCCGGCTCTCCCGAGAGCCAGCTGCTGCCCGGCCCCAACCCACCCGTGCTGTGCTCAGCGTGGCTCTCCCGGGGCAGCTGCCGAGGCGCTCCGGAGGGGCAGCCCATCCGGTCCCAGCAGGTGCAGGCTGGGGTCTTCCAGGAGCTGGGGGCCCGGTCCCGGCTGTAAGGGAACAGAGACACAGGGGACAGATGAGGACGCTGGAGCCAGGTCCACGTGGGTGCGGCGAGGATTTGTCTACACTAGGGCGAGGTGGAGGGCTCCAGGCACGTGCACAGCCGGAGGGGTAGGTCATTCGAGCGGATGGACCTGGCTGTTTCATGTGCTAATGACCCACCCTCTATCATCCCCTGCTATTGTGGGCCTATGGTGTCCAACCCCTGGGGACACGCTCACAGCTGCCTGGCGCAGACTTCTGCTCACACGCCGGACCCATGGCCAGGAGCCCCGAGAGCCCCCGCCTGCTTCCTCTTTCTCCATGAGGCAGCAAGACAGCCATGTCACCCCACCTCAAGGCCCTGCACAGCCAGGCCTGGGGCGGAGGGGCTCATCCTGGAGCCTTGCAAGGAGTGCACCCCGGGGCTGGAGCGGGGCAGAGCCCCTGCTTCACACCCCCAAGTCCCATGCGAGGCCTGGGCCTGAATAAGACCCTCTAAGCACAGTGCAGGCAGCAAGGAGTGGGTCAAAGCCCTGCAGCGCCCTGCACCGCCCGCTCCATGCCCACAGCCCCCACCCCTACCTGGGTGTGCAGGATGTACCGGATGGCTCCTGGCACCGGCTCCAGCACCACGGCGGACTGCAGCTCCTCCGAGAGCACGGCCGGCCCCACCGGCAGCCCCTGGAGGAACCTGGGGCAGAGGGGATGCGTCAGCCCGTGGTCCGAGTGGGGCAGGGACAGGCCTGGCTGGAGAGTCAAGGGGACCCTGGTGCCCCTTCCTCTCACCCCACTCCCCCCAGCCCGACCCAGCCCAGCCCCTCAACCCACCCGGCCACGTGCCCACATACTGGTCTCCGTTTGACTCCGGGGGGAAGCTGCGCTTCACCACCTCCACAAACTCATCCACAGTGTCCTCCAGGGTGAAGATCACGGCGTTGGGGCCAGCGTCAAAGGTGTAGGCCACCTACGGCACAGTGGGCATCCTCAGAGCTGCCCCCCACCCCCTGGCCACGCCTAACACTGCCATCGTGGCCTGGCACAGGCTTCGCCAGCCCAGGGTACGTGTCCATGGCACCAGGCCCCACGGCCCTCGATCACCAGGGCATGGAGCACGTGTTAGTAAGAGGAGGGAAAGGGCTGGGCACATGCACACGTATCCCAGCCTCCAGGACCGCTCCGTGCACCGCTGCATGGCCCAGAGGGTGCCCACGTACCTTGGTGGCACCGTGGTGTGTGTTGAAGCGGTGGGCCAGGGCGATGACACGCCGCGACACGTCGGTGAGGTAGAAGATGGGCGGGAAGGTGTCCAGGCAGGTGGCGTGGAACTGGTTGCTGTCCTGCATGGTGAGCTGCCCAAAGCCCTCAAAGTCCCGTTGCTGGATGAACCGCACCATCTGGGCCATGCGCTCGGGCACCACGGCCTCTGCACGGTGCTGCAGCAGGGACATGCAAACGGTCACGGGGTGGAGGGGCACCCTGCCCCTCCTCTTCCCCAACATGGACTCGTGCAACCCCAGGGGCTGTGGCTCTAGCTAGCCCTACCCCCAGGCCTCACGCACAGCCTTGGGGCTGGCACAGGCCCCATCTGGAGACACTAAGGAGCAGCTGGAGGAGAGGCACTCAGTCCCACCCGGCTCCCTCCAGGAGCTGCCCCCTTGTCCCGGTCACAGCACAGCCCTGCCGTCAAAGGGGCTCAGGCACCACTGGACTTTGGATACAGCCAAATAAATCCCCACCCCCCAGCTCCAAAGCCGTGGCAGGACTTGCTGGGACCAGGACCGGCATCAGAGCAGGTGTTTGGGCTGCTCCAGCTGGGTCTGTACCCACAGTCCGACAGCAGCACTAGAAAGCAGAGAGGCAGGGAGATCCCAGCCCAGCAACCCCCAGGCCCAACCTGGGGGCAGCAGGGAAACCCTACATGCCAGGAGCTGGCTTGAGGGATTTGGGGGCGAGCCCAGATGCCAACCGCTCCCCAGCCCCTGATGCATAAGCAGTGCTGAGAGCTCAAGAGTGGGAGAGACACCCACCCCCTCCACCACCACCCTGGGGCTTGGAGAGGGCCCGCTTCCTACCTTCAGCAAGGGGCTGGTGTCCACGCTGGTCTGCATCCCTGCCGTGCTGCCCACGGGCTTCTTCTCGGCGCTAACCTGTCACAGGGAGAAGGATGGAAAGTGTCAGGCACGAGCGCCCGTCACAAGGCAGGGCCCTGCGGGCGCCCACCGCCTCCCCCTCGAGGTCCCTCCATCTCATTCACGGTATCCTCATGGCAAAGCTGCCTGAGGTGCAGCGGGACCAGGGCTGTGCGGGGCAAGCGCGACTTGCAGAGAAGCCAGGCGTCCCAAAGGATGCCCTGCTCTAACCACTGCTCCAGCGCTAGGAGCGCTCCAGGAGCCGGGACGCCTGGGCTCTCTGCCCCGCTGGTGCCTGGCGGTCAAGCTGGAGCCCCATTGCCCCCTACCCACCACCCCCCCGCCCCACTCACCACCAGGATGAGGACTCTCAGCTGAGGCCAGTGGGTCTCGGGCATCACCTGCTGGGCGACGCTGTCCTTCCCGTCCGGGCGCTCCCCCATGAGCCACTGCACGAAGCCCCCGGAGAGGCTGCGGCAGGCGCTGCCCGAGCCCTGGCGCGCAACCTCCGAGAGGTCCCCGTCAGCGCCGTACAGCCGGGCCAGCGTGTACACTGCAGGGTGGGATATGGGGGGCAGGGAATCAACCACATCCAGCCCCCAGGGCCCAATGCAACCCTCCTCCCCCCCAATCCCAGGGTCCACAGGAGAGCGTCTCTGCCCCCGTAGCACAGTGGGGAGAAAGAGAAGATCACAGCACCCCCATCGTGGGTGCCAGGAGCAGCCCAGTGCCACACTCACCGAGGCAGGCGTACCCCGCCGCTGAGGACGCCAGGCCGGCCGCCGTGGGGAAGTTGTTGACGGAGGCGATGTGCAGCTTGTGGGTCAGGTTGAGTGGGGCCGTGTCACCCTCGCTCCCGCTCCGGCGCTTTCGGGCCAGACGGCGCACTGTGGGCACAGCGGGGTGGGCCATCAGCAGGCATCAACCTTCCCTGGGGTGGGGGGGGATCTGCCCCTCCAGCTGCCCCAGACAGGGACACCCCCCACCCCATCCTGCACCCTTAAACCAAAGCCTCGTGATGCTCCAAGACACCGGTGGCTGTTTTAACCACCTCATTGCAATGGGGGAAACCAAGGCACAGCAGGAACACAGGCCAGGAAGGAGTCCACAGTCTGCAGAGCAGCAAGGACAGGGCCAGGGCCATCGAGTGAGTCAGTGGCAGAGCTGGGAATGGCACCCTGGGCACTCTCCTGCGCACCCAGTGCACATACAGCCTGGCAGGGGGGTGGGCACATCCCACAGAGCACCCAGGGGCCTGGGGCAGGGCTGGGTCCCTTCACGCCCACCAGGGCTGCCCCCTTATAGTCCTCCCTGCTAAGCTCCCGGCCCCATGCTACAGCCCGAGGCAAGGACAAGGACTGGATGGGGTCCCCCCTTAGAAGTAGATTCAGCAGCAAGAAGTGGGGGTGCCAGCCAGGGACCAGCCCGGTGCCTGCCCCAGCCCCAGCCCCAGCCCCGCTGGCCGTGCCCCCTGCCCCCCGGGGGCACTCACTCTCCCGCAGGCAGTTCTGCAGGCGCGGGTGGGTGATGTCGGCCTCCTCCCCATTCAGCCACAGCCGGTCCTCCTTGAAGTCCCTGCTGATGGCGGCTGTGGTCGTGGTTTTCAGCTGGGAGGAGAGAGCAGATGCTGAGCTGAGGGCAGCGAGGGGCCGGCTTCATGGCTGGCATCACCCCAAAGGCCTCCACGGGGCAAGGGGGTGGAACGGGAGCCCGGGGTTACTTCAACGCAGCCCGGTGCTAGGCGCTGTACAAACACGGATACAGAGCTCAGGAGAGAGCCCAGGCGTCCCACAGCTCGGCTGGGCACGCGTGCCCCGCGTGTACCAACCTGGTCCTGGTTCAGGGTGACGCTCAGTGAGGAGTTAATGGGCAGGATCAGCTCGCTGTCCCGCTTCCCCCCTGCAAGAGAGGGCACCGGCTGAGTGGGCACCGCGGGAGCACCCGCAGCTCCCCACCCTCAGGCCGGGCCAGTCTCCAGCCCCACGAGCGTACGGGCGAGACAGGCCGGGCCCTCGAGGGCTGGGGCTCGGCTCATGCTGTTCTCCGAGGACGCGGCCCCGCCCCAGGAGGCACAGCGCCTTCCCGGCACCCTCCCGTTCCCACGGCCCTCGCCCAGCTCAGCCTCTGCGTGGAGGGGGGCAGCCCCACAGAGCCCCGCTGCGCATAGGGCAGGGTCTCAGCCCTCGCCCAGCGCAGAGCCAGCCCCCCCGACAGCCGTGGCGCCCACAGCTCTGCCCTACGGCATGGGACGAGCAGTGCTGCGCTGCCCACGCGTCGGCTTGCAATGCCCGCAGGCTGCTGCACCGCGCTTGCAACATGGCTTTGCCAGTGCGCTGTCGCGCTGCACTTGCACCGCTGCATTGCCCACGCATCTGCTTGCATTGCCCATGAGCGGTTGCACTGCTCGTACACCACTGCACCCCCCACCTACCTGCGTTGCACACGCACCATTGCACTCCCCACCTACCTGCACTGCACGTGCACCCTCCACCTACCTGCATTGCACGTGCACCGTTGCACCCCCCACCTACCTGCATTGCCTGTGCACCATTGTACTCCCCACCAACTTGCATTGCACGTGCACCCGCATTCTCCCCACCTACCTGCACTGCACGTGCACCCTCCACCTACCTGCATTGCACGTGCACCGTTGCACCCCCCACCTACCTCCATTGCCTGTCCACCATTGTACTCCCCACCAACCTGCATTGCACGTGCACTCTTGCACTGCCCACCCCGCTGCCCTGCGTGGCACTCACAGTACTTGATGACAGCGATGTTGACGGGCGCGGTGCAGGTGACCCTGCAGCACCCCTGCTCCCCGGCCATGCTGAGCCCCCACTGCCTGCTGCACCGCCCTGCCCCGCCCCACGATCAGCTGCTGCCCCGG
>NW_005842270.1:1239400-1259124 GCF_000455745.1 Alligator sinensis | reverse complement strand
CCCGCCGCCCGCCCCCCCCCCAATCCTCGCCAAGGCCCCGCCCCCAAATGCATCGGATGATGGACAGGAGGCTGCGCCTCGCCCCTTCCGGAACCTTGCGGCGCGGGCGCGCGTTCCCAGCCGGACGGGGGGCGGGGCTGAGGGAGCGGGAGGGGGAGGGTTTCCTTGGAACACCCCAAGCGCCACGCTGCGGAGGACAGTCGTGCGCATGCGCACTCTGCGCTCAGGCACTCCGGCGGCCATGACACTATAGGCAATGCCCGGGAAGGGGCGGGGCCAGGCGTGTGCTGCTGGAGCCTGAGCTCCGGGAGTCGCGGGAGGCGCTGGTTGCTGCCAGCTCCAGTGCACAGCCCGGGGGGACAAGATGATCCCCTGCCCGGACCCCTAAGCAGTCACCTCCCTGCTGCCTTCTGATTGCTCTTGTAGCCCTCCAGTCCAGCCTCAGGCCTCGCACCTCCATAGCCCCTTCCAGCCACATCCCATGCGCGTCCCCTGCTTTTCCCTGCCTCAAAGGGGCAGGCCCTAGTCGTTGTCCCCATGCTGCAGGTGGGGAAACTGAGGCACAGAGCCATGTGAGGAGATGGGGAGGGGGAGAGGAGCCGTGGTGATCCCCGCCCCGAGACGTACAGTACAGGAGACGTCTCACCTCGCTGGATCCGTCGGCTCCAACCATAAGCGAACACCGGGAGCGCCGATCATCCGCCATCCGGCAACGTCCTGCGGACGTCTGCCTCCAGACTCCCCAAAACACGTTGTTTTCTCCCAGCTCGGTCGAGGAGGAGGGCAGAGCAAGCGCTCCACCTTGGACAGACGCAATATCGACATCAACTCGCGGGAAACTCTCCCCCGGGCCCCCCCGCAGGTGGAGGAAGATCTGCTGCGGGGATCTCGGTCCTTTGAAACCTCAGGAGACGGAAAAGCGGGAGAAACAGTGGGTTGCGGACGAAATCGAGACCCCGGGGCCACGCATCCCGCGTGGAAACACGTCCCCGGGGTGCAGCAGGGTCCGTCCATCCCCGATCGGCCTCGCCAGCCACTTTATCAAGCCGTGGATGAGACGCTTGTGGAAGGCGACCGTCCTGGACGGTGAGGGGTTGCTGCGGGGGGAGGACACGCTGTCTTTTACCAGGGACCAGGGCAGCCCAGAGCCCCGGGGCGACGTCCAGCAGGTGGGGCCCGGGACCTGGCTTTCCTCTCCGCAGCCTTTCGCCATGAGTCACCCACGCCTTCCCTTGGCACGTGGTGACTGACTGATGTGGAAACTGGCAGCGGGACGCCGAGAGCCCGCCAGCGATCCACCGGCCAGGCCTCTGCTCCTGCCTCTTCCCCCTTGCATTGCCAGGGGCTCTGTGAGCACCCCTTTCCCAGCTCCATCCTCGTGCCCTGCCTCGGGGCACCCCGACCACCCATGCTCCTGGGGGCCAGAAGGGAAGCCGCCTTCTCCATCCCCAGTCCGTGCCAGGAGCTGCCAGGAGGTAGCACCTAGCCCATGGTGCTCATGACCATGGGACTGGCCCCATCCCCAGATGAATGCCCCTTGGCGACACCAGGGCCCTGATGGGCACAGGACCAGTGACAGAGGGACTCCAGATGGGCTTCCCCTGTCTCGGCATCGCCGCCGTGCCACCGCGGACATCCTCCTCGCTGCCTCCCTGCCTGCACACACCTCCAGGTAGCCTGAGCATGTCGAGTCCTCCAGCCAGAAGGCAAGAAAAGAGCCCTACTGCAAGGCCCTAGGCCGGTCTAGGGAGCAGGGCTGAGACACCCACCTGGTCCGGGTGGTAGCAGGTGGGGGGTGCCCCCCAAACTGCTGGCAGCCACCCAGACAAGCCTTCCCTTGCTAAGGGACCTCTTGCCCTGCCCAGGGTGGGTGGAGAGCCAGGCATGCAGGGGTTAATCCTTCATGGCAAACCCCCTCCCCCTCCTTTCAGGTAAGTTGGAGGGGGGGTTGCTCTTTGCTGGTCCATGCTGGGAGCCCATCTCCCACCTCCGCCATGCTCTGATCTTGCCGACGCTCCCTCCTGAGCTAATTGACCTGGCTCGCTGCACACTGCAAACACTCCCCCGGCGCTTGGGATGCCGGGCATAGCTCGACCGGTCGCTCCCCCGTGGCACCTGCAGGAGGGTGGGGTGGGGTGGGGTGGGGGGGTCCCGCGCACCTCTCCGGGGTGGAGGTGGGTGTTGGCAGGGACCCTTGGGACTGGAAACCCTTGACTTCAATAAGAGCCTCTCCGTCTTGAGGATGCCACGGCCCCCCACCAGCATCCGTGCTCCCCGCGGCAGTGCCACGAGCCCTGAATCAGCTTCTCCTCTCCATGAACTTTAGTGCCAGGAAGGGAGAGAGTCCGGCGTGGGCACGGCCAGGGGGACCTGTGCCACGGAGAGCACGGCGGGCGTGAAATCCTCACTGCCCCCAGCAAAGGGACCCCAGGGCTATGTGGCCTGTGGGGGGGTCAGGCGAGCTGCCCCCTTTCTCCCCCGACCTCGGCAAACCTCCTTAACGATATTCCACAACAACCGGCCGCAAGCACCTGTCGCCCTGTTTACTGTACAGCGTGAAGCGCGGTGCCGGGCCCTGGCACAGCGCTGGCTGGCCAGCTCCGGGGCCGTATTTTTATCCTCCAGCCACTCACAGTGGAAAGTATTCAGCAAATCCCCCCACTACGACACACACACAAACCCAGCCCCCACCCTGGGATAAATATATCCTGGCTTGGATTCACCGGGCCGCTTAAATATAGCAGCCTCCCCAAGCAGGCACCTGCTTGTTGGGCTAAGGGGCTGGATGCCTCGTTAGCGTGGGCGGCCGGGGGAAGTCTGCTTGGGATGGGAAAACAATTAGCAAAGAGGATTTGCCCAGAGCACATCGCTCCCGCTAGCGCCGCGCCTCCCCGGCTAGGGGCAAACCCCTGTGTGCACCCCCTGCCCTGCGCCTCCTCCAGGGATGCCTGGCCCACCAGGCTGGTGTGGGATAGCCTGCCCCAGTTACCATATTTCCTAGTACAAGACGCTCCTCCCACCCCCCACAAAAAGGCTAAAATTGTTGTTTTCTAACCGAATGTCGGACAGCTTTTTAAATAATTTAATCTATTTTTTGTTTCAAAACTTCAGGGGAAAAGACCTGTCTTAAGTTTAGACTTCTTTTGTAGGGGGGGGATTTGTCTTATCTGCCAGGGTACTGAAGAAGCAAGCTTGGGCTATCTATGTCTGGCTGATTTAGTTAGTCCTAACTGTGGTCCTCACCAGTTTTAGACGGCGCTCAGAAAATGCCAGCTCCTTTTTTGACGATGGAAAAGATAATACAGCAATTCTTCCATTGCAAAGAGCTCAGGAAAAGACTGGCTGTAACACTTTGGATCCCTTTGGGTTTGTCTTGTGAATCACATTTGCACTCCTAACAGTGCTAGCATTGCACGGGACCCCTGAAAGGATCTCAAGGCAGCTTAGTTGGTCTATAAGGTGCAAATCTACCCTGACTTCTTATATACCGGGAAGTACAGTACATCTCACCCTGCTCTCTATGGAGCCCAGGCTGTGAAGCCGCAGGCCTGGTGCTCCGGCCCCGTTATGTTGCCACTCTTGTAGAAGTGTCCAGACAAGCTGCTATGCCACGGGTTGCATATGCAGTGGATGCTGTTAGAAAGCATTGCCACCAGGTGCCAGGGAGCAGTTAATAGCCTGTTGGTATGGAGCAAACTGCTATCCCAGGATAGAAGTGGGCAGGTGACACTTGTGCTGGGGCAATGTAGCTGGGGTACGTCCACACCGGCTCTAAGTCATGCTGTGCAGGGGGCTGTGTGTTTGCTGGCTGCTTCTCTGCTATCCCAGCAAAAAAGGCCGGCGGGTGGGTCCCCCGCAGCAGCTGGCGGCGATGAATGTGGCCGGGGGGGCGGGAAGGCTGCAGGGATTCCTGGGGGCTCTGTGAGCATCCCTGACTCACCGCACCCAGCGTCTCCCAGCTCATCCTGCAAACTCCTCCTCAAACTCAACCCGTGAGGGCTCCTTGAGGATCCACTATAAAAAGGAGCAGAGACCCAAGGCCAAGCCAGGCTGCACCAAGGCAAAGACATTCAGCATGCGGCCGCAATGCCCTCCAATAGCACCCACCGCATATGCCACCCCAGCGTCGTCTGCAGCTTCACAGCCGTGGCTCCGTACACATCAGGGTAAGATGTACCGTATTTCCTGGTATACAAGGAGGCAGGGTAGATTGGCACCTTCTAGACCAGCGATTCTCAATCTCAAACCCGAACCATGGGACAACCCCAGCGTTTGCACGTGGGGATCTAAAGACGGTCTGATGTGCTGGGGGTCTTTAATGGTTGTATTATCTTTTCCATAGTCAATAAAAGGAGCTGGCATTTTCTATTGAGGGGCATCTAAAACCCTTAAGAACCAGGCTAACTACCTTGGAGAGATACAGCGTTAACTTTCGTGAGCCCAAGCTCACTCCTCCAGCGTGTAAGACTGATCCTGCCCTCCTTGCCGTCAGAGCGGCTCTGCAGAGACCCATCCCATGCCCTCCCACGTCTGCAGGCAGCTTGCGAGGTCCTCTACCTGCACCAGGGCCTGGGACCACAGCCAGGCTCTTGCATCACTGCCGGTCATCCGTGCTGGCACTCGTGCTGACACTGGAGGAGGCCGGCGGGAGCCCGGGGCACCTCGCTCAGCTCCTGGGAGCTGCTGTATCAGCAAAACCCCAAACCAAAGGCTGCTGGGGGCCGAGGACCACCCGTGCACCCCAATGCCCGTGGTCCCCGGCGGGTGACACCTGCCGCTGCGATGCAGCCCCAACCCCCTGGCACCAGCTGGAGCTGGCCTCCCCGCACCAGGTGCTCCGCTCGCTTCCACCCATGCGCTCATGGAAAGGCGAGCGGTTCCACCGGGGGCTGCCAGCGGCTATAGATAGCAGCAGGTCAGGGCACGGGTATAGATAGTAACGGGAGGGCAGGGCGCAGGTATAGATAGTAACCGCAGGGCTATTTTCAGTCGGGCTGTCACAGCGGACACAGATCCCCTGCCAGGCTCCCGGTGCACGGCTATTTATAGGAGCTGGTCTTTGGGGGGAGGCTGGAGCAAAGCAGGCTGTTCCTCTACCTGCTGGGGCAGGTGCACCTTGCACTCTCCCTTGATCAGAGCGGTCTCCCTTTGCCACCTGAGCACAGGCCCTGTCTGCTCCGCTCCCCAGGGCTGGTGCATCCCTAGACCAGGCTCTGGGGCCTCTCTGACCCCATCGACAACAGGTGTTGGCCTCGAGCAGCTTCTGGACAGGGCTGACAATGGGTGCAGGCGCTGGGGAGACGCTGCGAGCTTCCCTCCCCCGGGCACATCGCCCTGTCCACCTTGCTCCGTGCTGCCAGCTCCCGTCTCAGCCTGGTGCTATGCACCCCAGGGCCAAGCCAGCAAAGTGGGGGCAAGGAGACCCAGGGTGTAGAGGTGGGACTGGGATCCAAAACCCACAGCTGGGGGCTGTATTGCCAGGACCCTGAGCTCCCTAGCCCCTGCCGACGGGCTCCGGTGGGTGAGAGCTGGCAGGGGGGGCACACATGGGGCGAAGACAGTGGGATTTATGGGCAGGCACGGAGCTCCGGTGACTGGCGGTGGGACCCTGCCCAGCAATTAGGGCCTGATTGAGGGGCAGCACCATCCCAGCGGGACCCCAGCCCCGCACCTGGTCCAGGGGGCCCATCAGGAGCGTGCACACGCTGCAGCGTGGCTCCAACACTCGGCCGATGCAAAGGGTGGAGTCGGGCAAAAGCGGGGTGAAGGGGTCCAGGGCGGGGGCACCTGTCCCAGAGCTGGGTGACCATGGGGGGGAAGAGGCCTGGGGGCGGGCGCTCTCCCAGGCTGTTTACAGCCCCGGCCTGCCGGGCGCGGAGTGGAAAGATCTCATTCATTCATTCCGAGTCAGCTCCGGGGGCTGGCGCCCCGCCCCGACCCCCCTCCCGCCCCGGCGCTATATTTACCGGCATTTTCCATGCGCCGCAAGGAAAAGGGAAAACAGGCCGGGTTATTTTAGCACCGGCCAGATTCTTTCCCCCGCCGTGGCCCCGCGTGGCAACAGGTGCCATGGACATATTTAGCCATCGGGGCCTGCAAATAGAAGACAATTTACAATATAGTTTCCTTTAGGCATCTGGGTGCTAGGAATAACCTCCCCGTCAGCCGCGCACGGCGCAGGATCCCCGTGGTGGTGCTGCCGGCCCCGGGGAGCTGACATCAGCAGGGCCCCGGGTCTCTCCTCCCCCAAACGCTTTCCACCCTCCTAGCAAGCAGTGCCCGCGGACTCCCTCTGGGATGCCTGTAGGTAGCCACCAGGCCACGGCTAGGGGGTTTCCATCCCCGCCCTTCGGTTCCCTGCTCTCAGCCCCTTGCAACGGGGATGCTACTACGTCAGGGCGCGCACAGCAAGGGGAGGTGTGATCCCACCGAGTCAGCCGGACCCCTCAGCCCGCACCACCAGCTGTGCTGCCCGGATGCTCCAGCAAAGACCGACCTGGGGACTGACAGCACCCGGGTGCTTAAAGGAAGACACCGCTTGTGCCCCTCAGGTCCTCCCAGGTGCAGGGATGGGGGCACAGACGATGCATGCCCGGAGCCCCCAGCTTGCAGGGCTGAATGGGGCATGCTCCAGCCCCAGCGGGACCCGCCGTGCAGATGTCACGTCCTGCGCACACTGCTTCTAGACGAGCAAGGAAAGCCACGGGAGCCCCCGTGGCCAACCCTGAGCTGGCCATGTCCAGCAGGCCTCTGACGGCCTGGCCGGGCCCGATCGAGTTACCTCCTGCCAGGTGCCCGGGTCTATTTATAGTGCCAGCATGGGGGGAGCCAGGGGCCAAGCCCTCTGCTTCCTGCCCGCTGGGATGGCTCTGGGGGTGCCAGCTGGGGTCTCCGGCTCTTGGGGGACCACCAGCCTTAGTGCAGGGGACCCCTGGGAAGGGGATTTTAGGACAGGAGCTCCAAGAGCCTGTCCGGAGGTGGACCCCGATGCCACGTTGGTGCAGGGGACGCCTGTGGCCCGGTGCCTCCCACCTCCCCTGCTATCAATGGTGGCCTTAGGGGTGCTGGGGCTCTGGTTGAAGAGTCATTTGGGGACCCTTAATTTTGATGAGCCATAAGCAAGCCGGACATTTTCGATTTCAATTTCACTTTGCCCTATCCATGAAACGTATTCATAAATTGAAGAAAGAACAAAGTTTTTAATAACTTCACCCCAAAAACAAATTGTTGCAAAATTTTGGAGCCCCCTAAAGCGTGGGGCCCTGGGTGGTCACCCAGTTTGCCCTCCCCTAAGGCCACTACTGCTGCTATGCATTTGGGGGTTTTCTGAAGTTTTGTGTCTGGGGCTAAATCAGCCAAATCCATTCCAAATTCGCTCGACTGAGCAGAGCTTAATCGCTCCCATCTGCGTGGCACGACCACTGCCGGCAAGTCTCCTGCATCCCAGACTCTTCAGCCTGGGGCTTCACATACTCCCGCATCCACGGTAGGCATCCTATGTGCAAGTCTGGAGGCCTTGGGGTTCAGACGCCCTGAGCCAAAAATGTGAACGGAGATTTGCCCATGAGCAAACCCCCCTCGTCATAAACGATGTAGCCAAGATCCTTGCATTGGGAGGCATTTACGGACTCACCCACGGTGCAAGGGACAGGTCTCCACCCTCAACTACACCGAGTCATTCAAGCCGGAGGAGCAGGGGATTCCTCCTGCCAGGTCACCTGGGTCAAAGCCATCATTGTGCTGTCTCCCCTGCACGCTCTCCGGCTCCGTTGTGCTCAGACCTCGCTCTGCAGCTGAGGCCTGGCTAGCCGGGGAGCACCGTCTCCTGGGTCATCTTGCACCAAGGACTGGTTAGGATGCAGGGCGCACACGCCCGGTGCGCACACAGAGCAGGCTGGAGAGGGGGGCCGGGGCTTGATGCCCCTTTCTGCAGCCAGACGGCACCCCCACCCCACAGCCGGATGAGCTAGCCCCAAGCATGCTCCAGAGTTTATTGCTTTTATTAAATGCCAGGAGGGCACCTGGGCAGGGGCTAGAGGAGCTCTCCAGTGATGGGGCAGCGCCTCACTGATCCCCCAGCACCACGCAGCATCGTACTGCCCAGCCCGGACAAGGAGAGCAGAGTCCCTGGCGCACGGTCCTTGCAAGCGGCACCAGGCTCAGGCAGCCCCGCTGAGCTGGACGGGCAGGCGCGAGGCCCGTCGAGCCAGCTGCAAGGCACAGGGCAAGAGCGGGGATCGCAGTCCTGCCAGGAGAACCGATCTGTCCTGGCGCACAGCTTGCTGGAAGGCGTTCGAAGCCAGCTGCCTGCTCTCCATCCTTGGGCACCCACAGATACCCCCACATCTGGCTGCGATGTGGGTACCGGGCAGGACAGCCAGGCCTCCCCTGTGCATGTGGCTGAAGATGCCCATCGCATGGGCCTTTCCCTCGATAGCCTGGCAGGGCACAGGAAGCTGGTTGCTCTGTCCCCGGCTGCTGGGAGCAGCCCCGGGTGGGCGCATCAGGACGCCGGGCAGCAGCCGGCCTCTTCGTGCCGCGCCAGCAGGGACATGCGGGAGAAGGTCTTGGCACAGGCCCGGCACTGGTACTTCTTGACGTCCGAGTGGGTCTGGAGGTGGGCGCGGAGATTGGAGCGGTCAGCGAAGGCGCGGCTGCAGTGGGAGCAGCTGTACGGCTTCTCGCCTGCAACGGGAGATGCCGTCAGGCCAGCCGCCGGACCCAGCGACCCTCCCACCCCAGGCAGAGAACGGCAACTCATTGCACCCACAGCTCGAACCCCCCAGTCCTCTGCATGGGAACCTCCGCTCCCAGCCATGCCAGGCCCCAATCTTCAGGCTGGGGACCAGGGAGAGAAAGGAGAAGCCATCGGGGCAGCCAACCAGTCACCCACCCTAGTGGGTGGTAGGGGGCTCCCAGGGGGATGTGGGAGCCCCCCAAGGTAGCCGCCGGAGCCTGACACAGGGCCTGGGGGCAGCCAGGATGTCCCATTTCCTGCAAGCCAAATGTTTCCCAGCTGCCAGATGCCCCAAGGTCCTACCTGGGCTGCAGCACATGGGCTTAGGATCCCCCAGGGACACCAAAGATAGGCCCTGGGGATGCCTGCCTTTCCTGGACCCTCCAAACCACCCCCTCCACCCCTCTGCAATGCACACACCCTCTTCATCCTCCGCCATGCAGCCAGGCCAGTCGTTCCCCGCCACCCCCTGCCATCGGGCCCCAGCAAAGTATGAGCAAACCCAGCTTCCCGGGACTGGAAGGCTGACAAAGCCCTGAGCCGAGCCCAGCGCCTCCAGCCAGGAGTCTCGTGGGGGGCAGGGAACGGGGGTCTGCACCCAGCATCCCAGCAGAGCACGCTCCCCCCTGCCCGACCCTGCCAGGAGCCTGCTGCCAGCGGGGGAAGGTGCCCCCAGCCCCGCTGCTGCGTGCCCACCTGTGTGCGTGCGGATGTGGCCCTGCAGCAGCCAGGGCCTGGAGAAGGCTTTCCCGCAGATCTTGCAGAGGCAGGGCAGCGTGTGGGTGCGGATGTGCATCTTGAGGGCACCCAGGCTGGCGTACTCCTTGTCGCAGTGCTTGCAAGCAAAGGATTTCCGGGGGGGCAGCTCGCGGTGCCTGCAGACAGCGGGGTAGGAGGCGCGGCAGTCGCAGCACCCCAGCCGCGGAGGGATCTCACCCGGTGCCCCCACCAGCTTGTCCGGGGTGGCCTTGCTGCCCTCGGCGGGGCTGCCCAGCTCCGGCACCCGTCTCCGAGGCAGGCTCAGCCGGTTGAGGTCGTTCTGGTTGTCCCTGAGGGGGGTGCCCGTGGGCGCGTCTGCCGGGCTGACATCCGGGCTGGGGGGGCTCGGGCCGGGGGTCCCCTTGGCCTCACCCTCCAGCGGGAGAGGCAGGGAGAGGCGGGCGAGGATGGCGCCACGGTCCCAGAGCCGGGCAGCTTCGCAGGGCGCGGAGGGGGGGGCATCCTCGGTCTGGAGGGGGGCAGGCAAGGCCTGCCCGCCGCTGGAGGGACGCCAGCCGGAGCTGCTACCGATGACCTCTGCGGAGGAAGCAAGAGGAGATGAGCCGGACACGCCACCCCACGGGTGGCTGACCCTGCTGTGCTGTGACCCCTGGCCAGGTCCCGAAACACCAGCCCCGATCCCCGAACTCGCCACCCCCAGCCCAGGATGCCAACGCTTTCAGCCCTGGCAGCAGCCTCCCCTTCTCGCGCTGCTGTGCCAGGGACGGGTCCCCCCAAAACAGCCCAAAACGTGGCTCGGGTGGCATCTACCCTGGAGCTGGAAGGTCCCTCCATCCCTCTCCCCGCACAGGTGACGTGCCCCTGGAAACCACGTACGTGACCCCGTCCCAGGTGCTTCCCCTTAAAGCGGGGAAGCTCAGAGCGGCCCCTTTGGCCGGGGGCTGGGACGGGTCCCCTCCACCTGACCCTCTCCCCTAGGGCAGTGGTTTCCAGCCTGGGGTCCACAGACCCCGGGGGTCCTCGGACTGCGTCTAAGGGGTCTGCGAAAGACACCGCTGATCGACCAGGACTCCGTGAATACCCGCAGTGGTGATCCGAAGGGGCCCGCACCTCCCTTCAGACTTTCCAAAGGGGCCGGCAGGGAAAGCTGCCGCACCAGTGGGCCTGGAGCCGTGCCCCCAACGATGCCCACCCAGGGGTCAGCCTCCCTGCCCTGGCACCGGTGGCCTTGAGGGGAAAGAGGGGAGGCTGGTGCGCAGGCATGGAGGAACCCCCCCAGCCCTGGGCGGGGGGCGCAGTTTGTGCCCCAAGAAGTAGGACAGGGCGGGGGTCCTGGTTCATCCCCCTGCCCTCCAGCCCAGGGGTCTCGGCTCATCCCTCCCTGCAGCCCAGGGGCAGGGGTCTCAGCTCCAGCCCCTCCTAGCCCCGGTACCGTGGGCGCGGGAGTGCAGCTGGCCGTAGTCGGGCACCCGGGTGCTGCTCGCCTTCTTCACCAGGAAGGAGCGGGGCATGGCCGGGCGTCCGGGCGGGCGCGGGTTCGGGACCCCGCTGCGCCGCGCGGCCGGGACATAAGGCACCGGCTCATTTGCATGCGCCTCCCGCCGCCCAATCGCAGCGCGAGGCTGGGGAGGGGGTGGGGCTTGCAGCCCTTAGTTCTGCCGTGCCAGCCTTGCCCCGGTGCACGCACGTGTGCACACGCGCACCACCCCCATGCAAGCCCGGGTGCATGGGCGAGACCCCCCCGCCCCCCTGCTGGGGCCCAGGCTCTGCTCTGCCCCTGTGAGCCCAGCTGCAGGCAGGATCAGCCCCCCCCCGAGCCTCAGTTTGCCCCAGCTGTAGCACGGGGCTGCAGGAGCCCCCCAGGGGTGCGTGCACGAACCGACGTAGGCACACGGCCGGGGTGGGAGCTGCCACCTCCCAGCCCATCTGCTCCCCAGGGAGGCACGAGGATTAGGGCCCCTTGGGAGAGCGCTTTGAAGCAGCCGGGCCCTAGATAAGGCCGGAGGATAAGGCTTATCAGACAGCACCCACCTGGCCGCGCTTTCCCAGCCGTCTTGCTGCCGCAGGGGCCGATGCCAGGGTCGTGGGGGCTGGCAAGGCCACGCTCCTTTGCCCGCAGTGAAGCCCAGCGGGTCTGGGCTGGAAAGGCTCCGTCGTGGCTAATAACGCAGCCAGGGAAGCCTTCGCATCTCCTCTGGCTGCCTGCATAGCAAGCCCCCAGGGGCAGGAAGCGAGGGACCGAAGAGTGATGCCCAGCATATACTGGCTCAGATGCCAAGGCAGAGAGTGCCCAAGCTGAAGCGCCCTTCCCTGGGCCTGGGAGGGAGGTGGGTGGGGGCCAAGCAAGACCAGGGACTGAGAACAGGCCCCAAGGCTGAGACCCGGGTGACCCCAAGCTGTCCTTTACCCCCCCGGAGCAAAGAGCCAGCCGGCCCCGGTGCCCTGTGGGTCTACCCGACTTTGACCCCACTCCCCCAAGACGTACACACAGGCAGCTGCGGGATCCCACGGGGCAGCCCCCTGGCCGGGCTAGCAGGGGGTCCTCGCTGGGTCCGCACCAGGGCAGCCAGGAGAGCAGTGCTGGGTGTCCCACCTTCCACCGCCCAACACAGCTGCCTGGTGGGGACTCAGAGGCCTCGTGACCCCCGTGGCAGGGCAAAGCCGGGCTCTCCAAGCGCTGCAGGATGCTTATGCCTCACGCCAAGTTGCGTGCAGCTCCACAGCACTTCTGTGCTGGGGGGCAGGCGCCTGGAGCCCGGGTGGGGGGTGGAGGTGGGCTGTGAGCCCCTTCCCCTGGCCATGCTAAAGGGCCCCTCCTGCATGCATCCCCTTTGCTTGCATGCGATTTGGCACCCTTCTTCCTGCCATCGTTTGAGGCTGGACTGGAGCAGCCAGGGAGATCTTCAGCACCGACTGCCCCCCATGATGCAGAAGGGACTGATTGCAGCTCAGTGCCAGCTCCCCCAGCAACCCAGGCAAGAGGGGTGGCAGCCCTGGGCGCAGGTGGAGAGACTCCAGCCTGCTTCCCTTGGCTGCCAGGGCCTTGAAGTCAAGGACTCTCCGGGCTCAACATCCCCCTTGCCTAAACTGCTGAAGCCTCGCCACGCTGCCCTTAAGCTAGTGGCGGGGCAGGAGCTGGCAGACCTCTGCCCTGTGTGGGGCTTCCCTGCAGGCAGGGCCAGAGGGTCCTTAGCTCTGCAAAGCAAAGGAAACAGGGTCTGGAGCAAGGCAGCACAGCTCTCCTCTCCAGAAAAGTCCCTGTTGACAGAGGTGAGCTGGAGATAAGATTGGAGCTGCCTCCCAGTCATGAGATTAGGCCCCACACAATGCGCCTGTCTGGCAGCAGGCACCGGGGATGATGAAATCGTCTGCCAGGTGCCTTCCCGGCACCGTGGGGATCAGCCCAGGGGTTAATGAGTCAGGGAGCAGCCCACAGACATCAGCTGTCTGTTTGTGAAGGGATCAGGCCCAGCCCCAGCCCCTCCATCACCTGCTGCCCCTCTCCCCCCAGCCAGACACCAGCTCCAGGGTCAGAGCAGCAGAGGCAGGTTGAACACCTGCCCCCAAGCCCGTGTCCCAGGGAAGAGGCAGGCTCCCCATGGCCCCCAGCTGGTACCGACCCCCCCAGAGAATCGGCCCACGGCCCCGCTGGATGAAACTGTATTTATTGAGAAAAAAAATGGTCCGCTACAAATACATCATCGATTGTTTGTCAAAAAACGGATGTCTCGTTAAAAGTCCTAGTCAAATGCAAAAGAGTCACAAAGAACACACGGGAACAGCATGACCGGCTATGATGCCGCATCCGACAGACGACACGCAACACGGGACGCCCCTCCTGCCCCCGGAGGGCAAGACCGCCACCCCCTGCTGCTGTACCAGGAGAGGAAGCCAGCAGTGCCCGGTGCTCAGGGAGCGCCAGGCTGAGCTGGCACCGGGCTGGGGAGTTTCAGGCGTGGGGTTTAAAGTGCTTTATGAAAGCAGGCTGCGCTGCCTGGGGTGGGGGACAGTGGAGGCAGGGTCCAGACACCCAGCTTGCTGCCACCACGGGTCCGAGGCTAATGAACACTGCCACGTTAAGACAGCAGGCAGGGATCCTCAGCTCCGGCCCTTCACAACGCAACCCTCCCTACATACATACATACACACACACGCACACACACCTGGGCTGGTGAGCAGGCTGAACCCCTTTAACCACAGAACCCAGCAGCCCAGAGAGGACCGTCTGGGAAGCCAGACTCCTCTGGGGGGGCTCAAATAAAGGAGGGATATTGCAAGGAAAACCCACAGGCACCCTGCCGGGAACAAGAACTGGCAGGGGGGGCGGAGAAAGCCCCAGGTCGGGAACAGGGCGGCACTGTCCAGCACGTCCCCCACCGGAGAGGCGGTGACTCAGACGCCCAGGGCACTGCTTGGATCAGCCTGTCTCTGCTGAGTGTTTGCCCTCCACTCCGCATTGTATGGAGATCTGGGCTTGTCTGGTGCTGGGGAGGGGGGGAGCAAAGGAACCCACCCAGCAAGGTAGATGGAGATCTGGGCTTGTCTGGTGCTGGGGAGCGGGGGAGCAAAGGAACCCACCCAGCAAGGTGCAGCAGGTGGGACACGACCTCCCAGGGGAAGGGAACTTGCCCTCCCCCCCCACACATCAGAGCCCTGCCTGGCTCCAGCAAGCAACTGCAGAGACCGCCTGGGTCGCACAGCTTTGACCTAGGCCAGGGGAATACGAGTGATGCCCCTACCACGTGCCCAGTGCCTTTCACACAAGAGCCCCAGCAGACTGTGAGAAGGGGTAGGTGCCATCCTGGCAAACCCAAGGACAGTAGTGTCCGGGCAGCGCACGGATAAGGAAACAGAGGCACAGAAGCAAAAAGGCTGCTCTGCTAGCCACTGAAGTAGCCGAGAAGACAAAGGCGCAGCTCTACCCGCTACCCCATGCCGCCTTGCCAGGCATGCTACTGACCCTCCAGTAAGCCTGGCTGCCAAGCTGGGACATGAGGACATGGGCAGGGGTGTCTGCAGGCAGCGGGGGGCTGCACTCCAACAGCATCAAGGTCCAGGACAGGACACAGCGCGCAGGGAGGGCCCCGATCCAGCGGGACAGCTGCACCCCCTGGAGGCTTCTGCTGGGAACGACAAGAACAGCGAACGACCGGACAAAAGCACCCACGAGCCCAAGCCGGGAGCAGCCAGGAGAGGGGGAGCTGGATGGGGCAGCTTTCCCAGCCAGCTCAGCCCTGCTCCTGGGCACACGCCCCGCAGAGCCACGGCCTCGACACCCTGGGAAAGAAGAGGCTACTCTAGGGCATGGAGGGACAGGCATCAGGCTCCCAGTCAAGATGGGAAGCCTGGGGACGAGGGCTTACGTTCCACCTTTGGGAGCCCAGGCTCCCACTAGGAACGGAGGCAGGTGGCACAGGGCTGCGACTAGAGGCCAACAGGTCCAGGCCCCCCTGCCTGCTCCAAGGGCCAGACACCGCGCTGGGGGCAGTGGAGATGAAACCACAGCAGCTGCAGCGCACGGGAAGTAGCATTTCCTGCCCAGCCCTGCCGCCTTTGTGTTTCCTGGTCTGCTTTGCTGGCTGCGCCACTCCAAGGAGAAACATCACAGCTGCTAAAAGCCAGTGTCAGGCTTCAGCCAGATCTGCCCCATACCCCGAGAGGCTCATGCAGCAGCTGGGCTGCAAGGGACAGTGATCTGGGCATCCAGCCGGAGGGCGCAGGGGTGCACAGCCTGGCACAGAGCAGGCCCTTCCTGCTCATGCTGAGGGCACAGGGTGTGCGCTAAATTCTGTTGCAAGCGCCGAAGCAAGCACTGGCCAATGAACATGGGTATCAGCGTAGCCTGTGGGCATTGCAGTGCTTGCTTGGGACCTGCTGCACCCCATCAGGCCCAGAGCTGGCCTCTTCCTCCACCCTATCCCTGCTGTTTCAGGGGACGGCATAACCCCAATCCCTGGCTTTGCTCCTGCTGACAGGCTCCTGATGCCACTTGGGGATTAGAGTCCACCCAGCCACCCACATACTGGCTAAGTCTGCTGGCTGGCAAGGATTCCCTTCTCTCAAAAGCAAATCCTGACAGCTCACGGCAACCAGCTGGGGGGTCCCCATGCTCCAGCTTCACATTCAAAACTTCCAAGGTCCCAATAAAGGATTTGAAAGGGAGCTTTCAGCACCACGAGTGGAAGCACAGGCATCAGAAGCCTAAGCCATAGGTATCCCTTTAAACAGAGATCACTGCAACCATCCCAAAATCTCTGCCTGGTGAGAACCAAAGCAGCCCCACTCTAATGCCTGCCAGGCTCCGGCAGATTGCAGAGACCCTCATCACTACACAGAAGCCAGCTAACACTGCTTGCAGACCAAAAATGGGCTGAAACCTGGAGCTCGCATAATATTGAGTAACTCCTGGCATTGCACCCACTGTCTTGGCCCCAGCTCAGCCGCACGCCAGCCTCAGCTTTCTTTGCAGAGATGCCCAATGGAAAACTCTTGGAGATAAACCAACATGTCTGAAACCAACAGAGTCGCCTTTCTTTCTGTCGCTCAGGCCTCCAGGAAGATAATGCCCTGCTCGTCACCCCCGCCCTCTTTCTCCAACCTGCAGCATGAGCTTTGAAAAATAGACTTTTGTTTTTCTCTTAATAATGTCCCATAAAAATACTCTTGTCCCTAGCCAGACACCAGTATTGCAACATGAAGAGGAGCTGCCGCTTCACCTTGGCCCTAGAAAATGCGAAAAGGTTTCACATGGGTTAATGTAGAAAAATTCAAGAACTCCTTGCATCACAAAAAGCCAGTACAAAACGATCAGGGGGAGAACTGGACTGAAGGTCGTCGGATGGCAGGAGGGCTCAGGGCCTCCCCCTGCTTCTAGCTACAGATTTCCAGTACGCCTGTCCTCACGGCACCGCCGCTGTAGCCCAAGTGCCGCCTTGCTTCTAGTCTGGGCCCACGTGGGGGAGAGCGCGAGCAGTTGCCGTTCAGCTGTGGAGGGCCGGGGTCTCCATCTGTGCCCTTCCCGGGCTCAAACCCCCTCTGCTCCGTGCTTTGGAAAGAGAAAACAGGGGATGAGCAGAGCTCCTGACGAGGCCACGTGGTCCTGAACACGTTGCTAATAGACGTACCGATTAAACTGCAAAGAGGAAGAGAGTAGACGGTGCCCAAAAAGCATCTAGTAATAAATAGATCGATGCATACTCCATTATCCGGATCTGGAATGTCCCAGTGAAGAAACCTGGCAGCAGGGAAGGGTCCCCGTCCTGTCCAGCCAAGGTCGCTCTGGCCCCCACTCCGTCATGTCACTGAAAGCTCCCACCTTATTCAACAAGGTGCAAGGCTGAGAGGATGGGCTGCCTACTCGCTAGAGTATGCCAGGGTGGATGAGCTCCTTGCCTCGCTGGTTACAGTGGCAAGTGGCCAGTGCAGAGGAGGGTGGAAGGTCGAGGGCCCCGCTGCAGCTTGGCCATGGCCATCAGTTCTCAGAGAGGGAGAGCGCCAGCGCAGCTTGCAGTGCTGCCTCCTCGTCAATGCTATAGTCCTGCGAAGGAACGAGACACGCCAGTCAGAGGAGCTGGCACTTCCCCCTGCTGCCCCAGCCCACCTGGGATCTGTCTCTTCAGGGTGCTAAGGGATATGCCCCAGGGCCATGCGGTCCCTGGAGTGTTAGCACCTGCCCTGGGGCAGCGGAGGGAGCAGCAGCCACTGCTTTCCCCATGTAATTCCTGCACTGCAAGACATTGGGGCTGGTTGCTATCCCCTGCATCCAGTTCTTTTGGCTTGCGCGGCTCAGGCGAGCACGGTTACGTCCAGGCTGTGTTCCTGAAGGCAGATGCCCTGCTGGAAAGTGTTGGAACAAGCAGACAGCTGCCAACACCTTCCTTCAGCCTAAAGCTGTGCTCCCTTTAGAGCTAGAACGTGTAAATAACCCTGAGCCTGGTCTCTCCCCTGCAAGACGAACTGGTGCCGGCATGCAGGTGGCTGCCCAAGAGGGAGATGGAACAAGTCTGGCTGAGCCAGGGCTGTTTGTGAGCACTGCCCTCAAGACAGCACTGCTGTGAATACTTCCCCCTACCCCCACTGCCTAGCTGGCAGCTCCTGGCTTCTTTGGGGCCTGGGCTGCCCGCCCACGTAAGCACAGCTCCTCTATCAGCCAAAGTGGAGGGAAGGACCGGGGAGGGCAACATGACAACCTGGCTCATAGTTTCATAGTTGGTCGGGTCGGAAGGGACCTGAGGAGATCATCTAGTCCGACCCCCTGCCATGGCAGGAAAGAGCACTGGGGTCAAACGACCCCAGCCAGGCGTTCGGCCAGTCAAACGACCCCCAGGGTAGGAGCCAGCACCACTTCTTTTGGAAGTTGGTTCCAGATTCTAGCTGCCCTGACGGTGAAATAGCGCCTCCTGATGTCTAGCCTGAATCTACCCTCCGCTAGCTTGTGTCCGTTGTTTCTTGCTCCAGCCAGGGCTCCAGACAGCCTTGCCCCCACCCCAATGCACACGGCCTCCTATGAATCCTGCACATTAGCTCCTGTCACAGTTACTTCTAGACTCATGCCCCTACCCCCAGGGCCGACGGGCCAACCCTTGCAGGCTACGTGTCCCCAACAGCGCACTGTGATCTAAAACCAGACGCTATTTCAGGCCACAACGGGGAAGAGAACAATGATTCCCTGTTAGCTGGTCCCCTCCACCAGGGATCCAGGACCCAGCAGCTCAGTCCCAGAGGGCTCGGCAGGAACGCAGGCAGCTCCTGGGTGCCCGGAAGCGTGGCGAGGTGGGCAGCGGACTCAGGGACCAAACCCAGGCCGGGCCTCGTGTGAGCAGAGTGCTGACTTGCCGCAGACCTACCACAAAGGTGTCGTAGGAGAACTTGTGCCGGTGCAGGAGGTGCTGCAAGAAGTTGGCACTCTTGTAGCTGGGATCCCCCCAGGGCATAGCGGAGCAGACTGGGCACACCTGCGGTGGCAAGGAGAGAGCAGCAGTGACAGGATTGCAGCCTGGGGGAGCCCTGCCCCCTGCTCCCACCAGGCCAGCAGCAGCTCATGCCCATGTCAGCTTCCTGCATGGGCACCGCATGCCATGTCACCCCCCCCACCCCCAAAACCTCTACCTCCCACGACCACACGTCTGGCTGCAGACAGGCACACTCAAGCCACGTACACGCACCGCCCTGAGGAGGCTGCGTTTCTATGCTCTTCCCTGCGGTCTCCAGGCTGAACGGGGTGGGAGGGGAGAGGTCCGGGTCCGAGGTCCGTGCCAAAGGGACCAGGCTGGGGCTGACCCAACGAAGCCGGCTGTACTAAAGGCACACGGCACAGGAGCCCAGCCCACAGCTCATCGAGCGAACAAACCCAACTCTGCACCTGCCTCTCAGACGAGAAACGAGCCCCACATGCAGCTCGCGCTCTGCTCCCGGGAACAGCCGTCCGAGCGCCCCCGGCCAGACGCGCCCTCCTCCCCAGGCTGGAGAGGGCCCCGGGGGGGCCGGGCGAGGCTCACCACTTTGTTGGGGTCGTTGCGGTGGTTCTCCATGCAGTGCTTCACCAGCTCCTGCTGGTCCAGGTTGCGGGCACCGCAGTACGGGCAGACGAACGTGGACCGGTTGGGGATGTTGCTGAAAGCAAAGCGGCGCGTGAGCCGACCGCGGCAACGCACCGAACCTCAGACACCCCCGTCAAAAAAAGCATGGCAGCTCGTTTCTAACAGCCCAATCTGCTGCCTTCTGCCTCGAGGGGTTTCCTCCCAGGCGCGGGGGTGCAACAGGGCTCCCAAACACCGCCCCCCGGACGCTGCATCACCTTTACGGCGGGGTTTAAACGTGGGAGGCTTTTATTATTATTTTTTTTTTTTTTTTTGCAGGCTAAAACCCCCCTGGACGGGAGCCGCTACCTGGGGATGGGCTGGGAGGTGGGGATCACCGGCACGAACTTGGGGCAGTTGGCCATCTGCTCCTGCACCTTGCCGCAGGACGAGACGTGCGCCCTCATCTTCGTCAGCGTCACCTGGGAAGGAGGGAGGGGGAGTCACGCCAAACACCCCTGGCTTTCCACCCCGGGGGAGGGGAGGGGAGGGGAGGTGGGGGAACTTGCCTTCTTGCTGCATCCCCGGCAGGGCGCCTTGTAGGAGGAAAGCTGCTTCTCCACGTTGGAGGCTTTCTCCACCTTCTTGGGGTCGAAGGGCATGCGGCAGAGCGGGCACAGCGGCGACGGCACCTGCAGGCAGGGCTGCAAACACTCCCCGCAGAACCTGCCGGGGGGGAGGGGTGGTCA
>NW_005842270.1:1238374-1239249 GCF_000455745.1 Alligator sinensis | reverse complement strand
GGGACGCGAAGGGGGCGCGCGTCATTACAACGCGACTCGAAGGGGGGGTGTGTCATCAGAACGCGACGCTCCACTCTCTCGCTGTCTCTCTCTGGATCTCTTTTTCTCGCTCCCCTTAGACGTCATCCTCCAGCGCCCCGCGCGGCTTGGGTGCGTCACGTGAGCGCGCCGGAAGTGCCTGGGCGGAGCCACGTGGGAGCTGGGGCGGCATGTGTCAAGCAGGGGAGGACTACGGGGGCTGCCGGGCGCCCCCGGGGCGGCCCCATGTCAGGTGGGCGGGGATTAAGGGCTGGGGGACACCCCCATTGGGTCCCCTTGGGTAGAGCAGGATTGGGGCCTGGAGGAGGGGGCTGACCCCCATTAGGTCCCCCTCTGGGGGGGCAAGGATCAGGGCATCCCCTATAGGGGCTGCACCCCCCAGCCCCTTGCGTGGGCGACCGGGCCCCTATGCCTTCGTGGTCACTCGAGCTGTCCGGGGAGGTCTAGGGTTTGGAAGCGGTGGGGGGCAGCACAGCACGTAGCGTTTGGGGTTTTTTTCCCCATTTAAAGCAAGATTTGCTTACGTCCTCAAAGGCAGGCGCCGTGTGATTCAGTTTAAGACGAAACGAAACATAATTATTGGGACGTGCTGATACAAAGCACGGAAAAAACACCACGCGCCGCAGCGCAGGCAGCAGCGGTCTCATTAGTCCTGTCGTCGTTATAGTTAAAAGTACGTCTCTTATTCAGGTTCATAAAGCCAAATCTTCAGCCTCGTGACTGTGCCTTGCGATGCTTCGCTCTCGGGCATTTCTACGCCTGCGTCCGTGTGACCGCGCCAGAGCGCCGGTTTTTAGCTAGAGCTGCAAACGGCCTGTGGCGCAAAAGAGAGGCAT
>NW_005842270.1:1194376-1238364 GCF_000455745.1 Alligator sinensis | reverse complement strand
CGGACAGACAGCAGAATTGCAGGAAAACGGAGAGTTTGAATAGTGAAATATCAAGATTATTAAGGAGAAGGAGTTGTTAACACGTGTGGAGTGGAGAGAGATTAGCAGGAATCAGGGAGATAACGATGAACCACGACTCTCTCGGCTCTGCCTGAATAGAAATGTCATTGCTCACGCTGTGCAGTTGGGTTTAAAGCTTGGGCAGAGCAGGAATCAAGGGGGGTGGAGGAGGGGGTCAGGAGACTGCACCCCTCCTGGATCCACCTCTGCTGCCGTGCCTGCCACCCTCACTAGCAGCTCCTTGGCACCGGCACAATAGCAGCGTGCACGTGCAGTGCCTGGCACAAGCAGCTGCGACTCCTGCTTGGGGAGTGACAGCAAATCCCTCAATACTTGTAGCAGTGGATGCCCAGGGGGCAGCCTCTGGCCAGTTTCACCTGCTTGGGTGCTGGCAGAGTCCCCTGATCCTCTTTGCTCCTTGGATGAGAGAGACATTGAGCCCTGCCCCAGCCAAGTAACGTGGCCTTTAATAGGGCCGTCTGCCTTGTGCTTTTTGACAGTTGGACCTAGCTGAGCCGTCGACTAAAAGAGTGATTGATTTTTGCTCTTTTACTGTTGCAGTCACTGGTTGTGCTAAATAAGGGCAGCATTTCTGCTCCCCGTTCTCATCCTCAGCCATAGCATCTCTTTCCAAGATGGTTCTCCCAGGAGGCAGCTGGGAGGCCACATTAAAAGACTCACTGAGCTCTCTGCATCTTCACAAGTCCTCAAGTAAGCCCACACTGACGTGCTGGGCTCGGCGCTGCCACAGGGATAACGCTTTGCTCTGTGCCTCTCTCCCAAGCGGTGCGCAGAAGTGCATGAAGTGCAAGGAAGGTGCCCCGGTGCTGGTCATCCGTGTCGGAGATGCCTTCTGCAAGTAAGTGTGGCCGGGGGCAGGGACAGGGTTCCCCTTGCTGACGGCTTTACTCATTTCCATAAGCCGGCAGGATGCCAGGCCATGCCCAGCCAGAACTGCAGCAGGGATGAGTTGAGTTTGAGAAGCAAGCACACAGCAGGTTGAACACGTTCAGGAAAGAGGGGCATTGCCCTGTAAGTCCCAGACTTTGGGATCCCTTTCTATTCCTGCAGACACTCGGTGATGAGAGACCCTGTGTTTTGTGGAGGAACAGGGGGCTATAGGGTAGGAGGGGCATTCTGCTTCTGGTCTTCCTGGCTTTTCTCACTTGGGAATAAAGCCCATTTCTCTGAGATAACAAGCTCTTGGCCGGTGGAGTAGGGAGCAGGGAAACTGAGTCACGACTGGTGACTGTTCTTTCCCGGGGTCGCCTTTATTAGCACGGGGTGTGATCACTGGTCCCTGCATCTCAGTGAAACAGCCCCTCATCATCCATCTCTACCTGCTGATGACTGCGATGCAGACTGAACTGCTTCAGGGATCAGTGTATCTGGGAAGAGGGAGGTAGTGACACCCCCCAGCACAGGAAGGAGGGGTGTGCAGGACTCCCCGGCAGAGCGAGCCTGCCGGCTGGTGTCTCAATACTCACCGGCGTTCCCGTGGCTGCAGGGCCTGCTTCCGAGAGTACTTCGTGCACAAGTTCCGGGCGATGCTGGGGAAGAACCGTGTCATCTTCCCAGGAGAGAAGGTAGTGGTGTTTCCAGTGCTGGGGTGAGGGCACAGTGGGGTGCTGCTGCTGGCTGCTGACGGCTCCATCTCCCTTGCAGGTTCTGCTGGCGCTGTCCGGCGGGCCTAGCTCCAGCGCAATGCTCCGGCAAGTCCAAGAGGTATTGGCTCTCAAGACAGCTTGGAAACCTGTCGGCTTCTGGGGAGCAGGAAGGCAGGGGATGGAGCAGCCTTCTGGGACCAAGGCGGATGGCAGGAGGCTGCCAGACCTGCAGAGAGGAGCACTGCTGGGGGGATGGGAATGGTCCAGGAAGTCCAGGCAGTCAGCCTGATCCAGGGCGGCTTTGGCACGTCCAGCCCTCATCTCTGCTGCAGGGGGGTGGCTGTGGCTTCTGCCCCATTTACTGCAACGCTCATTTCCAGGTCCAAACCCTGGACCAGGGGGCAGATGTGGGCTGGGGGCACCTCCAATCTCTAACCCGTGGCAGCCACTAGTAACAGCCTGCTCACTCTTGGCGCTACCTCCTCCCCTGCCATTGCCAGGAGACCCATCAGCCAGAGGAACCTTGTGCAGCCCTGGGGGGAGGACTGACCCATCCCATTTCTCTCCCCAGGGCTTGAGTCGGGAGACGGCGAAGAGGCTGCGCTTTGTGCCCGGTGTCATCTATGTGGACGGTAACCCAGCACGTCCCCAGCCTGCTCCCCCTGCACATGCATGTGGCACTGGAGTGGGCAGAGCCCTGGCATTGGCCATCCCCAATCTATTCCCAGCTTCCAGGGCTCTTCTGGGTGCCCAGCCTGGCCTCCCTTCCCTCGAGGGCTTCTGCTTTGTGGGGAGCAGCGTCTTCTCCATCAGGGGCCCAGTGGGGCAGCTCGGGGCTGGGGGTCTGAAACCTGGCCAGTAGCAGTTGGCCCCCAAATCCCCGCTTCAGCTGTATGCATGGCATCATTTAAGCCAGAAACCCCTGGTTAATGTGAGGAAGGCTTCTCAGGGCACCCCATGGGAGAGGTGCAAGCTCAGGGGATGGGTAGTGCCAGAGCTCTGGCTCCATGGGCCTCTCCTGTGCTGCACAGAGGGAGCCGTGTGCGGGCAGAGCCCAGAAGAGAGAGAGGACACCCTGACTCGGATGCAGGCCCTGCTGCAGGCCTCGGGGTTCCCCCACCACCTGATCCACCTGGAGGAGGTAGGTGGAAGGATGGGTGTGGGAGTGATGGGACCTGGCCTTCCTGGGGACAGGGTCTCATGGGGAGCTCCAGGGGCTGGCACACATGGGACTGAAGAGCCTGTGCTCCAGGCAGGGTCTGTGTCATTGGCTAAGAACCACCTACCTGGCCCTGTCCTCCCAGGTGCGCTGAGCCCTGTGCCCAGAGCAGCTGCCAAAGCCCCAGGGATGAGGGGCATCGTTCATATCCCACAGGCCTCCGCAGGCTGCGATGGCAGGAGCGCTGTCGCAGGGTCCAGGGTGCTGGAGTCCTGATCCCAGCCACACTGCGCTCCTCCATCGGAGTCTCCAGGCTCCAAGGGTGGGCTAGTGTCTCAGCAGCCTCCTGTGGCTTCCTCCCCGCAGGTGTTCGAGCTGCCCAGCTCCATCTTGCAACATGCCCCCCACGCACCCAGCCCACCTGGGAGCAGCTACAAGGCAGCAGTGGAAGGCTTCATCCATCAGCAGCGGCAGGGGGCAGCAGGCACGGGGGACACCATGGCACCTGAGGGGCAGGTCCAGGAGCGGCTGGCAGTGCTCGGCATGCAAGAGGGTGCTGCAGCCTCCCCGGAGGGCCTCCTGCCAGCCAGTGCCCTCACGGAGGAGCTGAGGCAGCTCTTCGGGGCCGTGACGACGCTGACAGCCAAGGAAGAGCTTCTGCAGATGCTGCGGTGCGTGGGAGCCTGACGGTGCCCGAGGGGGAAGGGCTAGACTGCTCCCTTCAAGAGGGGCATTGGGGAAACCCTGGCCCTGGGGGTCTCATTGGCCTCTGGCTGGGTGTGCCTGGTGGGAGCCCCCCCTCTCATGCCCTTCCTCCTCCAGGACCCACCTGATCCTGCACACAGCCCGGGTGCGGGGATACTCCAAGGTGATGATGGGCGACAGCTGCACCCGTGTGGCTGTCAAGCTGCTGACCAACCTCTCCCTGGGCCGTGGCGCCTTCCTGGCCCTCGACACGGTGAGCCCCAGTGGCGATGTGGGTGGGGCAGGCATTGGGGGGACCCTTGTGCACCCCATCTCCCACCCCAGCCAAAGCCAGGGACCCTGCTGCTCCCCTTTCTATGTCCCCAGTTCCCTTGCTCGGGCCAGCCCTGGCGCAGCCCTCCCTGCATCCCGTGGCTCTGCTGCATCGATGCCCAGCCTGGGGGAGATGCTGGCAGTGCCAGGGTGCTAGTCTCTGAGCTGCCTGTCTGTGCCCCCGAGCACGGGCAGGGGGTTTTGCTCTGGGCTGCCCATCCCCACTGGGAGTTAACCCCTCAGGGCCTGCAGCTTTCCTGTCACTCCTCCCATAGCAGGCATAACAGCCCCTTACCCATCTCTGCATGTGCAGGGTTTCATGGACGATCGCCATGGCGATGTGGCGGTGGTGCGGCCCATGCGGGAGTACACTGCCAAGGAGGTTGCCTTCTACAACCGGCTCTTTGGCGTCCCCACTGTCTTCATGCCTGCCCTGGATACCAAGGTAGAGGGGCTGTGGTCTGGTGCACCTCTTTCTCACTTGTTCTGCTGCCTCTGGCATGGAGGGTGGCATGGCCACGTCGCCAGCAGCCCGGGTGTTGAAGCTGTGGGGTCATCCAGCTCGGTGAAGGAGCCCGGGGGGTGCAGGGCCTGTTAGCTCTGGTCCCTGAGGGCCCAGCTGCCGCGGCAGGGGACACAAGGATGGGAGAGCCACAGACCAGCCAGGCCAGAGCTTTGGGGCTGAGACAGGCCCCAGCTCCAAAAGCTTAGCGCCTGCCCAGGGCTGTGTCCACAGGAGCCACTGCTGACTCTCCCCACAGGTCCTGGAGAAGCCCAGCATCCACCGGCTGGTCGAGCGCTTCCTCTACGCCCTGCAGGCCGAGTTCCCCTCCACAGTCAGCACCGTGTACCGGTAAGGCTCATCCAGCACTGCCAGCCTGGGTGCCAGGCATCAGCCCGTGAGTTTGAGGATGGGGAGAGCCAGGGGCCGCGGCTCAACAACGAGGGGCTCCAGCAGGGCTGTGGGTTGGGGGAAATCAGCGCTTGGGGGGCGGGGAGGCAATTAAGCCGTGTATAGTGAGCCCCCAAGATCCCCAGTGCAACCGTGCTGAGCCCCCCGGGGGGTTACTCACCTGCTTGTCCCCTCTGCCTCGTGCAGGACGGGTGAGAAGCTGAGCGCGACCCCCGCAGACACCACAGCCGAACCCCAGCGCTGCCTCCTTTGTCTCTGTGTCCTGGACACCGGTGTGGGTAGGTGTGGGGCACGGAGGGGGTCTGCGGGGCTGCCCATCCTCAAGATCTGCTGGGGCCATTGGCCCATAAGGAGCAAAGTGTTGGTCTTGGGCCCCGGCTGACACAGCTCCTCTTTGCAGTGGAGGGCTCCACGCTGCAGGCGTTGCTGATCTCTGAGGAGCTGTCCAGGAAGAGACCATCGGACCCGTCGCCTACGAGGGGAGGCTGCTGTGCCGGGGCAGGGGCACGCAGGTGCTGTGGGAGCCCCCCAGCCTCTGGGTAAGGAGCAAGCGCCTTCCTGATCCTCTCCCCCACCCACAGCTGGCTCAGCCCAGGCCCAGCTTGTGGTGCTCAGCTCTTGCCTCCTGCCTTTTCCCCGCAGGACCAAGGCCCGGGCTGATTTCCTGCCATTGCTCTGCTATGGCTGCAGACTCACCATCAAGGACATGGTAAGTCTTCTGCCACCCACCCCGGGGTGCCAGGCCAGCTCATCTCCACCCAGTGCTGAGCTCTGCTTTCGGCATGAAGGGGACCCAGGGGTCCGGCCCCTGAGACAGCAGCCAGAGCTCCTAACTGCTGGCAGGGCTGGAGGTCCAGACCTCAGGCAAAGGACCTGGGTGCTGCACCTATCTGGGGGTGGGGGTGTCCCATGAACAGAAACCCTGCTGCCCCTAGGAGGGGCAGCCATGCCCCCGTCTCACCTCCTGTCCGTTGCAGACCTGCCTGGAGCCGCTCCCGCCCTATATCCGGTCGGAGGCTGAGCGCAGGAGGCGCAGGTACCGTGCTGGGGAGATGGCCTTACCCCCTTCATGACAATAAGGGCACTTGGTTCGCACCAGGCTGGACGCTGAGGCCGTGCTCCCTTGCAGGGCCACCATGAAGCAAGAGATCCAGGAGTACTTGCTGGAGGATGAGGCTGCGGAGCCCAAGAGCTGAGCCTGGCCCCCGGTTGCCCCCACGGACAATGCATCTGAGGTCTCTCAAGGAAGAGAGGCAGCTCCCCGGGGCAGACCACTGCATGGCTTAGGCCTGGGTTTCCCAGCAACTGGAGTCTTCATCCCGTGCCCATGCACCGGCCCCAGTCCACTCACTCAGCTCCAAGCAACCTTCCAGCTAGAGGACGCAGCTCCCGGCCTGCCCTGGGTTGCGGTTCCTGAGCTGGCCTGTCTGACCAGGTGGGCACAGTCACCCTCCACAAACCCCAGCCTGGCTCCGGGGCCTCCAACTCAGCCCCTGCCATGCCACACGCCCTGTGCCAGGGCTGCCTGCATAGACAGAGGGGGTCGGTGGGCGAGCTGGCTCCAGGCCCCTCACCCCCATCCCACCCCCTGCCCCAGCAGTCAGTCCAGGACGCACAGAGCCTCGGCTTGATTTTTATTATATATCTGTATAAATAAACCATTTGACGTTACAAAAGAGTCCACAGTCCAGCTGGAGCAAGCCCCACGGCTAGGGGTGGGGTGGGGGGGAACAGCCACACTCCGCTGAGTTCCTGGTGCTTGGCAAAGTCCACGGTGCCCACAGGCAGCCACCGGGGCCCTCCTGAGCTCCACAATGCCCGGAGGGCCCCGGGGCTGTGCTGGGAGAAGGGGGGCTATTGCTTCCACGTGTTTATAGTGCAACCTGCACCCACGCCAGGGCTCTGGGGGTGCAGCTCAGCCTGGGGGCAGCCCAGCCTGGAAGGCACTGCGGCAGGGGGGTGGGGAGCATCCCGCAGGCAGGGATAGGGGCTGGCCACCCCCACCCCTTTCTAAGGGTTTTTTAAGCTGTTAAGAAAATTCCTTTTAAAAAGCCCACGGCTGAGCCCCTACGCAGGCGCCTCTGCTCTCTGGCACGGCTCGGGACCGGGGCAGGGGGTGCGGGCATGGAGCTGGCTCGCGGTGGGCCCCTTCACCCCGCTCCGGGCACCTCCTTGCCCTGGCAGGCGCTGGTGTAAGGCATCCACTGTGACAGTCGGGGGTGCGGCCGGGGCCCTACTCCTTCTCCCGCGTCCACTTGATCATGGTCTCAGGGGAGCGGTAGAGGAAGATGAGCTTGGCGTAGAGTTCCTCCTCCAGTGCCAGCTCGCCCGTCTCGCGCACGAGGAAGATGTCCTGGCACAGCTTGAGGATGCGGTCCACGCACGGCAGCTCCTCGAACATGATGGAGTGCGAGATCTCGCTGAAGAAGCCCCGCACGAACTTCCCGATCACCAGCACGATGGACACGTACAGCCCCATGATCCTGCCGGGGCGGCACTAGGGTCAGCGTGGGGGGCACCTCTCCCTTCTCTCACCCTCCACACCCAGCCAGGCCCCCGCTGTGTCAGTCTGGCCCAGCCTAGCTGCCTTGATCCTATTTCTAGGGTCTCTGGGAGCCAGCCACCGCCTGAGGGCACTTAGCTGGCAGGGGAAATGGGGTAGGAGCTGGGATGGGAGACTAGGAAGCCCCCATGCCCTGCTTTCTGCATGGCAGTGGGCAGAGCTCAGTGCTTGTAGCATGCTGTGGGCAGCTGTGCCCCCCTCCAGCCCCAGGACTCCCCCAAAAAGGTGCATCTCTCTCCGCTCCCACCCTGCAGGACCCAAGAGCCAGGTCCGTAACCCTGACCCACAAGTTTCAGACCCGTGACCCTGACCCAGCAGAGGCTGGGGACTCTTAGGGCTGTGGCGTGTGGGATCCCGGCACTCACCCGTAGCCGGCCAGGAAGCCCAGGCTGGGCGGGCTGACTTTGTCGTTGAAGATGACCATGGGCAGGATGCTGCAGTCGGCGGGGCGGGTGCAGTCCTGCAGCCGCACCACCCACCACTCCAGGAAGCCGTCGCCCCCGGCCCCCGTGCCCACGCGCTCCCGCTTCAGCTGAACCTCCACGTCCAGGTAGCTGTCCTCCTCATCTGCGGGGGAGAGAGGGGGTCAGGACATGGGCTCCCACCCTGTGTGCCCCCCATTGCTGCTTCCAGGGCAGCAAGGAGCAGGAGGACCTCGGTCATGTCCATCTGTCCTGGAGTGACAGCAGGACAGAGGGACGTGAGGCTCATTCTCCCCCCCAGTTGCCTTCCCCCTTGCCCCCAAGCCAAGCCACAGGTACCCAAGCTCCCAGCGTCTGCTGGCCCCAGGGTCAAAGCAGAGGTGAGGGCCCTGGTGCTATAGGAATACCCCCGGCAAGCTCACTCACCGGGCAGCAGCTGCTTGACGGGGTTGGCCTCGGGGCCGTTGGGCGCCCGGATGTACTGCGGGAAGAGCTTGGGGACCCGCCTGCAACAGAGTGAGGTGTGATGGAGACCACCGGCTCCACCTGTCCGTCTCAGCTCGGTGTGACAGCATCTTGGTACAGGCTGTAGGGTTGCTGCACCCCTGTGCAGCAGCTCTGGGCATGCCACCCCTGCTCTGGGCCAGCCCGGACACCTGGGTCCTTCCAAACCAGCTGGCACTAGGGACTGAGCTGGTTGCTGGCAGCAAGGACCCTGCACAGCCCTGGCAGCCAGTCCCATAGGTGCAGCTCTTGGGTGCTGCCTGAAGCAGCCAACCCCTGACTGGTTCCAGTTGCCCCTTTCCACATCTGTCTGCAGGCACGATGCCCCTGGACTCCCACCAGCACCCCCTCCCCGCTGCACAGTGCGAGGTCTCTGCACACCCAGGCAGGGTGGGAGGCCCATCCCATCCCAGCCGGACCCCCAGCTCCCCACCAGCCCTGCACTCACACGGGGGCATCCCGGGTGCCCTGCAGCAGCTGGGCCAGCTCGGAGCGCACGGGGGTGCCAGGCTGCAGGTCGGTAGTGTGCTTGTCGAAGGTGTGCTCCACGGTGCCGCCCTTGCCCAGGTCCCTGTGGGGAGGGAGGACGTGAGCTGGGAGCAGGGACAGGATGGGGTATCTGCCCTGCCCAGCCCAGGCTGGCTGGGACCTCTGGAAGTCCCAGCCCCAGCCCCAGCCCTAGCCCGCACCTCTGGAAGCTCCAGGTAAAGCGGAGGGTGATGTCGGACGAGCCGTTCTGCAGCTCCCGGCGCATCTGCTCACGGCTGGGGGGGCTGATGCTCCAGAGCGAGCCGGAGCTGCCCTCGATGCGCGCCGTCACGATGTCCTCGTAGCCGTACAGCGTGATGAACTGCATAGCCACCTGCAGTGTGGCGACACGGGGGTCAGAGCCTGGAGCCATACAGCAACCCCCCCTAGCCCCATGGCAGCCAGGCCCTGCCCCTCGGGAGCGCTGGGGGTCCCTCACCGGCTGCCTCTCGAAGTGCTTGGTGAGGTCCTCGTAGTCGCGGGGCGTGAAGGGCTGGATGGACTGCTGCTGCGCGCTCATGGTGAAGAGAGGCTGCGGCACGGGGAAGGGGGAAGCCGTCAGTATGGGGGGAGAGGGTAGAGACTCGGGACCCCGTCCCCCCAGGCAGTCCCCTATGGAGAGCAGGGACTGGACATCACCTCGGGAGGGTCTCCCAGGGCTCTGCCCGGCCCTGGGGTCCGGCACGGGTCGGGAGAGGACCCAGGAGTCCTGGCTCCAAGGACAGAGCCCTGCCCCGCCAACCAGGCAGCTCATCCCTCCGGAGCCAGGGAGGTGGGTGAGAGATGGGCATCTGCCCCGGTGGCACCGCCCTCCTGCCCTAGCACAGCATAGGCTCCACCCCCACCTGGGGCACAAGCTGCACCCCCAGGACAAGCTCCACCCTCATCTAGGGCACAGGCTCCTCCTCCAGGACATGCTGAGCTCCCATCCAGAACAAGCTCCACCCCCATGAGACCCCACCCCCCATGACAAACTACACCCCCATCTAGGGCACAGGCTCCTCCTCTAGGACAAGCTCCACTCCCATCTAGGACTCAAGCTGCCCCCCACGTATCAAGCTCCACCCCTACTTGGAGGGGGCTCCACCCCATCGCAAGCCCCACCCCCAGTTGGAACAGGCTCCGCCCCCTGTTACCTCGTAGCCGCCCAGCTTGAGGGTGACAGTGACGTCGATGGGGTGGTTGACCACCCCCACCACGGAGCGCACAAGCGACATGAAGAGCAGCGGGAACCAGATGATGCAGATGAGGAAGAGGATGATGAGGCCGCCCATGCCGTACTTGACAATCTTTTTCTTCTTCTGGCCCTTGGGCTGCGGGTATTTCTGCGGAGGGGGAGCGGGGGTTCAGGGCAGGGGGTCCCCAGACCCCCCCACATCTGCCCCCAGCTGGGAGGGGGGTAGCAGCCCTTGCTGGAGAGGGACCCGGGGCCAGAGACGGGCAGTGCCCACCTTCTCGGTCTCCCGGCTGCACTTGATGATGAAGATGTTGGCGTAGATGTCCTCCACGCACATCCAGTTGGACAGGGACAGCGTGGTGTCGGTCCAGACCCAGTCCATCACGGCGCGCAGCTCCACCAGGAACGGCACCAGGCGAAACCTGTAGTGTTTAAGAGGTGTTGGGGGCGGTCGCCGGCTGCACCTCCCTGGGAGCCAAGCTGACCGGCATCCTTCACCTCCCGTCCCAAATGCCGGTCTCGGCTGGGGGTCAACCCCTGCAACCCCACCCCATGCTACTATCGGAGGGCAACCCCCTATCCCTACCCCCCCAGCCACTTGGCTTAGGGCAGCAGTGCCTCCCCGCCGGGGCAGGTACCCTTGGAAGAGGAAGAGGTTGAGGTGGTTGTATTTCTTGGTGAGGAAGTTGCCCAGGATACGAGTGGGGTAGCCGCAGCGGATCTGATAAGCCGACAGGGCGAAGTAGATGCACTTCACGAAGTACCAGAGTTGGGCCACCGTGTTCAGGCTGAACATCCTGCGGGGAGATGTGGGGGAGGCGCGTCAGGCCCAGGCTCCAGGGGTCCCCCCCGAGTTGGATCCAGGCTGGAGAGAGCAGGGGGCGCGTGCACCAGCCACATCCCCCTGCCTACAACAGGGCTCATTCACTGCCCTCAATGCCCCCACCCCGTCACGGGGAAGCCCAAAGGCAGGGCCTGGCCCATGCACGCCCAGGAAAGAGAAAAGGACCCAGGTGTCCCGACTCTCAGCACAAGTGGAGAGCCCGCAGGACCCCGGAGCATGGGGCTGAGGTGCCCAGGCACCCGCTCGTCCCTGGCGGCCACGGTGGCAGGGAGGGCCGGACCCCGGTACCTCTCGGTGACGGCCGGCAGGATGAAGAACATCCAGAGGTGGATGCCGAAGACGAGGATGACCTGGAAGATGAGCTTGCCCAGCACGGTCTTGCGGAGGTAGAGAGCTCGGTCGATGACCATGGTGGAGAACTGGATGAGCAGCATCACCAGGAAGGCCTCGGGCACCTGGTCGTCTGACAGCGAGGACGTGATGTCCGCGGCCGCCGAGTGCTTCTGCGGGGAGCCAGACAGATGTCACGGGAGGGGGGCCAGACGCTGGTAGGGCAAGGGGCCAGCATGCAGCCCCCTCCTGCACAGCTCACCCCAAAGGCCCAGAAGCCGAAGATGATGATGATGAAGTCGACAACGTCGGCCAGAAACATGAGGGCGTAGACGTCGGTGGCCGCCCGGTACTGCGTGTGCAGGATGTCCCGGAAGAAGCTGCGCACCGGCTGGTACATGCGGTGCGTCCTGCCAGGCAGTGGGTGGGCACCGGGGTCACCGGCACCGTCCCCTCCACCCAGGAACAGTCTCCACCTCCCCCAGCAGCACCAGGGGCACTACCCGGGTCCCTCTCCCCAGGAAAGCTCCCGTGCCGTGTCTCTCTCAACCTCCAATTCCCCTGGGGGAGAAGGGAAGGGAAGGGAAGGGAAGGGAAGGGAAGGGAAGGTGGCCCCCGGGCACTTACGCAGCCAGGAAGCAGCTCTTGACTCGGAGCCCAGCAGCCTTCAGCCGCTGTCGGGATGGACTGGGCTTCTCCTCCTCCTCCTCCTCTTCCTCTGCCGTGCCCTCCTCTGCGCTCAGACACAGGGCGAAGCGTCACCCCCCTGCTCCCACCTGGCACATCCCTGCCTCAGCCCTCCTGCACGGGGCTGGGAGAGTAGGGGTGCAGGGGCCTGGGCCGGTCCCTCTCTGTTGTCGCCCAGACTCCACATACCTGCTGCAGCCTCCACCTTCTGCTTCCTGCCCCATTTTTTCTTCTTCTTCTTCTTCTTCCTCCTCAAGCGCAGCTGGCTCGCCGGCTCCCCATCCCCCCCCCCTTCCTCCAGAAGCTCTGGCTCTGGCCCCAGGACAGCCAGCTCCACCGCCCCATCGTCCCCACTGCCCAGCACAGCCGGGGGCTCTGTGGCCTCAGGCGCCTCGTCCTCCGCCCGCTCGGGCTCCCGCGGCGGCTTGACATCAGCATCCTCATGATCCCACAAGCCGTAGCGCTGCAGAGGGTGGGGAGAAAGCCCCAGCATCAAGGCTCAGGGGCACAACCCTGCCCCACTTGAGGCCTGGCTCCCGGGAGCTCAGGCAGGTGCCCGCAGCCCCGTCCCAGGGCTCTCACCTGCAGGAGGGAGCGGTGGAAGAAGAGAGCCATGAGCTGGATCAGGTCGTACTTGATGTAGCGGTCGGTCTTGTCCAGGCCCAGGATGCGGGGCGGGAAGTAGGGCTTGCCCTCATTGCGCACCAGAGAGGAGTAGCTATTCCAGGGGAAGAACCCGAACTGGAAGAGGTATTTCACCACCACCATCACCTGCGACAGAGGAAGGTGGCAGGTCAGTGGGGGCCAGGGTCCCGGCAGCGGCAACCCCCTCCGGCTGCACGCAGCTCCCCCACACCGAGCACGAGGCTCCCCAGTGCCCGCCGCAGACCCAGACCCCACCTCGGTGTAGACGATGGCGGTCATCCAGAAGCGCTTGCTGGGCCGTGGGATGGAGAGCATGGCCCAGAGGAAGACGAGGATGGGCAGGAAGAGGGAGATGACGGAGGCGGAGACCATGTTGTTGAGGATGATGATGAAGTAGCAGAGCAGGTCAGAGTGGGCAGCCACGAAGCGGTACAGGGCCAGCAGCAGCTGCAGCGCGCGATTCTGTGCCCCGTAGAACCGCTCCGACTCCTCCAGCTCCTCAAAGGAGAACTGCCTGCAAGGCACGGGACAGATCCGGGCGGCACTGAGCCTCTGGGGTCGGCTCCCACTCCCAGGGACCCCGTGCCGAGTGTGCCCAGGGGCACGGCTGTGTCACGGGGAGGCACCCAGCACATGCACCCACCCCGGAGACCCCGAACATCAGGGCTACAGACTGACTACAAGATGGCCCTAGTGAGGCACGGGTACCACGGGCCTGGAGGATGCCCCTGTGCACCAGGCCTTTCACACAAAGCTTCACATCAGCATGAAACTGAGCTAAGCACTTGAACCCTACTCGCTAAACACCCGCCAGCCACTACCTGTGTGACAGCAGCTCGCTGGCCGTCCGCATCCGGCTGCGGGGATGCGCCAGCAGCTCCTGGGACCCCTGCACGTCTTCCTGGGAGCCCATGGCCACGCTCTGCTCCTCGCTGCTGCTTCGGGCGTCCTCGCCAGCTGGAAGGGCAGGAGCACTTGGGGGCTGAGCCCCCTTGCTGAGCGGGTCCTCACTGCTGCAGAGGGTGGCAGGGAGGGTCAATGCCAGGACAGCACAGGCAGCAGGGTCTGGACCCAGGCCTCTGCTCCCCACAGCGGGTCAAAGCCGGGAGCTTGGCACCATCCCAGCCTGGCCTCAGGAGAAGGGGAACCCCCCTGCCCAGATGCTGATCAGCCAGAGCAAGGACACGACTGCCTTGCACTGGGGTCCCTGCAGCCCTGCCCGGCCCCCTACTCATCTATGCACCTGCCTGGAAGCTGCGCCGTTCTGTGCATCCCGGGCAGGCCCCCCCCGTGTGTCGGTCTCCTCCGAGGCAGGCACGTCATCCGCCGGCAGCTGGTACAGGTCATCCAGGGCCCCGTGGGGGTCCTCGTCCTGCCAGGGAAGGGCACGCAGTCACATCCCAGGGCCCCAGCATGGCTGCTTGGGGAGCTGCCAGGCATCCCCCGTGCTCCCCCCACATCCTGTACCTTGGCAAGCTTCTGGGTGAGGACGTATCTCTCGACCCAGAGGATGGTGGACATGTCGGCGTGCTCCCTGGTGATGGCACGCAGCCACTGCGTCAGCCCGTCCCCCGTGGCCTGGCACAGCACCCCCAGGAAGCGCAGGGTGCTCAGCATCCGCTGCACCACGTTGCTCTTCTCTGCAAGGGGAGGGAGGGACTGCTGAGCCCGGCTGGAGGGGCACCAGCCCTCCCCATCTGGGAGGGCGCAGGCCACACTGTGCTGCTGACTTCACACAGCCAGGATGCAGGTTGAGCCCCGCCTCACCCCCAGCAAAGGGGTCCCCAGTGCTGGACTGGGGAGATTTGGGCCTTTCCTGGGGCATCTGATGCCTCCTTGCTCCAGGGTGGGTAAGAGCAGGCTGAGAGCTCTCACCTGCACCCTTCCAGCCCTGCGCTGCCCCAGCAGGGGTGGACGCCGGCAGCGGGTGAGTCCTGGGCACACCAGGCAGGGACATGCCCTGTCCCACCTGCCACCCATCCAGCTAAGGCAACAGGGCTCTGACCCACCTGCCTCCTCCTGCTCCTCCTCTGGCACCTCGGGGGTCTCAGCTTCAAACACATCTCCAGCCGCACCATCGCCTGCAGGACATAGAGCAGGTCACATCCTGCAGCCAGCTGCGGCACCCCCAGGCAATGCTGGTGCACGGGATCCTGTGCCGTGAGCAAGGGCAGGGGTGGGGAGCAGGGAGCCCGTCTTACCTGCTGGCGTCTCGGCATCCTGCTGCTCTTGCTGTTCCCGCTGCTGCAGCACGGACTTGGTGTTGGTCACCCAGGCTTGGTACGCCAGCTAGCCAAGATAGGGCAGAGACTCAGCACTGGGTGGCCACCCCCATCCATCAAATACCAGCACCCACCTGCCCCCCGGGGCCTGGTGAGCAGAGGGACCCTTGGGGCATGTGGATGCAACCCCTACTTTGACAGCTGCTCCCCTGCTGTCTGCACTGACTTGCTAAAATGCAGCAGGCACCTGCCAACACCAGCCAGCTGCCAGGCCCAGCGTGGGGTGGGGGTGGCACTGAGACCCACACCATGGGGGGTCGTCGCTGCAATGGGACCGGGGTTGGGTCCAGCAAAAGTGGGGATGGGAGGAGTGGGGCTGGAAAGGGATGGAGAGAGGAGAAACCAGGCTGGGGCAGGCAAGGGGTGGATGGATGGACAGATGCATGGAAGGACGGATGACAAAGGACCACAAGACTGGAACGGGTCCCCTAAGTTGAGACGATGGATGGATGGGAGACAGGCAAACAAGCCCAGAGCAGCAGCTCAGGTGCCCTCTGTGCCACCCATGGCACCCGCAGGCCCCAGGAGGCCACCTGCCCTCACCTGGAAGGCGCTCTGCTGAGCCGGCCTCTGCTCCTCCGGCGTGGACGACTCCTCCTCCTCGCTGTCCGACTCGAACAGGAAGTACTCTCCCGAGTGCAGCACTGCGCGGGGTGGGAACACACATGCCAGCATCACCCCGGGCACCGCAGCAAGGACGCCCACTCCCTGCCTCCCCCCGGTGCTTGGCATCACCCCCAGCCACCACCCCGGGGCTTTCTCAGCTCCCAGCCACGTGGCACAGCTAGGGCATCCAGAGCTGGCCCACAACCCCACGGCCAGCTAGGCATGGAGAAGTGGGGGTGCTGCCCAGGCCTGGCTGGGACATCCTGGCACCAGGCAGCCAGACCAGGACCCCTGTGTCCCAGTGCCCCTTGAGCTCCCAGGGCACAACTGCCCGTGCAATGCCACCACCCCTCCGTGTGCAGGGCCTCACTGTGTGCTGCACACGGGTCACATGCATGTCTTGCCCACCCAGCACACCCCCCGCCGAGCCCAACCAGCTGGTCCCCGACTCAGACCCACCAACCACCTAGACCCAACCCCCTTCTCCCTCCAAGGTTAGTCCCGAGAAGCAGAGAAACGCAGAGTTAACCGAGCCCCGGCCCAGAACCAGCAAGAAGGGGCGGTGGAGGTGGATCGGAGCCATGCGGGGCACCCATGGAGTCAGTGATGGAGGCGCGGGCGGCATGGAGAGGGGCTGTTAGTGACCCGCCACCAGGCATTGGAGCCGTAGGCATGCGGGCAGTACCTGCGGCATGGTCTAACCAGGGCCGCCACCACCGCGTCTGCTGCCGGGAAGGGGCCTTCCTGCCCCCGGGCTCTGCGGAACGACCACACGGCCGGGTGAGGACGGCACCGCACAGGCAGGCGGCCCAGCTCCTGCCAGGCTTCGGGCCAGGGGCAGACCTCGGCATGGAGCGGGGAATGCCAGGGGAGCCAGCTCTGGGGTTGTTTGGGGACTGGGAGAGGGGACCAGGGACACAGGGCAGGGAGGCTTTGGCTGGGCATGAGACCTGCTGGGCTCTGGGGTGATGGCGCTGCCAGGATGCACGGGTTCAGGGTGGGCACAGCTGGGCTGGAGTGGGGCTGAGGACAGGCAGGGGCAGGAGATGGAGCCCCAGGTAGGCCTGTCCCATGCACCTGGCCAGGGACTGTCACCTCTGTGCTACACCAGCCAGGCAAACAGCCCTGGGCTGGGGACAGGCGATGGCTGGAGCAACTCGGGGCAGGTTGCTCCCCCCGTGCACCCCCTCACCTGTCCGGTCGTCCTCAGCACCCTCGGTGGGGTCGCTGGGCAGCCTCTCCTGGTGGTATTTCTCCTGCTTGGCGCGGATCCGCTCCATCCTGTGGCAGAGGCGGGCCAGCTCTGTCCCTGTCTGTCTGCCCCTTCCCCAAGGCCCCCCGGGACCCCTCGCCGAGCCCCTACACACTGCGATGGGTGGCAGCACTCCTGGCTGGACCACGGACCCCACCCCAGTCTCCTCTGCTCCCCCCACAGCAAAGGGGCGGCCCACCCTGAAAGCCCCCCACCCTGCCAGGGACCCCTCCACGGCCACTCACTGCCGCTTGAGCTGCACCAGCGATTTCTTCTCGGCCTGGCGGTGGAAGCTCATGCTCTTCAGGATGCTGGCCTTGAACAGCGCGAAGCCCCTGCCGAGACACCGCGGACAATGAGCACCAGCACAGCCCTGGCCCCCGGTCTCCCCCCAACCAGGGGTCAGGAAGGGGCAACAGCTGCAGAGAGATGCTCTGGCATCTCCCGTGGGGCCATCAGAGCCAGCACCTTGGTCCCTGCCAGTTGGGGAAGGCATGGGGACCCCATGTCGGGGCTTCTGGTGCCTGGCACTGCAATGGAGTCACACATGTGCATACGCATGCATGTGCATACACATGCATGTGCAACGTGTTGGTGTCTGAGGCAAAGGCAGACCGCACCCCCCGCTGGCAGGGCCTCCCTGGAGAAGTGAGCTCCCCCAACCATCAGCCTCACCTGGAGGCCTGCAGGGCAGAGGCCTGGAGGTCGGCGGTGACATGCAGGAAGTAGTAGCTGAGGAAGACGCGGCGCTGGAGCAGCAGGAAGAAGAAGCAGATGCTATCCCAGATGATGCCGGCCTCCTCCACAGGCAGCGCACAGTCCTGGTCCCGGCTCATGCTCTTGGCTGGCAGAGGGGAGAGGGGACGGTCAGGCACCTGGGGCCGGACTCACTCTGGGGGATGCCCCCTCACACTGGGACACCCCCAACCCTGTACCCCAAAGACCCCTGGGAGCCTCTGTCCCCTCCCAGCCCCTGCACCCCCAGTGCTGGGAGGGACACAGGGAGGTGATGCCAGGGCAGGTACTCACGGTCATAGTAGCCCTTCACGGTGCACACCAGGCTGAAGAGCTGGATCACCCAGCAGAAGCTGCTCTGCATCTGCTGCACGAAGACGCAGGAGAGGAGCTGCGGGAAGGAGCAGGGGATGGGGCGGTCAGGCAGCTGCAGGAGCCTTGGGCTGCCCTTGCCCCAGCTCCCAGCTGCATCTGCCTCCTAGGTAGCACCCCTCCTTCTCCCCCTTGCAATGCCAGAGCAATGGGCACAGAAGCGGCAGTATGGGGGGGTCCCTTCCCAGGCCCTGCCCTGGGCACCTACCGAGAGCATGTTCTTGGAGATGATAACGGTGACGTTGTAGAGGATGAGGCAGTCCCAGATGGCCAGGCGCGCCCGGGCCGGCTTGCTCAGCATGGCCGTGCCGAAGAGCAGCAGGTAGAAGCAGGCCAGCAGGTAGCCCAGGCCGAAGATACTGATGCGAGTGGCGCCCGTGATGAAGACCACGACCAGCACGAACCAGAAGAGGTAGCGGAAAACCACCACCTTCAACATGTCCAGGTAGGACCTGCCGACGGAGCCAGGATGGGGCGGTCAGGGCAGCCCCGGGGGTTTAGGATGCCTGTCCCAGCTGCAGGCCGCTCCCCGCAGCTGGGGCACTGCAGGTCTGGGGGTCCCTCTCTCCCTCCACCCACGGACTGTGACCGGCAAGGGGCCGCATGAGCGTTTCGTGGGCATCCCACATCCCGGGTCTCAGCCCCTGACAGCGTCACCTGCATCTCCGGGCACCGTGCTGATGGCCCAGCCGCTGCCCCTCAGCTGTGTCCCAGGTAGCACCCCCTGGCCATCTCCCCCTTCCAATGCCAGAGCGAAGGGGCAGCACAGGACATCCCTGGGAGCCAGGCACCCACCGGCAGTTGATGAAGTTGGGCACAGGATTGTGCCCGTCACGAGCAGGGTCCAGGTGGTCGGTGTTCTCGCCGGCCGCCCGGCGCCACTCCTCCGTGCGCTCCGCCTCGAAGACCCGCCACTGCTGGGAGGCGCAGAGCAGCAGCAGGAAGTCGCCTGCGGGGACCAGGGGGTCAGAGCCGGACCTGCAGACCCCTCCCCAGGGCATTGTCCTGGCTCCTCCCCCTCCCTTGCAAAGAGGTGGGACTCCAGCTAGGCTCCACCCTAAAAGGGGCCAAGCCACGCACCTTTCTTGCAAAGGGGGTGGACCTCCAGATAAGCTCCTCCCCCAGGGGATGAAACCACAACCAGGATCCTCCTCCTTCCTTAAGTGGGCAGGGTCCCGCCTCCTCCCTGGGAAGTCAGGATCCTCCTCCTTCCTTAAGTGGGCAGGGCCAGCCCCAGGTCCCGCCTCCTCCCTGGGAAGCTCAGCCCGAGATCCAGCTGGTAGGGATCCCTGCCTGCTCATGGACCAGTATGCAAGGGGCAGGACAGCGCCCAGTACCCGGGAGTCTGCTCTCCATGGATGCGGAGCACGGGCCTGCGCCCAACCTCTGCCGGGAGGACGGACAGGCAGGGGGACAGGAGGACATGCCAATGCCCCGGGGGGAGCTGCCCGTACTCACTGATGAGGTTGATGGAGTTGGGCGCCATGTAGAAGTCGGGCAGGTACATCCACTTGATGAGCGCCGAGTTGAGGGGGATGGAGCGGCTCCACCTCCAGGGGTAGTCTGCAGCAAGAGGGGGGTCAGTGGGACCACAGGGGTGAGGGGGGCAGGCACATCCTCTAAGGACCCCACTCCCCACCCTGGGTCCTAAGAACCCCCTGGCTGCCCCCAGCCCCCTGCAAAACCTATTTGGGGTGCCACCTCCCCCCCCACCCCATGTGCCCCCAGGAGCTGCAGGCTCACGCCTACCCCAGCTTGACCCCCGTCCCTGCCCTTTTACCTTTGCAGAGGGCTGGGGGGATGCCCACGCACAGCAAGTACTGGTAGAGCAGGAAGAGAGCCAGGAAGAGGCAGTACTTGGGCCAGAGGCGGGCCACGGCGGCGCGGCGGCGCCGGGTCAGGATGACGACTAGCCAGCAGCCGTGCAGGATCACCATGAAGTTCATCCTCTGCCCGATCACATTCACCGTCATCAGGAAGCAGATCTAAGGAGGGAGGGAGGGGGCTGAGCCGCTATCCAGGTACCTCCTGTCGTCCCCTCTGCAGGTGCTTGCTGGACCAGGGAACCCCCCGCCTGAACTCACCTCCAACCCAAACTTGTAGTAGAAGTAGTTGAGGAAGTACTGGGCGCAGGGCAGCAAGCCTTGGTCCAGCCGGGCATGCGTGCCCTCCTCAAAGATGGCCTCGGTGGCGGGGGGCACCAGCTGGTGCTGCCGGCGGTAGTACTCCTGGCGCCGGTACACCGCTGCCTCGAACACCAGCAGCAGCAGCACCAGCAAATGGTTCTGTCATGGGGACAGGGGCAGGGGTTTGAGTCCCGCCTCGGGCCCCAGGTGCCGGCTCTCGCAAGCCCAAGCTGAGCCAAGGACTGTGGGGACGGGAGACGGGGGTCACGCACCTGGATGTAGCCCAGGTTGGGGTAGCCCTTGCGGATGCCAAACCAATTGGCGGGGTCCACCGGGCCGCGGTACAGCGTGGAGTTGTGCAGCTCTGCGGCCGGCAGGTTGGTGCTGTTCAGCAGAGGCTGCGGAGCATGGGCGGCCGTGAGCAAGGGCAGAGGGGGGGGGGTCTCCAGTCCCTGCTGCGAGCTGGGCACCACCCCGTGCCCTCCTCCACCCAGCCCAGCAGCCAGATGCCCAGGCCAACCTGGGTGCATGGGCCAACCTGGGTGCAGTTGCTGTAGTAGTCACTGGGCTGGACGACCTCAAGCTGATAGAGCATCTTGCAGACTATGATGATGCAGGTCCAGACAGTGGAGAGGCAGGAGGCCATGTGGCGGAAGCGCCCATAGGGCAGCGCAAAGGCCCACAGTGCCACCAGCAGGAAGTTCATCACCGACACCTGCACAGATGGATGGACAGAGGTCCAAACAGGAGCCAGACCCCGCCGCTTGGCCACCATGCCGGTGCCAGGGGAGAGCTGATGCAGCCTGAGGACCCCCTGAGGGGCTGGCTCCCCCCAGCAACAGGGCAGACTCCCCTGCCACCTATCCAGGACCCCATGGATGGAGGGAATCCCTTGGACTCCAGCTAGAGCCCCCCCTCCAGGGCTTCTAAAGCCCTTGCACAGCCCACCCCCAGCCCTGGTACCTCCTGCAGTGCCACCCAGACGGTGTACAGCGCCACCAGCTTGAGGACGTGCAGCTCCAGCATGCGCCGCACGAAGACCTGCCCCCGCGTCAGCACGTCCGAGAAGCTCCGGCCCAGCACCTCCAGCCGCTCCAACACCAAGCCCCACTTGCTGGGCACTGCTGCAAGCAAGGGGGTGGCGTGGGGGACAGGACAGCCCGTCAGCCAGGCTGGCACCTGTGCGCCCCTGCCCCGGGCAGCTGGACCCACAACGAGCCCAGACACCCCGACCCCAACGGGGCAGGGTCTTGCTGCACTGCACCGGGGGGCACTCACCTTCCGAGGCAGTGTCTGAGCCGCCCTGCTCGGCCTCAGCCTCGCCGCCTTCCTCCTCCTGCCCCTGGGCATCCCGCAGCAAGCGGCTCTCGTACTCCTCCTCCTCGGGCCTAGCGGGGAGGGAGGGGTCAGCACGGGTCACCCCACGACCCTCCGCATCTTGCTTCGGCTCCCCCAGCCCCACCCAGGATGCAGAGAGGCAGGCCCCCCACCCTGCTGAGACTGCGGACCCCTACCCCCCTACCCCTTCCCAGCAGCTCAGCCCCAGCCCCGGAGGATGCAGCCACACCGCTCCCTGGTGCAGGTGAAGGAGCGCCCCCCAACAGCAGCCCCGGGTGTACCTGGGGGCAAGGTGGGCGCAAGGCGCTGGGGCAGGCGCGTGCTCGGGGTCGGTGATGCGCATGAAGGGGCGGTGGAAGTAGTGTAGCTGCAGGATGCAGGCCAGCAGGAAGAAGCCGGGGATGAGGATGCTGGAGAAGAGCGCGGACACGCTGAACTGCTCCAGGCCCAGGTCCCTCAGCCTGGCGGGAGAGAAGGGCAGTGGTTCAAGCCCTGGCCCCGTTAGCCCAGGCTCGCCCCGAGGCTGCTAGTCCCACGAGACCAGCGTGGATGGGGCTGCCCCGTGGCTTTGAGCCATGATCTCCACGTGCATTCCCCCTTCTCCCCGAGCAGGGATATGGACCCGCCCCGGACCCCTGGTTCTTCCCCCGGCTCTGCCCCACACTCCACTGGGCAAGTCTCCGTGGGGGGGAGAGGTGCCCAGGACAGGGGCTGGCGTCACTCACTGCCCGTCGGTGAGGCTGGTGAGGTTGCGCCAGTAGGCGGGGAAGTCCTGGAACTGGTAAGTGTAGACGGCGATGAGCACCAGCATGGTGTAGGCCACCACCAGCCACCAGAAACCCGTCAGCAGCTTCCGCCACAGGCTGTAGTACACCTGTGGGGCAAGAGCCATGAGCGCCCAGGGACAGGGCAGCCTGCCGCATCTGCGCCCCCAGCCCTGCCCTGCCCCAGAGCTGCTCTGGATCAACCCTGCCCAGGGAGGTCAGGGGGCCTGGGATGAGTGTCTGGCCCCCGTCCAGCCCCTGGCTGTGCCCCTGGGAGCCTGGGCATGGGGCAGGCACATGGACTTGTCTTGCAAAGGGGGCCCCAGCACCTACCCCTGCTTCAGGGCAGTGCCCCACGGCACTAGCCTGAAGGCAAATGCTAAGAGCCCCTGCTAGCACCCAGGGCTTGCCCATCACAGTGCCCCCACATAGCACCCAGGTCATGCCCAGTTCAGTGACCCCTGCTAGCACCGAGGGCGTGCCCAGCTCCATGCCCCCCCGCCCCACTAGCACCCAGGGTATGCCCAGCTCCGCATCCCCTTGCTAGCACCCAGGTCATACCCAGCACAGTACCCCCCTGCTAGCACCCAGGGCATGCCCAGCTCTGTATCCCTCTGCTAGCACCCAGGTCATACCCAGCACAGTACCCCCCTGCTAGCACCCAGGGCATACCCAGCTCCACGTCCCCCTCCTAGTACCCGGGGCATGCCCAGCTCCGTGCTCCCACCCCGCGCACCTGGAAGAGGGTGAGGCAGAGGAGGAAGAGGAACATGTAGACGATCTTGTAGACGACAAGGCGCCCGGCGAAGCTGACCACGATGAACATGCCGGCGCACACCAGGATCCAGTACTTGGCGTAGAATGCCGTCACCAGCCCGCCCAGCGCCCGCAGCACCCGCGGTCGCCCACTCGCCTCTGCAAGGCACCGCCGCTCAGAGCTGGGGCCAAGGGGGCACCGTCTCCACCGCAGCCAGTGCCCAAAACTTCCTGCCCTTCTTACCGCGGCACCTAACCCTCAAGCAGCAGCGGGGGGGAGCAATGGGCAAGGTGCCAGAAGCCCCCCGCCCCTGCAGAGAGGGTCTTGGCCCGCCCACCCCACCCCCCAGGGCACTCGCACTCGGTGCTGGGCTCTCCTGGGGTGCTCTGGCTGCTTCTGGGGGATGCCACAGCCTAGCCCTTAATGGCCCACAGCAGCTCCCAGCCCAGAAGCAGGCTGCAGGGACCACCCCCACCCCCGCCCCATGCCGCGGAAATACCGAGTGTGCCTGGCCAGCCCCGTGCCCCTCACCTGTGTCAGTGACGGTCACCTCGAGCAGGGGGGCAGGCGGGCGTCTCCGCTTCAGCAGCTTCTCCTTGACGGACTGGCGCAGCAGCAGCCAGAAGGTCAGGGTGTAGAGGACCTGCGGGGACAACATGGGTCAGGCCAGGCACCGGCTGGGCATAGAGATGCCCAGGGGGACAGGCAGGTGGTGGGGAAGGGCTCACCTTGGCTCCCAGGTCCAGGCAGGGGTAGGGGGTGCGCGCCAGCCCCAGCTGCTCCAGGCTCATGGAGCCGAGGCGGGTGGGCAGCTCTGGCGCCAGGTCCATGCCCCAGACGTACTGCAGGCCGCAGAGGGCAAGGCCGTAGAGCAGGATGAAGGGCGAGCACAGCATGGCAAAGTGGTGCCGGCTCCGCATGGTCCAGATGAGGCAGGCCCACAGCAGCAGGACGAAGGTCAGCCAGCTGTGGTACGTGATGCTCCACACCTGGAGGGCACCAAGACGGGCACGTGGCAGCACCTGCCGGCCCAGGCTCCCACCCAGGGTGCATGAGTCTGCCCCCCGGCTCTTACCATCATGGCAATGAGGGCGCAGACGTAGCTCTGTTTCAGGACCATGTGGCCCAGGGCTTGCAGGGGGTCCTTGCGCCGTGCCCGCTTCTTCCTGGCTGCAGAGAGCGTGGCAGAGATAGTCGGAGCTGCCCCCGGGCTACCCACTGCCCTTCCCCACCCTGTCTCCCCTCCGGCTCACCCCGCAGGGGCTCCCCAGGGTCCCACCAGCCCCCACCAAGGAGGCGGATGGAGATGGTGAGCTCTGGACCCAGCTGCAGGGTCTGAATTGCACATGGCTATGGGGGCATGAGGCCTCCCACCCCCAGCATCCTTCCACCATCAGCCCTTGCACGGACCCAGCGACTTGGGCCTGGGAAAGCAGCGGGTGCAAAATGGGGAAGGGGCAGGGGTCCAAGCAGGACAGTCCTCCCCCTCCTGCCCTGCACCCCAGAACCAGGGGGTGCCCCCCACCCCCCCAGAGACCTAGCCTGCAATGCCAGGCTGCAGCCACTAGGGGGCAGCGTGGCTTCACCCCACCGCAACCCTCGACCACCCCTTGCCCCACCCCATGGCTTACCCAGCGGGGAAGGGTCCTCCAGGATGTGCACTGTGCAGTTATCAGGGCTGGCGGCGGGGGCCTCGGCACCAGGCGACAGCATGGGCTGGGGGGCAGAGGAGTGTGAGCCGCGGGCGCTGCACACCCACTCACCCCTGTTAGATCCTGGGGGGGTCTGCACTACCGGCCCTACAGCCCCTGTGGGCACTAATTCCCGAGGGCACATCCCCTTTCCCCCACCGGGATACCAGGACCCTGTCCCCTGCCCCGGTGGCTCCGCTCCTGACCTTGGTGTCCTCAGGGAGGCTGTCCCCAGCCTGGGGCCAGTGCTCCAGCTCCACCAGCTCTTCATGCTGGGGCGGCATGGCCCGTGTGTCTGTCTCTGTGCTCGTGAGTCTCTGGGTTGGGGGAGAGCCAACCTCAGTGCCAGGTGCCAGGGCCACAGGCACCAGGTCATTGCAGCACAGAGTATCTGCTGCCCTGGGGCAGGCAGGGAGAGAAGGGGCAGGGGATGGGGAGGGGAAAGGCAGGGCTAGCCAGGAGCTGCTCACCCGGCGGCGGGCTTCCAGCCACCTGAGCTTCAGCAGGGTGACCACAGTGAAGTAGAGCAGCAGCAGGACGCCAGGGTTCACGTAGACGGGCCAGCGATGGCTGGTGTTGAGGACCAGGGCATTGGGGCTGCTGCAGTTGGTGGCTAAGATGATGTCCTTCAGCCCAAAGACTCTGCATGGGGGAGAGGATGGTGTGATAGCCCCTGGCGGGGGTCCCGCTGCTGCTCCCACCACCCCGTGCAGCTAGCGCAGCTCCTGGGTTGCACTGGGTAGTGCCACCCACACCCCATCCTGCACCCTGCAAAGGGGCTCTGAAAGCCAGGGATCCTGCTGCACCATGATTACAAGCTGCCTAGGGACCTGGGTGCTGGGAAGGGCACGCGGCACCTGGAAACAGCCCTGCACCCAGCAGGGAAGGGGCACCGTGGCCCAGCCGCCACGCCCCCAGGGCCTTTCCCTGGGGAACAGAAGCAGAGGCAAAGCCACAGCTCACCCAGCAGGGATGAGACAAAAGAGCCGCAGCCACAAGGCGCAGCCCAGGTCCGGCTTTGATCCCTGCTCTGAAAGGGCAGGGTGGCACCATGCACCCATGGGTCCAGCCCAGCCCCGCGGCCGCTCCCCTGGGACCTCATCCAGGAAACACGACCCACGTGGGAGCCCGGAGCTGGTGAAAGGGGGTTGAGCCCAGTTCCTAATGGCACGGTGCCCTGGCATGGGGAAAGCCAGCGCACCTGGGCAACCTCCAGCCACCTGTCCCCATTGGGGAGACAGCAAGGGGCCAGCTGGATGGCAGTGGGAGGGAGGGAGAAGCTGCCGGCTTACCGTGCCCAGATGCTGGTGGGAGGTAAGAAGGCCTGGACGTACGGTGCCTGGTAGCTGTAGAGGCAGAGGAGGTGGCCGGCAGCGTAGACACCCACCATGATGCAGAGGGTGTTGAAGCCCAGGTGGCTGAGGCGGAAGTGGCAGGCCCACCACGTGCACATGCCCACGAACAGCAGGTAGTAGACGCTGGAGAAGGCCGACGGCAGCGTGATGCCTGTGGGGTCAGGGCCGTTACCCCGAGGGGCTGGCGACGGCTCCGGGGATGAGCCCCCCTTAGCTCAGCAAAGGGGCTGCCATGACCCTGGGCTGAGACCCCCCGCACTCCTCTCACCTGCCAGAGCCAGCAGCAGCAGCGCCAGCCCCTTGCCGGCCGCCCGCAGCAGCCAGTGCACCTTCACCCGCAGTTTGGCGGCCAGGGGCGTCGTCTCCGTCTCTGCATCCTCATCGCCCGGCTTCTCAGCACCTTCATCCTCCTCCTCCTGCGGGCATCCAGGGCAAGGTGAGGGCTCCCTTGCCCGTGCTACAGCCCCAGGACTGGGCACAGTGGAGACCTACCGTCCTGAAGGGCGCCAGGGCTTGCATGGGCATTGCCACCCTGGAAGCCACATCCCGTGGCTTGCCATGCTGCCTGGTGGCTATCTGGGAGCCGGGGCCTGGACACCTGGGTTCTGTCCCCACAGATTTTCTGGCTGTGCCTCAGTGTCCCCCTCTCCAGCCCTTGGGAAGGGCTTGGAGACCTTTGGGGGGCCCACGAGGGACAAGGCAAGTCGGCCATGGGCAGGATGATACCACAAAGGGCGCTGGGCCGGTGCACAGGACAGTTCAGGCTGACGCCACTGCAAGCAGCCAGGTAATCAGATCCAGGGATCTAGCGCTGCAGGGACGTGAGCGCAGGGGCCGGCCCCGTTCCAGCCAGGACACACTGACACACGATCCCCTGGCTCCCCGGAAAGGCCATGTATGCAGGCCCTGGCGTGGAGGAGGAGAGGTCGCCCCGACAGGTGCAAAGGCCACGGGCACGGGGCAGGTGTGTGGGGACAAGGGGGTCACTCGAGTCTGGGCCCAGCACCCCACAGAGCAGCCCCTCGGCCAACGTGCCACATACCCCTGGACCACTGCTGCGGCTGTGGCATGGGGGACATGGCCCCACTGCCTGGAGGCCAACCTGACCTGAGATGCAGGGAGGTGGAGACGGGTGACAGGCTCAGTGCTGCCAGCCTCCCGGGAAAGGCACTGGTACTCCCCAGCTGGCAGCACGGGAGAGACCTGGACACGCCGTGGCCTTGGCCATGGAGAGCGAGCAGCTTGAGGTCTGCACCCCCCACAGCCAGCCCAGCCCTTGCTGGAGGTGCCAGGAACCATGCCCCCTCCATGCCAGCCCAGAGCCCAGCTGCCTGCACCTGCCCTTGTTCATCCCGACTGCCGGGAGAGCGCGTGCTGAAGAGCCGCTGGCCCTGCCTGGGTTCCCCGCCTGGGCTCTGCTCCGCCGTGCGGGTTCCCAACAAAGGCATGTGTGTCTGACCCGGCTCTGGTTACCGCCGGGCATGGGGCCCCAGGTTCGGCTCCAGCACGGAGGAGCACCGACTGCAAGGGGGACCCAGCTCCCATGGAGGAGCAGGGGGTGCAGCTGGGCACCCCATTGCAGAGCATGGCACCCCACCAACCTGGACAGGCCATTCCCACCCCTGCCATTCGGGCATGCAGGGATTGCTGTGCCTCTCCTCCAGGCACCCAGCCAGCACAGAGGCTGGGCCCTCGCTGGCACCAGCAACATCCAAGCCCTGGGGGCAGAGACCAGGGGAGCTCACAGGGCTGGTGGCACTGGGAAGGGAGCTTTCAGTAGCCAGAACAGAAATACCTGGGCACACCCCCTTAGCACAAAGCAGCGGCACTTTGATGGAGACACCTGTCCACTCCCCACCTCCACAGCAAACACCCGGGGCCTGGGAACAGCAGCCTGGGGCCGCTCTCATGCCACGAGAGATCCCAGCCCCCTGGCATCTGGCTGGCAGGGAGCTGGGAGGGTTGGGGGCTAGATGGGTCCTCCCCATGTATAGCACCCATGTGCCAAGGTGGCGGGGTGCAGCATGTGCCCCCTGTCCTGGGCCACCGAAGAAGGAAGGAATGAGCCCCTCGGTGCTCAGGGCCAAGCTGAGATGCTGCCCCACTGCCAGGGCAGTGCTCCCAGAGGGTGGGCACTGACTGCAGCCTGCAAAGTCTCACGCCCAGAGACACAGCCATGGAAGTGAGCTGGGGGTGCCAAGCCAGCCTGGGGGACCCCTGGCCCCAACATCCAGCCCAGTGGTCCCTGCAGGGGGTGAGAAGCCAGGGTGCCTGAGCTATGGCTGGAGAGACCGGAGCAAGAGAACAGCCCGAGCCCAGCGGTTGCAGCCCCCCACGGGAACAGGGAAGCTTTACGAAGGCTCCCCCATGCAGGGTGCTGACAGCGGGCTCTGGCCAGGCGGTGCAACCCTAGCTAGGGACAGCTGTGCCAGCTGCTGTGCTGGGCCGAGGCTCCCACGCCTCGGTGCCAACAGGAGACAAAGGCTGCAGACCGTGGGCGTCTTGTCGACCTGGGAATGTCCAGTCGTGGGGGGAAGCACCTGCTGCACAACCGGCCTAATCCCAGAGTAGCCCAGGGGGCAGGGAGGGCACGGGGCCAGGAGGCTGCCCGGGGAGCAGGGAGGCAGGGCATCTCAGTACCAGGCAGGGCTGGAGCCGCAACAAGTCCTCTGGGCCTCTCCCACCCTATCCCTTGCCGTGCCCGGCTGGCGAAGCTGGAACGGGCCCAAGTCATGCTGGAAGGGCTCTGCGAGGAGCCAGCACCTTCTCCCCTGGCTGGGCACCCCCAAGACCCCTCCCCAATGCCGGATGGGTCCAGCTGCAGCTCCGGGGGCAGCAGGGTTAATGCTCCCGCTGGCCGGGGGGAGGCCAAGGTGCGGAGCCCCCCCAGCGCGGCTGTCCCTGCCAGCACATTCTGTTCTCAGCACAGCTCACGGCCGGGTCTCCAGCCCCCCCGGCTCAGCCAGCCCCATAATGCCAGGGCCCCCAGAAGAGCTGAGCCCCAGTGCAGGCAGGCAAGCACTTCTGTATGCTTTGCCCCCATCCCCATGCACAGCACCGGCTCCTCCACCTCCCACCTGGTGAGCCCCGGGCTGCGGGGAATTGCACAGCCCTTGGCCCTGGGAGAAGCACCCTGCTGCCCGCAGACAGCCTGGTTTTCCAGGATCACCGCCGGGGTGCGGCGCCAGCTCAGACGCATCCTGGCACTGCCCAGGTTGCTCCCAGGCAGGGCTAACGAGGAGAATGTAGCCCCCTTGGAGGTCTGGGGGGTCCAGGGAGGCCTGGCTGCTCCGCACCTCAGCTCCCGTCACAGGGGAAGGGACAGCAAGGCATGCAAAGCCCACAACGGGGCATGCTGATCTGCACATGGGTCGGGCACAGCTGTGCACAGCTGTGCTGCGCTCTGGGGCCAGGCAGGGAACCCATGCACACGGCCCCTGCATGCCCGGCAGGGACAACTTGGCAGGACCAGCCAAGGGGCTGCAATGGCCAAGGAGCTGCCCAGCCCCAGGGCTCGTGGGCTCCAGAGGCTGCCCGGCGCAGTGCCCAGGGCTCGCCCCGGCCCCACATAATGGGACTCTGTTCCTCGCCTGTTTGCAAGGAGTCCCTATGGCAACCGCGGGGAAACAGGGGCACCGTTCCACCCGCAGCGTGACTCACCTTGGCTCCTACAAGACGGGTGAAGCCGGGGCCAGGCCCTGGCCCAGCCCCCAGTTGCAGCCCCCTGTCCTAGGGCAGCGTGGCCCGGCTCTGAGCCTGGGGCAGGCACCGGTGCAGCCCTAGCAGGACCCTTCCCGAGGCCGGGGCAGGCCAGGGGAATATGGTATGGGCAGGCTCTCCAGGCCGCAGAGACTCACCTGCTCCAGGGGCTCGAGGGATGCCGGCCTACGGACACGGGTGCCCGCCCCATTGAGGGGCCTAAGGCGGCGACACAGACCCAGGCAGATGGCGGAGACCAGCAGGATGCCCACGTCGGGGGCCACCAGGCGCACCGAGTTGGGGATGTCGCCGAGCTCCAGCCTGCGGGGGAGGGTGGGAAGGGGGTGAGATGCCAGTTTGCCTGTCGCAGGACACCTGTCTACACTGCTCCCCAAAGCACTGGTGCAATGCACACCCCATGCCAGGGATGAAGCCATAAGGACAAGGCCATGGACATGTCCGTGTTCCCCATGGGCACAGGGCAGGGGCTTCCAGGGGAGCTCCCAGCTGGGTGCCAGCGCCCAAAGAAGGCATGGCCCAGTATGTGCCACCCTCCTGGAGCTATTCAAGAAGCCTCTGTCCCAGTGGGCCCCAGACCAAGCCCTGACCCCAGAGCATCCCCTCCCCTAGGCTGCAGGCACCCACCCCAACCCCCTGAGCAGACGGCCCCTCACCTGGTGACCCCGACATGCCGGGACAGCGTCTCCCACGTGCTGCCTGCAAGGAAGAAAACAGAGACCAGGTCAGAGGGAGGGTGCAGGGGCAGGGTGCTGCCCAGCCGGGCAGGCAGGGGCAGGGCAGAGCCAGGTCACATCACTCCTGGCACACTTGCCCGTGTGCCCAAGAGAGGCCAAGCCCCGAGGGGCAAAAGTCCCCTCCAGGCAGAAAGGGATGCGCCCATCACGGGGCCCTTAGCCAGCCTTGGCCCTGCACTCCCCAAGGGCAGCTCTCGCCTGCCTGGGGGCTGTCAGCTGGGGGGCCAGCACTGGAAACCCCATCCTGATGGATGGCCTGGCCCACCGAGCAGGTGCCCCCCGCAATGTGGGATGTGGAGGCAGCGCCAGGGCATGCTGACGGGGCTGTGATTGCACCCGGCAGCTGGGGGCTCTCGTCTGCCTGAGCCTGGCCCCGCTCCCACCCATGCTAGTGGGGAGGCTGCGTTGCAACGGCAGCAGAGAGGCCCTGATTGAGGGGTACAGGCTTCTGCCATCTCCCTGCCTGGGTCTTCCCGTTCTCCTCCATTAAAAGACCCCCCAAGCTGGGGACATCAGGGCAAAGAGAAGCAGGGCTCCTCCACCAGCAGCTGCGGGGCAAGGGGGCTGGCACTGGGCACAGGAGCCGGCCCTGCTGGCTTTGCCCCAGGGGTTTGCAGCAGCCAGGCTGCTCCAGCCCAGGCGCGGGGGAGCGGTGTAAGCCAGGCCTGGCGTTACATCAGGGAAATGTTTCCTCCAGCTCTGGCTCCACGGCAAGATGGAGAACGGGCAGCCCCTTGCAGACCGCCCCTTCCCCATGAAAACACGGACGGTGGGCCAGGAGAGTGCAGGGCAAGCAGGGCAGGAGCAGGCCCCCATCCCACCTGGGCTCCCCCACCCCGGCCAGCAAGAGAGTGGTGCATCTGGGGGGCATTTCCTAGGAAGGCAGAGAGCAGCAGAGACCAGGGGCATGGAGCCGAGGGGAAGTGACCCAGCGGCTGCTACCAACACCTGTATCCCCTCCGCACGGGCAGAGGGGGCTGAAGAAACGGGCGGGGGCGATGGACCCCAGGCTCTGACATACTTGTGGATATGATCGTGATGTCACGGAGGGACTCTGATGACCTCATGGCAGAGGCCAGCTAGCAGTGACTGCGTCTCGGGTGGCAGCAAGGGCAGGAGGGGAGCGGGGACCAGGCTGGAGCTGGGCCTGGCACGAGGGGGTGGCACTCTGGGCTGCCAAACCAGGGGGTGCCCCCGCCATACTCACAGTTGTGTCCCAGCAGCTGGCCCAAGCCGGGCACTGTGTAGAGGCATATCTGGAAGACCAGGTGGGCGAGGAGGAAGAGGATGCTGGTGCCTAGGAGAGCTCGCAGGAGGCGCCCGGTGTGACCTAGGAGACAAACCATCCTCTTTGCTGCCTTCACCCTTGTCCACTACACGGGCCCTTCACGGCAGGCAGAGAGAGTGGCATGGGTGGGGGGGTTGCAGCTCATCCCAGGCTCCAATTATCCCAGCACTCAAGGAGCTGCTCAAGCCCTGAGCAGTGGAGCTGGTGAAGTCCATGCTCCCAGCAACAGGCAGTTCACCGCAGCAGCTGAGCCAGCCCTGGGGTGAGATCCCAGCCTCCAGACACCTACTATCCCGCAGGCACCATGTGTCTGGCCAGCACCCCCAGCACATGGGGAAGTGCCCGCAGCCTGCCAGGCAGCCCCTCCATGCCATGAAGGGCTCCACTGTCCCACCTCCAGTGGCCTTCGACAGGGAGCGCAGCCCCAATTAGCCACAGCCCTGCTGCAGTCTGGTTAGAACGTGCACCACACACGCACACGCGTGCCCCCACATGCTTGCCCATGCACACACAGATGCATACATGCAAGGACACGTGTATGCACATACACACTGGTGCGCACATACATGTGCATGAATACATGCATACACATACACGGGTTCACACACACATGGGTGCACACATACACTTGCATGGACCCATGTATATATGCACACACACAGGTGCATGGATTCATGTGTGTACACACACAGGTGCACACACATACACAGACCCATGTATGTACAGTCCACATGGGTGAACACAAACACATGCATGGACCCATGTACGCACACAGCCACAGGTGCACCCATATGCACATGGACCCATGCATGTACACACATGCACACAAACACATCCATGCACACGCACACACACGCGGCAACTTGAAAAGGCAAACCTGCGGGGGTTGATTTGCAAATGATTTGCACATGTAACGCTGGACCCGCACACCCTAGAGCCACAGCCAAAGCAGGCGCTGGAAGCAGAGGAGGCACGTGCCCCTGCCCAGCCGCGGCAGCCCCCAGGAGCTCTGGGCAGCAGGCCGAGGGCCTCCACATGTACGCACACGTATGTATGCATGTATGCGCACACCCAGATGCCTGGAAACAAGAGGGCAATGGGCTGCGAGGAGCAGAGCCTCACAGTACCCCAGCAATGCAGAGAAGGACTGCAACCCCGCCTTCTCACCCCTATTGACAGGGAAACTGAGGCACCGCACCATGCAAGGAGTCCAGGCCTGCCTGGGAGGCCTGGCTGGCCCCCCAGCTCCTGAGGAAGCTGCAGCAGGACCCAGCCTCCCTGCTCGGGGCCTGACCCCGCGCCCGCCCCCCTCCCGCAGCCCACACAAATGAAACCCAGCTGGGCTCCCGCGGCCTGCCAGCGCGGACAGCCCCGCGGTCCAGCCCCGGGCCGAGCCAGCGTGGAATTTTCCAGGCGTGAGCTGCCAGGTGAGGCCACCGCTGACGAATCCCCCCGCGGCCGCCCCCGTCAGACCTTCCACCAGCTGCGCAGCCCCCCGCGCTCGCCGCCGCGGCGCAGCCCACACAAATGAAACCCAGCTGGGCTCCCGCGGCCTGCCAGCGCGGACAGCCCCGCGGTCCAGCCCCGGGCCGAGCCAGCGTGGAATTTTCCAGGCGTGAGCTGCCAGGTGAGGCCACCGCTGACGAATCCCCCCGCGGCCGCCCCCGTCAGACCTTCCACCAGCTGCGCAGCCCCCCGCGCTCGCCGCCGCGGCTCCTCGTGCCAAGGATGCTACGGGCGGAGAGCTCACACTTTCCTTCTTCCCCGTTTTCCTGGAAGCCACAGTGCAGCAGGAGCCCGCTGCGCTGGCACATGAAATATTCAAGGGAGCTTTGAGTAGCCGCCAGCTCCCGGGCTACAGCTTGTCCTGGCTGCAGCAGGCCATGGGCCCCAATCCTGCATGCTGGTGGGAGCACGTTAACACCCCAATGCATCCCCTGCAGGGACCCTCGCCCAAGAGCTCCCCTGCACCAGCAGCAGACAGCAGCAACAGCGAAGCCCATGGGGCTGGTCCCAAATGCCCCACGCAGAGGTCCCGGAGAAGGACAGTGGGGCACCGCACAGCAGAGCCCAGCCTGGCCCCGTGGCCACGGCCCCGCTCTGAGGTTTCCGGCTAATGTGCCTGGGGTTTGGAAGCCGCCATTTCCAAGTGAGGAGCCTATTAATAGATGGGCCGGGCTATAATTAACAGCGGTCCAGCCGCCAGCGAGCCACCGCGCGCCGAGACCCGCGAGCGGCTCAGCCCAGGAGAAACCGCAGAGGAAGGAGCCAGGCACCGCGATCGGACGGCACGCAGCCCCCTCGGCCTAAAAATACCCCCATGAACCCGGCGCCCAGCGTGAGGGCAGCCTGGGCTGGGATCCAGAGGCAGAGGGGGCCCAGCTCGGGACACTGGAGGGCATCAGCCCTGTCCCCAGGCACCAGGATCCATGCTGCCACCCAGCCAGGGCAGCTGAGATACCAGCTCTGGGCTGGACCCAGCCGGGGTGGGGGTGCTGTAGTGTAGACAGGGCTCAGGCACACCTCCTGGCCTGGCCCCTGCAGCTGGGGAATGGGGCCCCTGAGCTTTGCCATGCACGGATATAGCCCTCGTGAAGGTCTGCGTGTCTGAGCCCCACCTCTACGATGGCCAGGGCTTGCCACAGAAATGCTACTAGCCCTGTCCCCCGCCCCGGCTGCCTGGCTCCACTTGTGCTGGACTCACAGAAATCAGAGCCGGGACGGGGACCTGTGCTGCGTCACGTCAGCTCGTTCAGGGGCCAGGGCTGCTCCCTGCCAGCCTCTCTGCAAGGGGAGACTGTTCCCAGGCCTGCTGGAGCCCCAAGGACCCCGTTCCTCCCCCCGATCCCTGCCGTGGGCTCACAGGAGAAGGCAGGCGAGCTCCGGGAAAGGATGTGCCCACTGAGCACCAGTCCAGAGCCTGGAACAGTTCCCGGCTGTGTCAGCAGAAAGGCAGAGGTGAGACGCCCAGCCTGGGATCGGTCACACGAACCGTTGCAGCTGCTGTGCTATGTGTCAAAGCCCCTGCACTGCTGGCAGGGATGGGGGAGTCTCTCTGGGCTTAGCAGAAGGGGTCTGGGCTGCACCTGGGGTTGTAGGGCACACCTGGCTGCATGCAGGTGATGGAGGGGGGTGCTGAGGAGCACAACCCAGGTCTTTCTGGGCTAGAACCCAGGGCCAGGCCTGTGCCTAACCACTGGTCCCCACTGCTCTCATGGGGACTTCAACTGGTCTGCAGCTCACCCCAGACAGGGTGTGCCCCCTGCAGCCCTGCACCAGGCTGGGCTCAGCTCAGGGAATAGCATTCGCCCTGGGCATAGAAAGGGAGCAATGCCGGGCATGTATGCGTCTGGGCAAGGGGCACCTGCTGCAGTCAGGATGCACGGACAGACGGATGGACGGGCCCCGCGCAGGCCTTACCTCGGATGGTGCGCTCAGTGGGTCCCTGGAACCAGGGCAGGAGCAGCAGGTAGAGCAGGTAGACGAGGGACAGGGCGTTGACCCGGAAGAGGCAGGCTGCGGAGAGAGACCAGGGTGAGTTAGCTGGGGGCGCACGGTGCTGCCCGTGCACACACACCCCCTCGATGGACGGTGGGGCTCAGCGAGCATGGGAGGGGGCAATTTCCTGATGCCGCCCCTGCCATCCCCTGATGCCAGGCAGAGGCGGGGCAGTCCCCCTGTGTGCCATAGCCCCTGTACTACAAGCACAGACTCGCCCCAACCTGCTAAGAGGGGAAGCAGCTTGCCCAAAGCCATGGAGGGGGATGAGGGCAGGGCTGAGAACGGGACCTGGTGGAGCCGTCTGCACCGTGGAGCTCAAGAGACCGCATGATGCAGCCATGCTGGAGGCGTGGGGCTGCTACACCCCGGTGCCGGCGCTGGCCAGGCACGCCGGGGCACAGCCCTAGGGGCAAGGTCATGGAGTGGCTGGACCGGGGCTGGGGGAGAGAACAGAGCCAGCCCCAGACCCACAGGGAGAAAGGTGCCACAGGGTATCTAGCGGGGGAAAAGCCATCCTGGGACAGTGCCCGGGCCCGTCACAAAGCAGCTGTGCCTAACAGCTGTGCTGGCCTGCGGCCAGGCCTGGCTCCTGCTTTGGGAACTGTCCTGTGCCACCAGCTCCTAGCAGTGCCAGGGCCCACGCGCTCCGCAGGAGTGCCCGCCTGGCTTCCCTGCCCACAGCCCCAGGCCTCCTGCCTCTGTGCTGCACGGACACCTGGACGGAGAGAGGGGAGATGGATGGACAGAGACACAAATGCAGGGCAGGGCAGGGAGTAGCTAGACCCATTCAACAAGGGAAGACCCCAGCGACCAACCCCACTGCCTGGATTGTCCAGTGCAACTCTGTCTCCCACCGTGCCTGGCATGCCAGGAATGAGCATGCCAGACCCGTGCCAGGCGGGTTTCACTTCCCTGCCTGCAACAGCTGCTGCAGAGAGACCACGAGGAGGGTCCACGGGAGCGAGAAAGCAGGAGAATTTTGCAATCTCAGTTCTGAGAAACGCCCGAGGCGCCCAGCTTGACCCCTTGCCTGCCAGGGTTTCCTCCTCTGACCAGTCAACGGGCACCCGGGGCAGGAAAAGACACAGGGCAGCCAGCTGCGATAATTCCCCGTGCCCCTGCAAAGCCAGGGCAATGCCCCTGGCCTGTCCCTACCCTGCCCAACACGGGGTCCTTCCCAACAGGGTCCCCAGCATCGACCTGGTGCAGCAGAGGGGCAGGGAGGTTGCTTGCCTCAGGACTTCGGCTTATTTTTAGCAAAGGCCAGGGCAACGTGAGCATGGGTTTGTCTCTCCATCCCCCTTGCTGTTTACCAGGCCAGCCAGTTGCTGGCTCAAGGGCAGGGCTGCCGCACCGACACCCCCGCACGTGCCAGCGCTAATTGGGGCAACCACGACAGCAGCCCGGAGCAGCACCGCCGGTTCGACCTGCTGCAAGCGATGCCGGGCCCAGGACACCAGGCGTGTCCAGCTTCCTGCAGGGACATGCCCATGCACGCACACGGAGTGGCGGACCTGCTTTCTCCAGGGGAGGGAGGGACACGGGAGCCAGCGGCTGACCCGGAAATGCCGGGAACCAGCTCCAACTGGGACAAAGCATCCCAGGCCCGGAGCAGGGCGGAGAAAACATACACCAACAGGGCCCCACCCAGCGCCACGCGTGCCATGCTGGGGCGGGGGAGGGAATCGAGGCTCCAGGAGGGGGGCACAGAGGACATGCCAACAGCAGGGCAGGTAGCAAGCAGCAGGCTCAGAGAGGTGGGCATGAAGGGTGGACCTCCAGTGCCCGCCGGGGATGGCATCCAGCATCCAGCATCCAGCTCCCCACCTGTCCTGGGCCCAATCCTGATCCCCAGACCAGGTGGGGGCACACAGGGGTGCTCGGTATCCAGCCTCTCCCCTATAAAGCCTCAGGGTGGCACGTGCCACCCCCTCCTGCACTGTCGTCGGGCTGGGAGCATGAGCTAGGGGCTGGCTCAGGCACCCCCCGGGCGCCGGCCACCCCGAAGGGGGTTGGGTGGGGTTGTCCGTGGGGTGGGGAGGGCCGGCAGCGTCTGGCTCTCCCCGGCAGCACGAACTCCCTGACTGCATGACTGATGCAAGGCATGAGCTCATGGAGCAAATATGCCTGCCCCAGTGCCAGCAGCGCTGCGGAGGGGAGAGCCCTTCCCTGATGCTGCAAGCAGCTCCGGCTCATGCACACACCCCCGCCTCCTCCCACAGATTGGGCACGGCCTCGGCACCCCCACATCCCGGAGCCAGGCAGCCACGGTGTTCTCCTCCGCCCGCAGGGACAAGTCTGTCCCAGAGCAAGCTCCCTCATCACTCCCCAGAGGTGGCTGCATTTTGGAGAGGAGGTGACCGGGCTGCTCCAGGCTCTCAAACACGCAGGGCATGCTAGTCCCAGTTTGCAAAGCTCTGGAGGGGGATAAATGCATTGCAGCTGGGGGGGGGGACACAGAACTAGTCTGCAATCCCTGCCCCCTCCTAGGACAATGCCGGCTCCGGACAGGATGTGGCTCAATCCAGGACATCCCGGGGCAGGGCAGCACAAGCCTGGCTGGCAAAGGGGAGGCTTCGTGCACAGTCCCAGGGCTTTTAGCAGAGCCAAGAGCAGCTCCCACCCCCTCTTGCTAGCAGCTAGGAGGGATACCGAGAGCCCCTGCCCCCAGGACCGAGCAGCCGAGGCAGTGACCCCTGCCCTGCGCAGGCCCTGGAGGATGTTTATAAAGCGGCCGCGGGGAGTCGAGCCAGCTGGACCCCGGCCAGGCTCATGCCGCCCACCCGCAGCTGAGAGCCCAGTGGGGTGGGCGGGGGGGGGACACAGCACCAGCCACACTCGGGCACCCAGGCCTGCGAGGAAATGCATGCCACGGAGCAAGAGGGGCGTCGCAGGGCAGGGGCTTGGGTGAGTCTAGACCAGGTGCCGGAGGTGAGAAGGGCCAGTGAGATGGGGACAAACCAAGGCTTTGGGCAGCCAGAGGCAATGCCATTGCCCTGCAAAGCTGCAGCTGCTCTGAGCAAGCCAGAGGTGCCTGGCGGGGAGGGGAGGGGAAGCAGAGCCCCATCCGTGGGTATCCTCCAGGCAGCACTGTATGGCACCATGGAGGCCAGGAGGGCCCCTGCCTCTTCCTGTGCTCAAGACACCCGGCACGAAGGACCACGGGCTTGTCTCTGCCCGGTCTCTCCCTCCAGCAAGACAGCCCGCCCTGCCATAGCCCAGAGCGGGACCGGACACCCAGCAAAGGGGTGTCAGACCCCAGCCCACAGCCCCCGCGGTGCCACCCTGTGCTGGATGCTGGCGCCAGTCGAGAACAGGTCACGAATGCGGGGCCAGCCGGGTGGCTGGGCCACGGGCCGCGTGCCAGGCTCTTGCACAGTCCTGCGATTGAACTCCAGAACAAGCTGCGTCACGGGGCATCACATGGGCCGGCCGGCTGGGCCGGGAGGGGGATGCTGCATTGTCAGAAGTGGCGCTGGGAACCGGCCGAACAAGTTATGGAGCCAGGAGCCTCCAGTGCCTTGAGAAATGGCCCTGGGGGTGGAGCAGGGAGGGGAAGGGGGGTCAGCATTTCTCACTGGCTCCAGATCCAGCCTGGCCCCAGCTGCGAGGGGACAACGGCAAACCTTTGGCTGCCCCCAGGACCCATGCTCCAGCAGACAGCCACGAGCAGGCATTACATCCCCCTTACCCCCTTGCAACCAGCCCAGCAAGGAGCAAAGTCCTGCTGGTCACAGTGCCGAGCCCCCACATGGGTGCCGCAGGCTCGGGCAGGTGATGGCCGCACTGATGGTGCAGAGAGCGGGGTCAGGCACAGCGCGGGGCTGCATCCTGGCACGGGGCCCAGCCGTGCCCAGTAAGGGAGCCTGGGGCTGTGGCCTCCTCTCACTTGGCCCCGGGGGATTTGGGAGAACGGCGGGGACTGGAGACATCCAGCTTAACCTGCTGCGGCGGCGCCGAGACGGTGACGAGAGTCCAGGCAGCCCCAGCTGCACCCGGGGGCCAGCCTCACCTCGGGGTGGGGGCACTGGCTAGGCTCTTGGCCCCGTGTTGAGGATGGCCGGTCAGCCCTCGCAGCAGCTACCCTGCCAGGACGGTGTCAGCCCTTTCCTGGCAGACAAGGTTCTTTGGGTGAATCTGATAGCTTTTATTAGACCAACTTAAATAGCTGGAAAAATTTTTAAGCGAGCTTTCCGGACATAGGCAGACAAAGAACCTTGTCTGCCTATGTCCTTGCACCAACACGGCTGCAACCTGCACCCTCAGCCTTTTGCTGACCTTGCAGGTAACTAGCGGAGCGGCCGGAGCCGGTCAGCAATGTCGCCCCCACTCACAGCCCAGGTAGAGGTCGGACCCCCTGGGTACTGCTCACCCCTGGGGCTGCGTGTGCATGGGGACACCCGGAGAAGGCACCCCAGGTCGGGTACGGGAGGGCAGCCAGGCCTGGACACCTCCAGGGACTGAAACCTGAACCGGGAACAGGGCTGGCAAGGCGATGGCATCAGTCACCGCCAGCAAGCTGCCCAGAGAGTAGTTCCCAGCTGGAGGCTGGGCTCCGTCCCCCGCTCCAAGAAGCCAGCCCCGCGCTCCGGGAAGGCGCCTGCAGCCGGGTCCAGGGCTCCTGACACCTCTCCTGCCATCTCCTGCATTAACAAGCAGCAGTTTTCATGCATGTATTTCCACAGATCCTCTCCCCCACTTGCCACGTCCTGGGCCTAGATCTGCTCCTGACCACTCCAGCTCCTCTTCCCAACTTGGCCTGGGTTTTCAAGGGAAGGATTCGCAAGACACGTGACATCTCTCCGGAGCCCACAGAGCTGCTTGCAATGCCCTTGCACCCAAGAGACGGATGCTGGCATGCTGGCTCACTGGAGCCAGCACATGCTGCAGCAGACACCACTCTCCCTGCCAGCCCCACGCCTCATGAGAGATGCCAGCTAACCGAAGGAGACGTCCTACACACGGAGAGTGGCGGAGCCGGGGTTTCCGTCGCCTGCTGAGTCACATCGAGAGGCTCGGCAGGGAGCGCAGGAAGCAGACAGCCGCTGCGAGAGGTTTCACAACCACAACAGGCTTTGGGTTGGTCTGAAGCGACCCAACTGCCCAGCCAGGGCTCCGGATGCTTATCTAGGGGACAGCCCTATCTACCGAACTAACCGGTCTCTGGCAGCATCCTGGCTCTCAGGGGGGTCTCCCCGCCGGGCGCTGGACTGGCAAGACCTTGCGTCGCTCACGGAGCCGACACCGCAGCAGCCAGAGGTGGTTCTCAACCCAGGCGGGGTGCCTGGGAGCACTTTCAAGCCGGGCTATGCCACGGCAGCACCGCTAGCGTGCAAACATGACTCCCACGACAAACCCGGAGATTTCCAACAGGAACCTGGGGTCTGTCCGAGTCCTTTGCACCACAAGAAACTGCTCTTGTGCTTTTCTGGAGGCAAAACAAAGAAAAGTGAGAACTAAGAGCTGGCACTTTCCAAGGGGTACTTTCTAGGGTGCCTCCTGCCTAAACAGGTTGAGAAGCACCAGCTAGCACCATGCCAGCAGCCGGAAGTCTGCAAAGGGGCTCATCCCTCCCTCTCAGGCAGGATGAGCTCCAGCAAGCAGGACCCAGCATCACTGCGAAGGGTTAATCCCTGGCTGGGGGCTGGCAGCCCCCAGGCGCTTGGATTCCTGAACGACTTTTCTGTGCAAAGTGAGGAATTGATTGAAGCTGGGCGCTGGCTCGGCCAGCCAGAATGCACCTCGCAAGCCTTCCCCGGGGCTGCTGCTGCGTGTTGGGGGTGGGGAGGAGTGGGGGACATCCCCGGTCCCATCAGCAGCTCCACGTGGCCGGACAGTCCCCGCCAGCATGCGGCTGGGCTGAGTCAGCTCGGAGAGGCGGCTGCTGCAAAGCGAAGCCGCAAGACACAAGTGCAGCTCCTCCCCTGGCATTGCCAAGAGGTCGCAACTCCCCGTGCTGGGTGCCACGTGCTGGCAGGGCAAGGAAGATTCGTCTCGGCGTGCCCCAGCCCCACGCTGGCCTCTGCTCTGGAGGCTTTGCATCGTGGCACAGCCACCCCTCTCAACCACAGCGTGCAAACCACGGCGCTGCAGGCTCCCAGCACAGCAACCCGCTCCCCAAAGGTGCCAGGCTGAGTTTCTAGGACCCAGACCAGGCTGTGCACGGGGCCACGTGCCCACGTACGTGTCCCCAGCACCTCCAATCCATGTCAGGCTGTGAGGCTGAGGCTGGGTGCAGTTAACCCAAGCCAGACACGTCTTGGCTTCACACGCGTTTGTGCGCAGACCGGCATCGGACAACAGAGACAAGCACAAGCCCGACTCACTCCAGCGGCTGCTCCCAGCCGTGGGCAGGAGGCAGCAGGAGTGCTTGGCACACCTGGCAGCCCACCCAGGGCCCTGCTGCTCACCTGTGAGTGCAGGGGCAGCTCAAAATGCCCATATCCCAGCCAGCCCCTCCCCATCTCAGAAGAAAACCCCTCTCGCCCAGCAGAGAAGGGACAAGCAGCATCCCTGGTTCCCGCACAGCCCCGTGCAGCCATGTCTGACCCGGTAGAGCTCAGCCCATAGGGCAGCACCCGGCATGAAGCCCAGACTGGCTGCCTGGAGAGCAATCGTGGGGCATCCCGAGAGGGCGGCGGGGGGGACCGTGTCCCCCAGCAGCGGATGGCCTGGGAGGCAGCACCTGCATTGGAGTGGGATGCATGGATGTGGTGGGATCCTGCTGACATCGGGCACGTGGGTGGGCAGGTGGCTCTACCCGGGACATGGGACACGGCGGCACTGGGCCTTCCCAGCCAACTCTGCCCTGGCAGCATGGTCAGGGTCACAGAGAAGCGGGGCTGGAAGGAGCATTGGCCCAGTCCCCATTGCCAGCCGGGGCTGCAGCCAAGACCCAGTGCCCCTGGAAGAGGCTTTAACAAAACCCTGATGCATGTAGCAGAGAAAGGAGGGGGGAGAGGGGTTCCTCCCAGCCCCACATGGCAGCCAGCAAAGCCCAGTAGCCTGGGAAATCCTCCCAGCAGAGCACAGAGGTCGCAGCACTAGCAGCATCGTCTCCCGAGGCACGAACCAGGGGAAGACAAGCACTCTCAGATGCACGAGGGATGTCCCTCCTGCATCATGTGGGGGGGAGCCCCGGCCAAACAGCAGACCGCAGCCCCCAGAGCCCCTCTGAGCTCTTGTTCCTGCGGCGCGGGCTGGGGCCCGGAGCGGTGCTGAAGCCACGTGGCTTGGCCTGGCTGGACACGTCCCGAATGGGGCAGGTGCTGCACTTGTGAGCGAGCATGAACGCACGAGGCAGGGACAGGATGGGACAGCCGTGCCCTGGCTGCTGCACGGGGTGGGAGCCCTGGCTGCAGCCACGAGCTGGCTTCTGCGGACACTTCCTCAGTGCCCAGAAAGTGCTTGACCCCTCGGACACCGAGGGCAACCAGAGAGCCCCATGGACAAGAGACGTCCTGGACTATTGAGCATGGGATAATGGGTTTCTCCGTGGAACAGACCGCAGCTCCTGTGGCACGAGCCCCAGGCCGAAGGAGTGAGGGTGGCGAGAGCCCTGGTGCCCAGAGATCACAAAGAAGTGGAGCTAGAAGAAAGTCCCGAAGTCACATTAGTGCAACCCCTGCCTGAGGCAGGATCAGCCCTGTCCAAACCACCCCAGACAAACCCATCATCTATGGGTGCACTGGCCGCAGGGGAGCGGGGCAGGCCACAGCCCTTGGTGGGCCAGAGGCCAGGGCACGCAGCAGAGACGCTCCCCCCGGACAGGCTGGGTCTCATCCCATGCAGCTGCTCCATCCAAAAGCCCATTCAATCCCCGGCAGGCTCCAGGCCCTGGACGCAGAGACCGGCTCCCTGGCGCGCCTGCTTCCCCCCTTCCAGGCACTCAACACCCCAGACGCCCCGAGAGCCGGAGCCGCGCTGGCAGCCGGAGCGTGCTGCAGTGACCGTGGTTCCGGGAGCACTCGCGCCAGCTGCCTCATTGATTAGTGCTGGAGCTGATGCAGTCGGCAGCTCCTCAGAGCCCTGCTCTAGCGGTAATTAACAGTGCTCGTTAACCAGGAGGGGTTTCCAGCACACCGGCTTGCAGGGGGGGGCAGTCCTCTGCAGGATGGGGGAGCTCCTTGCTAATAGGGTGCAGCCCCATACATCCAACCCCACTGAGCCCGTCCCTGGGGTCCTGGCGGCCGGGTCCGTGGCACTCTAACCATGGCAGCAGAAGGGTGCTGCACTCGATCTACCCAGGATAGCCAGCAGGCAAGGCCCTTTTGGGAGCCTGGAGGCACAAGGCAGGGTCCCTGCAAGTTCCCTCCATGCGCCTGGGCCTTACTTCCAACCCTGCTGACCATGAGGAGGTATGGAGCCAGGCTAGGATACCGGGTTGCAGGGGTATTGCACCTCCTGCCCCTTTGGGGAGAGTTGCACAGGGAGGAAAGCAGGGCACTGCTGCTTGACACCATGACCTGGAGGCTGAACCACATGGCACTGCCAGCTTCGGCGCTCCCCGGGGCCGCGGGACACTGGTGCTGGGATGCAGCACTGCTGTGTCCAGCTGCAAAGGAGCAGGATGCACCCCTCAGAGCTGGGGCCGGGGGCTGGACAGGGCTGTGCTGTCCCCTCCCTTCCCCCATGCATGCACATCTGTGCCAACACATGCCAGCTGCCCCCATGAAGTACCACTTGCTGGGGAGGAGGACAGACCGCCCGGCCCCCCTCTCTAGGGGCATCCCAGCCCCACTCCCAGCCAGCGAGATCCCTCCAGCTCTGCAGTGATTTCCTGTTCCTGGAAGCACCGTTTCACCCACTGCATCCTGTTTTCATGGAAAATTCATCCCAGTTGTGCATGGCGCCGACGCACATGCATCCGCTGGCGTCCCCAGGGTCCCCACTGGAGGGGACTACCGCTCAGGCCCAGGCTGGCTGCAAGGATTGCAAGCTGGCCACGCCGTCGGGGGGAAGTCCACGCGCTGCAGAAGCCAGGGCTGCGCTGCCGGACCCCTCTGCTGCGC
>NW_005842270.1:1186924-1194366 GCF_000455745.1 Alligator sinensis | reverse complement strand
TCTCAGTACTGTAGCCAGGGCCAGGGTGCCAGCTGGGGGAGAGCAGACATCTCAGGCTGAAGCCAGGCCGCCGATGCAGCAGGGGCATCAACGGCCTGGCATGGCAGAGGAGTGGCACAGCCGGGGCATCTCCCTGGGCATGGGTGGTGCCCATTCTGGAGCCCGGATGTGGCCCCACTCTCCCCAGGCTCCAGCACGCTGCGGGCCAAGATCCCACCTCATTCCCCACCCTTCGGCCGCTCAAGCCCTTATCTCTGCTCTGCAGCCAGGGATGCGGAAGTGCAGGGGTCCAGCGAGCTTCTGGCTGCGCCGCGGGGCAGCGGCATAGCTGGAGCAACGCCGGAACCAGCCCCCCCTTCCTGTCCCACCTGCCCAGCCCTGCGCTCTAACCACAAGGCCACGCCGCTGCCTGGGGCCCTGCTGGCATGTGTCATGCTCGCTGGCAGGAGGGGGACACTGATGTGAGCTGGAGGTGGGGCCAGGAGCGCAGCATGGGGATTTCCAGCCCTGACCTGCCTGCAACTGTTCAGCCCCAGCCACGAAGCAGCCCAGTTCTTCATTTCAGCCCCAGGGAAGGGAGCCCCTGCAGTGAGTGCCAGGCCCAGCCTGCTTCTTCCCGAAAGCTGGGAAGGGAAGACCCCAGCCTCAGACCCCACCCTCACAGCATGGCAGGCGCAGGGCCCAGAGACCCCCAGGGCTGCACCAGCTCAGAGCACTGCCCGCTCCCTGGAGAGCCAGAAACCCCCGGACAAGACATCTCTCCCCTGGGCCGGTCTTCCCAGGCTGGGCACTTAACCCCCAGGGTGGCTGGGATCGGCAGGCACTGAACAAACCTGGTCAGGAGCCCGAGGTCCCAGCCCAGCAGGTCCAGGATGAGAGAAAGAGGCCTGATCTGAGATGGGAGTGGGTGCCAAGTCCCGTGGCCTAATCCACGTGCTCACACCAGGGGAGTCTCTCTGTCTCCCCTGTAGTGTTGCCACTTGCAGAGAGGGGATTAAGCTGGCTTAATATAATTGAGTTCCTACTGGGGAACATGGCTAAGGGCGGTGGAGCAGCTACAGACTTGCAAGCCCCACTTCAGCTCCAGGAGTTGGGCGGAGGTGAGCCCCAGGCAGCCCGAAATCCCTCCCAGCCCCCCGTGCGCTGGAGTTTCCCCTCACAACAGCTCCATTCCCAAAGCCTCCATCATATTTTCCACTCGCAGCCCTAAATCTGGGCTGCTTGAGCAGCAAAGTCAAACACGCCAGGCTTCAACAAACAGCCCGGCTGCAAGTGGCCCCCGGGAGCAGAGCACGGCCCCTGTGTCACGCTTCCCTGTGACCGGACCAGGGAACAAATAACGGAACGGGTCTGCATCCTGCACGGAGCCCAGGGCGGCACGTGCCCTTCGCAGCCATGAGCTGCGGCCGGGCGATACCAACGGCCCCTGGCATCGTGCTGCGGAGGGCAGCCTTGACGCGGGCAGGCAGAGCCAGCCGGCGAGTCCAGAAGCGGCCCTGAGACGATGGGCTTTTTATCTCAGCCATCAATAAGCACCAGGCAGCAGCAGTGCATGGGGCACCTGGCACATCTCTAATGACCTCTGCAATGAGAACAGGGCAGGGAGCTCCCCAGCCACCCTCAGTGCCCTTTGGCAGGCCCGGCAGGACAGACACAAGGCAGACGAGGCTGGCGACCTGGCATGGCGGGACCGTTTACATTCCTCCCCGCCCGCCCGCCCGCCTGGAATCTGTTTGCGCAGCAGCTTTTCCTGAAGGTTGCTCATGAGGTGGTACGGACAGCAGGCTCCCAAACAATGCAACGGGGGGCTGGGCAGAGCGGAGAAGGGAAGCCGTCATCCACCCAAGCAGGGACAGATGAACAGGGGCGGGAGAACGGGTCAATATTTAGGAGGTGAGGACCTCGAGCCCGACAGGGATGGGCAGATGCAGGGATGCACGCCAGGACAAGGCAGGGGACGGCGTGCGTGCTAGTGTCAGGGGTCTTGTGCACACGCCGAGAGCACAGGGAGCTTTGTTCCCCTCCTGCCCGGGTCCTCATGGCGGAGAAACTGCTCCTCTCTTTCAGACACTGCTGACATTTCTTTTTATAAATGAGAAAGGAGGAAAAAAAAATACACCTGACCACAAGAGGCGGCAGGGCAGCAGCGAAGGAGGATGGAGCACAAAAAACATCAGCTCAACTCAGGTGGCTGGTAAACAGCCGCCCGCCCGCGCTAAGAATACCTCCTGCTATTCCAGGCTTTGGGCTGGGGGGCCCGGCCTTGACCGAGGCTGCCTGCAGGCAGGGACAGCGTGTCCTTCCCTCACCCCACCGGGAACATGCTGCAGCCCCCGGCACGAGGCGCCAGAAGCTGGATCCTGGTACTTGGCCATGGGGCTTTGCACGACGCCTCGGGGAGGCCAGGCAGCGGAAGCATGTTGCTGGGGGAGGCCTGTGCTCATTGACATGCTTCTGCCCTCCTTTGCTGTGCACCACATGCCATCCGGGGGGCAACATGAACACCCAACTCTGAGGTGTTCATGTTGCCCGCCCAACTTGGGGGGTAGGAAGGGAAGTGGGGAAGAGGGCAAGGCGTAGGGAGGTCCCTGGCACTGGAGACAGGGCTGGCCAGCCTGGGCGCAGACCCCAGGAAGTGCCCTGCACCTGGGAGCAATGGGGAAATAGGGCCAGAGGCCCAGGGAAGCAGCACAGGAGGGGGAAGGCAGGAGGCTGAGCCTCAGCCTGGGAATCAGGAGTCTTCCAGAGCGGTCCTGCAAGCCTGGCTGCTCTTTGTGACCATATCCCTCCCATGCACGGCGCTGCCCGGACTTGCTGCATGGACGCAAGGGCACTCACCGAGTGAAGCACTCAGGGGCGCTGGGACAGGGCAGGGAAGAACCGGGCAGGCCTCGGCGAAAGAGCCTCCCTAACGAACAAACCATGTCGGGACCAGCATACTGTCTTAACGAGACTCCACAGCATGCAGGCTGTTGCTGTGGCGCCCACAAAACCAGAGCAGCACGGGCACCCTGGCAAGGCAGAGCGTGATGCCAGCTCGCCGAAGCCAGGAGAAAAGGCCAGTGTCCTCAATGGAGGGAGGGGATTTTCCAGCCCGAGCCACGGCTCCTGCCCTGCAGCATCTCCCTTCCCTGAGCACACAGGTAGGCTTGGACCCAGTGCCTGGCTGCACACTCAGTGCTTCTTACAGGCCGAGCTATAATTAAACCCTTCACATCCTGCACATCAGCCTCTGAGTCACTTCTCAGGAGCCCATGCACATGCTGGAACAAATCGGAAGCTGCCCCGTGCCCGCAGCGAAGAGAGGCCCACAGCACCTCTGCAAATCTCAGCTCACGCTAGCAGGTCTTGGTGCATTCGAGGCAGCCCTCTGACCTCATGATGCTGCAGTCGTATTTCCTTCCCCCCACCCATGCCACCGGGTCCTGCTACCCCGGCTCAGCAAGCAAGAGAACAGGAGAGTCCCCCCGGGGCTTTTCACGCCTACAGCTCTTCCTTCCCAGCAGCCCGGCCGCCTGGCACTCGGGCGGGGAAGCCGCTGGAAGCTAAACACGTCCTTGGCCGCTGCTGCGCTCCCGAGGGAGTGGTGGAAGCCCTGCCGCTCGGGACCTTTGCTAAAGTAGGCCAGACAAAACACAAGGAAGTTGTTGAGAACGATCCTGCCTCTGCAGGGAGACGGGCTGGCGTGGCCCGAAAGGGCCTTTCATGAGCCCGTGTGTCCCGGCGAGAGGACAGCCTGCGGTCCACGAACGCACCTCGCTGGGGAGGGCAGGTTGAAAGAGCCGATTCTCTCCGGGAAGGCTGGGGACGCTGGTATTTTCCAGCCTGCTGGCCAAGCGATGGCCGAGGGGGGCGGTGGATCCGTCTCCGGAGGATAACGTTGCTTAAAATGGTCTTAGAGCAGCTCTTTGTGACGGCCTGGATCTAGCCGAGAGCCAGATGTTGCAGCTGCGGGGGGTGTCTCCCCCTTCGCCCCAGCTCCACGCCTACAGACGACCCAGGATTTACTACTGACTGAAGGCTGGCAGGACGGGAGGGAAAGTCCAGAGCGAGGCAAAGTTGCGCGGCTCCTGGAAAGACAGCTGAGATTTTTTTTCCAGCAGCCGCCCGCCTCTAGCAACCCCAGCGTCTCGCAAGACCCTGGGCACGTGGTTGCGAAACAACTCAGGGACGGAGCAGCGGTGCCGGGGGGGCAGCTGGAGTTTGCTCTCAAGATATTTGTGAAATCCCGTCTTTGCCTGGAGACAAGCGCAGACTTTAGACAGGGAGGCGCGAGCAGGGACGCGTGAGAGCAAAGACGCTCTGCCAGGCAGGTAACACAGCCCTGGAGCCCCTCCCGGCGGCCCCGACGCCTTCTCACTCCTAAGAAACTCTGCAAAAACTTCCCTTAAATAAAGCCTCACCTGTCACCGACACTCCCGGGGTCACGACTACCTGTGCCGCCCCGCAGCGCGGCACTAACAGAGCCCGTGGGCTGACACGGGTCAGAGCCAAGTCCTGCCTGGGCCCTGGCCCCTCTTTCATAGTTTCATAGTTGGTGGGGTGGGAAGGGATGGGGTCTTTCTGGAGGGTCGAGGGGGAAGGGGTCTTTCTGGAGGGTCAGGAGGGAAGGGGTCTTTCTGGAGGGTTGAATCTTTCTGAAGGGTCAGGAGGGAAGGGGTCTTTCTGGAGGGTTGAATCTTTCTGGAGGGTCAGGAGGGAAGGGGTCTTTCTGGAGGGCATGCAGTAGGGAAGCTCCTTCCATGTGCCAGGCCCTGCCCATGAGCGGGCTGCAAACTCCCAGACTCATCCAGGGAGGACACTCCAGCCCCACTCCCTGCACCCTGGGCCCGGCAAACCCAGCAGCCCTCGCTGGTCTCCGCAAGCCACGAACGGTGGCTCTGTGCCCACCCACCTTCGGTGCCCAGGGTGCAAACAAGGTGTCTAGAAAACCTACGCCGACCTCAGCGGCTCGCCGCCCACCCAACGCGGGCGCGCAGGGTGCAGGCAGGGCAGCTACAAACCCGAAGCGGACATGGGTGGCTCTGTGCCCACGCAAGGCGGGAACGGGGCTTTCCTCCCAGCGCATCAGCCCCTTGCCATTTGGAGGGTCCCGCTCCGTGGCAGTCCAGGTGGGCTTTGGTGCTGCTCAGGGCAGGCTGCAGATCCACCAGCCCCGGGGGGCTGCAGCCACGCGCCTCGCTGCCCGCCGAGGCTCCTTCCCTCCCGCGCCCTGCGCCAGGCCAGTTGGCTATCGATCCCGGCGAGCGCTGCTCAGCCACAGGGCTCTCCATTACCAAAGCGCCCGCGAACCCGCAGCAGCCGGGCGCCCAGAACCACAGCGGTAAACAAACTCCGGCCTGGCACACCGTGTCCTGCACGGCTGCCGGCCTTCCAGGAAACGCAGCAGTAGCCCCCTTGTCGCCAGCATCTTCCATCGCCCATGCACGAGGGCTTGGCTGTCCTCTCCTCCCGGACAGCGGGGCGAGCGGCGCAGAGGGAGACAGAGGGAAGCGTCGTGCAGGTAGCTGGGAAGAGACCCCAGCAGTCCCAAGCGCTGGAGGAGATGCGTTCATCCCCATCCCACCAGGGTGGCAACCCAGAGTAACGCCAGGTCCTTACAGCCTAGACACGGCCCACCCGGAGGGGTGTGTTGTCTGCACAGGTGTGTGGAGCGCGTGTCCTCAGCTGCGGGTGCTTTGGTGATACGAGTTTTCGGGGCGCTTTTCCTTTGCTTTGGCACAGCAAGGGGACGGCTTTCATGCACACACGAGGAATCGAGCCCACGCCACCCCCGCCCGCGCTTGGCCCGCAACACTCGCTTGGCACCGGCTGAGCAGGACCGGGACTTGCCAAGGCTAAGGTGGGAAGTGGTGTCAGTCGAGCTCCTGCTTGCTGGCACGTTGCCCCCTCCCCGCTGCCCTCAGCTCCAAGCAGTAATTGTGCCGCGCTCTGCCTGCCTGCTGCACGGGTGCTGCAGGAGGAAAGGTGCCCTCCAAGGAGGGCCGCATCCGCCAGGGACGTCTTCTCTTGAAAGCTCAGGAGAAAGCAGCTGCGTCCCAGCTCCAGCTGCACCCTGACCCCGAGCTGGGAACACACCATCATCACTCGCCTGTGGAAACAGCTGTGACCCAGATGCATCCACCTCCTGGCTCTGGGGTCGGAACGGGCTACCCACACACGGGGCTCGGCTCCTTGCGGCGAGGTCCAGCTTTCCTGGAAGCATCCCTGGAAAGCAGCTGCCCGGGACCTCCCCGAGAGCAGCCTGGATCCCCGGCCGGAATGAGGTCTTCAGTCATCCTGACACGGTCTCTCCGAGCGCGGCCCAACGCGTCCATCACGGCCGTGACAGCCATTGATCTCGCTAAGGCATGGGACCGGATTAATTCACCTTGACGGTGATTTATGCAGCAGAGAGGCGTGCCGGCCGCTGAGTCGGGCTAGCGATGCCGGGGGGCTTCCTACCGGAGAGCGTTCCTTCCCCTTGGGGAAAAGCAGGCTGCTTGTGGAGTGCCTGCACTTGGGTGGTGCCGAGCCTCGCTCCGAGAGAGGCAGGAGGGGGCCGGGAAGTTTACCGAGCGCGTTCTGGTTCGGAGCAGCCCGTGGCTGCGGGAGCGCCGCGTGCGTCCAGGTTTCCGTGACAAACGGAGCTTCAGACCCAGCAGGTTTCGCACTCGGAGCGGGAGCGCGAAGGGAAAATATCACACGGTGCTGGGAAGCCCTGACGAGAGCCAGGCCCGAGGCCTGTCACTGCCTTGGCTGGAAAACAAACAGCTACTTGAAGGAGCGGCTCCTCGCGGAGGAAGCACGAGGCCAGAGGGCTGCCTGCTGCCGGAGGGGAAGGGGACGCGCCGCTCCGCCTTCCCTCCTTGGGTCCGGGCCACGAACGCCTTCAGCGTGCGGGGGTGCAACGCATTCACCCAGCGCTCGCGGGGCGGCCTCGGGGGCGCTCGGAGCTGCACGAGCACGTGCTCTCCGCGGGGCCGAGCGCTGTCCTTCGTGTCCTTATGTCACCCTGGAATGGTCAAACAGAGTTGGCAACCCTGGCACCATGCCGCAGGGCTGGGAGCGCGGAGGGGCCCCTGCAATCCCAGCCCTAGCAGAGCACCATACGCGCCCATTACACAGGTGGGGAAAACTGAGGCCCAGAGCGCTACAGGTGCATATTGCTGTGCGGTGTGGAGCACTGGACCCCCCCCCCCCCCTCCCGCTGGGAGGAAAAGGGAACAAAATAAAACAAAACAAAAAGAGGGACGCGGCGCCTTTAAGAGCAAACTGGCGCCAATTCTGCGGGCCGTACCACGCGGCGGGAGGGGGGCGGGGAGTTGGTACGGCCCGGGGCGGGCTTCCCGCGAAAATCGCTACATTGTAGCGGCGCCAGAACGCGGCGGGCCGAGCGTTCCATCCGGCGCATGGCGCAGTCCCGCCTCACCGCCTTCTTCCCGCGCGCCAAGCCCGCGCCC
>NW_005842270.1:1168723-1186820 GCF_000455745.1 Alligator sinensis | reverse complement strand
GCTGCCCGAGCCTCGCGCCCCGGTACGTACCGCCCCAGGCCGGATCCGGGCTGCCTTTGTAGAGGGGATGGAGTGCACGCTGCGAGGCGCTGGGATCACTGGTGGCATCAGGAGCTGGTTCCCAGCGGCAGGGAAGGGGTTAAGGGAGTAGGCGGTAATGCAGGGGTTAAGAGGGTGCGGTGCGGTGGGGTCTATCTTGAGGCTGAAAGGGAAGCGCCCGGGTGGGGGAGGGGGCTGAGCGCTGGGATCAGACCACGTGTGCAGGGACAAGATCCCAGCAGGGATCCAGGGCGCCTGCTGGGGCTGAGGATGCTGCCCAGCTGTGGGGAGGAACGTGGGCCTAGTGTAGACAGGGCCCTGTGGCAGAGTCGGGCTCTCTGGGGATCGCCCGTCCAGTGCGGCCCACTGCTTTGCGCAGGAATGAGCGCTCGCTTCTGCCCCTGGCAGCAGGCTTCAGTCTGCCAGAATCAGGGTGCCTTTGAAATGTAAGGCTAACGGCACCTCTCCTAAGGAAAGAAGAAGGGAGACGTGTTAGTGCCTCGCAACAGGGCAGTGATGCCCAATGCCAAACTCTTGCAGGTTTCCAGCCCCAGCTCGGCAGCAGCCGCCGGACCCCCGACGCCGTCCTCCCTCGACAAGAAGGCGAAGAACGTGGTGAACAGGACGCTGTCACCGGGCCCCAGGCAGGAAAGCGATCTGCCGGCTGGCTTGGCCGCCCAGGAGGGAAACTGCAGCTTCGAGCGGGTCCAGAACAAGGTGCTGCCAGCCCCTGCGATAGCCCGTGGCTCCCAGGGGTGGTCTGGTGGGAGCACTGTTCCCGAGCTGCACCCCCTTCTTGGCTCTGCCGGGGACCTTGTAAGCTGGAGGAAACCGGCAGAGGGGGGAAAACCCCTTCCCGGGTCTGTCTCACCAGTGCTTCCCTGCTCCATACACCTATCCCCTGCAGCTCAGGCAGGACCTGAGCGATTGTAAACACTCCAGCTTCCAGGTGGAGCCTTCCCCTGCTCAGTGCCGGTCTCTGTCGCCTCTCCCCATGCCAGGAGGACGTTGCTCAGCTGAAATGCCGCCTGCAGAAACTCCAAGCGCTGACGCAAAAGTCCAAGCTGCCCGCCACCTCCACGGAAACGTGCGCTGCCCTTCAGAGCCGCCTCAAGCAAGCACAGGCGCTGGAAGCCAAGATCCGCAAAAGGCGGGCGGAGAAGAAGACACCTGAGCCGGAGCCATCCAGAGAGCCCAGCGAGCCCCCGGCTGCAACTGGGTGAGGAGGTGGTCACTTGGGGGCTGCTGGAAGGGGACTCCTGCTTCAGGGAGCCATTACCTTGATGCAAGCTGGGGGAGACCCCCCAGCTTCTTGGCTGGGGAGCTTCTTGGCTGTCGCAGGCAAAGCTAGGGCTGGCCTGGGTCACCTGCAGGGCTCTTGACTGCCCCCGAGATAGAGCTGGGAGGCAGCCTAATGGCAAAGGAATGAGACCCTGGGGGGGAGGACATACCCCCACCACATCCAGCCTCCCCAGGGTGGGCTGTCTCAGCAGTCCCTGCCCCAGTCAGTGCAGCCCTCCTCCCTTGGGAGCAAGGGGCTAACGCCTGCTCCTTTCCAGGGACAAGGCACCTGCCTACCAGAGGTTCCACACCCTCGCCCAGGACGTGCCCCCCGGACTGACGCTGCCCTACAAGTACAAGGTGCTGGCCGAGATGTTCCGCAGCATGGACACCATCGTAGGGATGCTCTTCAACCGCGCCGAGACCATCACCTTCGCCAAAGTCAAGCAGGGCGTCCAGGACATCATGCACAAGTAAGCCCTCCCTGCCAAGGGGCACGGCCACATGGTGGCTGGCGGGGACCTGCCGTAGCCTGGCCAGCGATGGCGCCGCCCTAGACCTTCTAGGGGCGGGGGGGCCCCTGCCGTAGCCTGGCCAGCGATGCAGCCGCCCTAGACCTTCTAGGCTTGGACTGAGATGCCTTGCACACGGCAGAGGGCCGGCGGCCGTCTTCAAGGGGCAGATGGCTGGCTCTTGCTCTCGGGGCAGGGGCTTGTACAGCGTGGAGTGAACTCGGGGTGCTTGTGCTGGGCTGACAGCAGGGGAGGGGGAAGATCCTGCTGTGATCCTGGTTCCAGCAGCCCTGCCCCTGCTGCTACTTTAGCTGAGTTGTGTGAGTCTGACCCCAGAAAGCTTTCATCCTCTAAAGCCAGGGACGTGCCTCTCTGTATTGGAGATCAAATCCTGAGGTTCAGCTTCTGGGCTTGGCTTGGGCCACTTCCCCTGGCTCGGCGTGGTTCTGTGCTCTCACGCTGGTGTTTTCTCTGCCCCTTGCAATGCACTTCGCGTTGGCAGCAATGGGCTGCTGTCAGGCCTCCGAGCTGGAGCCCCTGTTCAGGCTTAGAGGGGCTCCAGCTCCACCTCTCCCCTGGTTGCAGGCAGTTTGAGCAGTGGCACGTGGGTCAGATCAAAGCAGTGTACCCTGCCTCCTACACGCTGCGCCAGGACAACAACATCCCTACCTTCGGGGCTGGCATGAAGCGATCTGGCTACCAGCTCACCATCGAGCCCGTGCTGGGGGAAGGTATGTGTCACCGCTTGCTGTGCTTGGGATGGGATGGAGACCTGCATCTCGCAGAGCTCTCGGACCGCTGGTATAGTCTGGGATGAGCTGGTGATGCTAGGATAGCTGAGGCCTGGGTATGCTGTTCCCCATCTGTCTTGCCTCCAGTGACTGGACAGGTTAGTCGTGGGCATGGTGGGTTTTGGTAGCGGTCAGGAGTATGTTGAGGCTGTTGGTACAAGAACAAAAGACAGACTCTGGAGCCTTGGTCCTGGGAATGTAGCCTGGAGATGGGTACTGGGATGCAGCTGGGTCGTGCCCATCTCTGACGGAGGAACCTGTCTCCCCCTCTCTCTCTAGAGGAGAAGGTAGATGGCCGTCCCCACCTGTCGGCATCGCGCTTACTGGAGCGCCGCAAGGTTTTCGGCAGGAACCTGGTGAACCTGGTCAAGGAGCATCACAAGGTATGGGGCTCTGCTGGGTGGACGGCGCAGATCTGCCCCCAAACCCTCAGACCTGCAGGACACTGCAGAGCATGGGTCCTTCCCTGGTGCCTGAAAGCTTTCTTCCCTGCAGAAACTCATGGCATTGTGCACTGCCTGGGGCATCTGCTGGCTTTGCTCCCACCCCTTGCAAGGACTGCAATGCTGAGGTCCCCCCTTGGGTATCTAGAGGGAGGGCAGGGCTGGGCTGGCATGGCATCTGGAGCAAGGCATGGTGGGGCCATAGCGCTATCAGCTTTGGAGGAGTCTGGGGCCTGGCAGACAGGAGGGTGTGGAGCGGAGGAGAGACTCAGACAAGACCTTGGATCCTTTTGGCTCTGGTTCTTGCATGCTGGGAGGCAGAGGCTGCAGTGAAGGGCTGGGTCCCAGCCCATGGGGGAACGCAGCCTGCAACTGGCAGCCTTTCCCTGCCCTAGACCTTCCTGACATCTCTGAGCCCGCCCCTGGCCGTGCCTGATGACCAACTGACCCGGTGGCACCCCCGCTTCAACGTGGATGAGGTGCCGGATGTCGTGCCGGCCGAGCTGCCGCAGCCTCCGACAGTGGACAAGATGACCACGGCCCAGGAGGTGCTGACCAAAGCCCGGAGCATGATGTCCCCCAAGGTTCGTGGGCCAGGGAGGCACTTGGGGGTGAGGGTTAATGGTTAACCAGTGGGTTAATGCTGCTGACTACACCAACCTCAGTCGTTGTCTTGCCTGTTGTGGCAACCAGAAGGCACATATGCCCACCCCTGGCTTCTGGGTGGCAGAGAGATGAGTTGAGGCGGACCCTATGCCCTGGGGAGCCTGTGGGGCTGGGGCTGGGGCTGAGCCAGGAAAGGCCTAAAACTTGGTTCCTGTGGTGTGAGGTGGGGCCACAGCTGCCCTGGGTAAAAGCTGCTTGCAAGGGGCTGCCCGTGACCTGCCTCTTCTGCCCACAGATGGAAAAGGCCCTTGCCAACCTGGCTTTGAGAACGGCCGAAACCAGTGCCACCGAGCAGGAGGTGCCCAAAGCAGCAGCATCCCCGGCTGGCACCCCCAGTGCCCTGAGAGGGGTGTCCCAGTCTCTGCTGGAGCGGGTGAGTAGCCTGGTGCTGGGTTGGCCAGTGACTGTGCTCGGGGGCTCCACAGGTGTGACCCAGCCCTCCTCTCCTTCCCCCAGATCCGAGCCAAGGAGGCGCAGAAGCTGCAGGCCCTGATGACGCGGGCGCCGGAGCGGGAGCAGCGACTGGCCATGCTGGCACGGCTGCCAGAGATGGCGCGGCTGCTGCGCACCGTGTTCGTGGCGGAGAAGAAGCAGGCGCTGACAGTGGAGGTGGCCTGCACCCACATGATCGACAGCTACCGCACCACAATGGCGCCTGGTAAGGGAAGGGGTATTCCCCGACAGCGCCTGTGCCAGGTGCCCTAGTCCCAGTCAAGCTGTTCTGCATCCACGTTCCCTCCCTTTCCCACCGCACGGGTGAATAGTTGGCCCCTGTGGTCCTGCTACCCTGATGCGTGTTCCTCTGCTTGCTCACGTCATCCCTCTAGCTTCTAGCACATGGAAAGGCTCTGGGTAGCCCAGGCCCCCCTGGATTAACTACTAGGTGGAGAAGGGCTTCCAGCCCCCTTTTTTTTTTAGTTCCCCACCCAAGGGTGTTATCCAAAAGTGGTGACCTGCCCCATGTTGCTTCCCGCGGGTGGTCAGCAGCTCACGAGCCAGGAGGGGCAGTGGCGGGGGACTCACCTTCTGTCACTCCCGGTTCCCTGCAGGTGAGATGGAGAAGCACCTGCGTCTCTTCTCCGAGGTGCTGCCTGACTGGGTCAGCCTCCACCCCATCCGCCAGGACACCTACATCAAGCTGGACAAGAGCAAGGACCTCAACATCATCGTGGAGAGACTGAGCAAGCTGATCCACGAGGAGGAGAGGCTCTGATCCCCACTGGGATGGGATGGGTTGGGGGTGAGTGGGGTTGGGATTGCAGACCTCACTTAGTGCAATCTGTGCCAGGAATGTAGCAGGCAACGTGTGAGTGGGACCCTGCAGGGAAGCCCCTTTGGGCTGCTGGTGGTCTTGTTGGCTGCCGCAGCAGGAAGGCAGAGAGGTAGACGGGCGCCTTGTTTTAACTTGTTTTTACCCCAATCCTGCTGGACGCTGGCCCCTGCTCGCACAGGAGGGCAGCCGGGTCCTAGCTCTCTGCCTGGAGCAAGTGAACTAGACGTGTCTCCTTGCAGCTCCGCGCTCTCAGCTACTCAGAGTAACGGGCTGCATGTGAGTCCAACCCTGCCCTGGGCTGCGACCCGGCCAGCTCCTTCTGAGCCGCACAGGCACGAGTCTCCCAGATGCTTTAATAGCTCGGCTCCGTGGAGGGAGTCTTATTGTCTGTTTCTTCCGTTAATTGAATGCCCTTCAAGGCAGCCGGTGCTTGTTACCGGTGGAGTTTCCTTTTTAAAATCACAGGTGCTTCCGCCACTGTTTTTATGCATTATTCCGGGTTTGGGAAGGGGGGTGCATCTACTGCCCTAGCGCTGGCCAGGCGCCTCGGCTGTGTACATAGTTTTCCGTATGTTCGTATTAAACTTAATTGCTTCCACGAAGGAGCCCTTACCTCATCCAGCTGCTGGAGGATCCCTTCTCCACATGGCCTCTGGCAGGTCCCTGCAGCTCAGAGCTAAGCCTTGCTGGTGGCGGGAGGCTGGGTTATCGGCCAGATCCTGGGAAGGCTGAGTGTGGCTTCTTGTGCAGGCTTTCTTGTGCAGGCCGTGTGGCTCAGAGCGAGGGGTGGACTGGCTCAGTCGGCCCCTGGCATCTGTGAGCAGAGGCCTGGCAGCTGAGTGCAGCGTCGCCCCTCGCTTCTCTGCATGGCAGTGTGGCAATGCCCACGCCTAGAAGGGGCTCTTATCAGGGCAGGAGAATAGACTAGGACGAGTACATAGCAGGCTGAGGCCAAGGCTAGGAGCCGAGGACTCCCTTTTGGCTTTGGCTTGCTAACTTGACCTGAGTCGAAGCTGCCCAGAGTTCCAGCTTCGCGGACACCTGGACATGGCTGTGACATAACTGAGTCACCCTCCTGCCCCGGCGTGGGGAACGCTCAACCTCGCAGCGTCCGGACCCGCAGAGGGAATCGTCCAGAGCTGCGGCTGCAGGGAGCGGGGTGCTGGAGGTGTTCCTCTGAACTCCTCCATCTCCCTGGAGAAAAGCTGTTTCACCTCCCAAGTGGCTCGAACAGGGTGATGGAGAAGAGCTGGAAAGGCTGAGCCCTGCAGCCCAGTACGAGTGATTGGGAAAAGCCTTTCTTCACAAACTATTTAGTGTATTTACTCAAATCTAAGATGAGGTGTCCCCGTCCCCCCCCCATACAGCGGTGGGGGTGGGAGGCAGCAAGGGGCAGGGGGAAGGCTACCTGACTCCCCTGCTGCCTGCCCCTCTGCAGCTGGGGTGGGGGAATGAATTTTAATATCTACAAAATTAGATTGTAGACATGGAGAACTGTACCACTTCTGCATGTATCAGAATTGGGGGGGGGGGATTGTCTTAGATGTGGGTGAACACAGTAGGGGTTGGCAAGCTGGTTTCTACTCCGCGACAAAGTGCTGGCCCCTTCCCACCCAGCAAGCCCATGTGCTGTTGCCTAAAGCAAACCTGGAGCCTCCCAAACCTGCTCCCCAGCTATCTCAAAGTCCCCCCCCAACGTCTTCAGTGCCAGGGCAGTGGAGCGTTATGGGTTGCTCAGACCCCCATAAGCGCTGGAGCTAGGGTCTGCACTGCCTTTCTCCCCCCTGCGTGCTGCCTGGCCCTGGCTAACCTGGTAGAAACTTGTGGCCTGGCCTGCCACCGCTGCTTTGGCAGCTGAAACCAGGGGAGGATTTCTACAGCTGCTTTCCACGGGCGTGCTGGGTGGAACCTGAGTTTTTCCTCCTCCACTGCCCAGCTGCGGTCCTGCCCCTTGGCCAAGGCAGGCGCTGGCTGCAGATGGTAAATATTCAGTGGGACCCTAGCTCCTCGGTTCTGACACTGCATAAGTTTTATGGGCTGTTCAGGCCAGACATCACATTTACCCTTGTTTGCCTGTGTCCTTCGATCAACGCAGCTCCAACCCGCGCCCCTCCGGCCAGCACAGCACTTGCCCGTGGAGGTGAAATACCAGGACCTGGGTCGGGGGGGTAGCCAGAGGCAGGTCCGGACTCCCCTGCTCAGCAGCGGAGAAGGGAACGGGGTCTGTAGTGCTGCACCTGCTACCACGGGCATCTCCAGGGAGCTGGAGGCAGGGGACACAGCGCCAAAACCAGGTTTGTGGAAAGGGCAGAAGCAAACTGCTTCCCTCCCCTCTGCAAGGGTTGGATTTTGAGCAATTCTGCAAGCAGAGGCATGCATCTCCCAGCAAGCTCATGGCTTTGTACCTGAGGTTCAGATAAGCCACTGCTGCTTCTATCTTGCTGTATTCGATGCCCAGCATGAGTTTGGGCAGGGGGAGATTTAATGCCCCCTGGAAGTCCAGGCTTTGAGAGATGAGTACACATCACCTTCCAGCGAGAGCTTGCGGCAGCACAGGGCTCGGTAAGCGCTGGGGGGACTCAGAGCTACAAGGAAAGAAAACCTTGGGCCAGTCGGCTGGGTCTGGGAGCGCAGGGCAAAGCCAGGGCCCGAGGGGTCGGTGTCACCAGCTGCCAGCATCTTGGGCAGGAAACGCTCGCAAAACCGAGCAACTTTTCTGCTCGGAGAAGAGCTCACGGACACCTTGGATTTAATAAAAGGGTTGACATTTATCACCGATCAACTCTGCCTTTGGTCCAGACCGTCGCGTGCCCCTGCACAAGTCTCAGGGCCCTGGCTCCTGGCTGCACCTGGGACCATGGAGCCTCTGGCCTAAAAACGACTACTAAGCTTTGGATACTAGTCGCACGGAAACTTGAGCTGTATTGGCATCGAGCTTCCTGCACCGACTGCTCTACTCCAGCAAGCGAAGGATCCCCTTTCCCATGCAGCCCTTTCCATCCCCATCGGCTTTACCCACCGGTTCTTAAGTGCAGCCCTGGAGCAGATGGACAAGCCAGGCACTGGGACACCGCTGACCGCTAGGACGTGGCTGTAGCTGTCACATCATTGACCTTCCCATGCAGCCCTTTCCATCCCCATCGGCTTTGCCCACCGGTTCTTAAGTGCAGCCCTGGAGCAGATGGACAAGCCAGGCACTGGGACACCGCTGACCGCTAGGACATGTGGCTGTAGCTGTCACGTCATTGACCCTGGCACTTTTACCTTTGATTTCATGGTAAGTCACAGGTGGGTCAGGCTGTCGTGTGCTCACTATTCTCACTACCCCGAGCTAAGGGGCTGCAGGGCACCCATCCTAGCCTTCAAACAGGCACCGAACCTTGCCAACCTCATCCCCAGAAGCAAAGGTCCCACGACCCAAAACGCACCGCATGGCTCCAGGCCACATCAGGACAAGACATATAAAACCTGCCAACACATCACCGCTCCCACAATAACCACCCCACAACAGACCCATCGCCAGTCCCAGATCTTACGCCTGCACCTCCAGAAATGTCCTATATCTCACCCGGGGACCACAGCTGGGCACGAGGATGAATGCACACCAGGCCTCTATTACAGACGAGGATACCCATGACCAGCGGGGGCACATTTCTCACAAGGAAACCACTCTCTCAATCTGTTTTAATCCTCAAAGGGATTTTACAAAAGACTTTTCACAAACTTCACTTCAACCCCCTCCTGGATACAAAAAATCATGGACTAAATATAGACATTGGATTCATGACATGGTGTAACCCGCCTAATACCAGACTCCCTGGGTACCTCTCCACCATTTACAGGCTACATTCCTTCGCCCCCCGCCCGTCTCTCAAATCACCGGCTGCCTCCTCAAATCTCGTTTGCACTGACGGCCTGTCTTGCCAGCAGCCCGGCCTCTGCCCACTTTACTATTCATTCTGTCCAGCAAGAGCAGACGGCAACTGCAGATGCTTCCTCGGCCTGACTAAGGGTTTTTAAACCTGAAAGCTTGTTCAGAAGAACTTTTCCCAACTATTTGAGTTGGTGTAATAAAAGATATCCGATTTCCCCAAAGAACGCAGGAGTTCATGCCTCCCCGCCAGGCAGCCGGGGCGGTCTGCTCCGAGCGCTATCGTACTGCAGCAGGGAGTGGCGACGGAAAGGCAGCTTCTCGGCCGCTCCTTTTAGAGACAGCAGCTCGATGACCACCAGGCACTCGAGTGCTTCGGCCTTCAGCCGCTTCATCAGCTCGCAGAGCGCGCGCGTGGCACCTGCGCAGAGGTGTAGAGCAGAGAGAGATGCAGTCGCTCCAAGCGTGCATATCAGTACAAAGCGTTGGCTTCTGCCGAGATGCTCCACTGATCCCTTGGGTGTGCGGGTGGCTTCTCATTTCAAAGACACCAGGGGACAGCTTGCAACTTGGCCTGACCTCCAGCAGCCCTTACGGCAGGGGTTGTAGGTACCTCAGAAGCAGCTCAGAGCCCCAGGTCGCTGCTGCAGTCTTCCCCCCTGAAGTCCCACACCCTGCGCTTTTACCAACAGCGTCTCCCTGCTCGCAGCCCCTTCCCCGGGGGAAGCCCAGACGCTCGAACGTGCAGGGCGCACGCCAAACCAGGCTGCTGCTCTTACCGCCCATGGCAAGCAGGTCATCCACGAGGGCCACTTTCCATTCCGGCTCCACAGCATCGCTCTGGACTTCCAGCTCAGCCTGCAGGGTGGGAAAGGCCGGGCAGTTTTAGCCGCATGCCCACAGCACTGCCTTGCAACACACACACAGAAATGCAGCAAATCAAGCCCAAAACTGTCAGTCCCCAGCACACACAGGCCTCTGCTCAAGCTACAGGAGATCAATAGCTGCCAAAGAACTAGCCAGAGAGCTGCCCCTTCCCACCGGGGAACACGTTCATCCCAGACCGGCACCCCCACCTAGGTGTGCACTCCGGTGTGCATCACACTGGCCGAGTGCTTGTGATCACAGTCCCAGCTGGCTTTGGGATACAACATCCCAGGCACTAGCTCTGCTGAGAGCTGCGACAGGGTAGCAGACAGTCCCGGCTAACCACGCACTTCTCTCCCATGCTGGGTGAGAGATGAGTCCAGTTCAAATGTAGAATGGGCCGAGCAACCCTCAGGAAAACCTTCCCTATGCAAAGAGCCACCTGCCGCAGCCCCGTTTCACTGGGCGGACTTACAGCAGCACCCGACAGCCAGCAAAGAGATCACTGTGCAGCTGCGCTGCCTCTTCCACTCCGGGCCAGGGACAAAGCCAGCTGCCAGACACGAGCTCTGCCTTAGAGCCACGCAGCAAGCAAAACACCTGCTGAAATGAGGCGGCGGGGAAGCAGGACGGACGCTCGTATCATCTGCTCTGCCCTGGTCTAGCAGCCTTCAGCAAGGCACAGAACCTGGGGTCAGTCCGGAATTAGTTGCCCCAGTAATCGGCACCTTGTTCGTTGCTGTTCCTTGCTATAACCCCCAGCACGAACCAGCTGCAGGCGCTCCCTCTGCCCGAGGAGGGGTGTTTGTGCCCGAAAGCTTGCAAAGATTTTTTTCCAGCTATTTTAGTTGGTCTAATAATAGATATCACATTTCCCCGAAGAACCTCGTCTTGCTATAACCCACACCCTCGGATAACAGTGGTTCGACTCCAGCAGCTTATTCATCCCCCGTGCTAATGCCATTCAGTCCCCCGACGTTCCCCCGACAGACCTGGAACAAAGCAGAGACTCCCGGACACCCAGAGCCGCGTTCTCTTTGCTGGGCTCAGAGCAGCCGCACGCATATCCAAGACGTCTGCCAGCTTTAGTGTGAAAATCCGAACCGCCCTGACAGTCAGCGCGCTACCCTTTATCGCCAAAGCAGCGCGGTTGTCTCAAACAGGCGGGACACCAGAAATTACATTGGAAGGTGCAGAGGAAGGACACAGGGACGGATTATCTTGAATCCTGGGCTCGGTTCTGGTCCACACCCCCCCAAAAGGGTCTCGAAGAAGCAGAGAAGGGCAACGAGGGTGATTAGCGGGATGGAGGGGCTTGCGTAGAAGAGACACTCAGGAGGCCAGGCCAGGTCAGTTCACAACGGAGACGCTTGACAGGAAGCCTGAGAAGGGTTTACAAAGAGAAGGTCAATAGGGATTTATTATGGACTCTCTCGCAATACAAGAATGAGGGGTTCACAACATGAAACAAATACGTGGTAAGTTCAAAACTAACCAAAGGTAGTTCTTTTTCACCCAGTGGGTCATTAAAGCACGCACATTGTTGCCCGTGGTGGTGATAGCTGAGAGTAAAGCCAGATTCACTAAGGGATGGGACACGTCCTTGGAGGAAAGGGGCATGGGTCGCTGTTGAGCAGGAGCGAGGGGCACGGCCTCTGCATCAGACCTGCCTGGACCATCAATGCTGGAGGCTGCGAAGGGGAGAGGAGCGGCGGGGGGAAATCCCTGCTCAGACCCAGTTCACTCTGCCTTTCAGCTCCTGTTCTCTGCCCCTACGTGACCCAAGACGGACTCAGGGTCTGAGCCAGTTGATGGCAGTTCGTCTCTTCTTAGTATGCACCACTAGAGCCGGGAGAGCAGCGGTAGGTTTAAACCCAACAAGACGAGGTTCCTCTTCCCCACAGCGCGACTTCAGTTTGTGGGACTCATTGCCACGAGGTGCCGTGGAGGCCGATGGCTCAAGGGCACTGAACTGATCTTGGAGGGGCGGCCCATCAGGAGGTACCGAACGCGGTCGATGGTGGGGGCAGCCTCTGAATTGGCACATCCTAAGCCTCCAGTTGCTGGAAGGTGGGCAAAAGATTCTGGATGTGCCCCGTTCACGCTCTCCCAGCCTCCACCCCACCGGCGTGCGAGACGGCAGAGAGGGCTGGAGGGACCGACGGCCCTGCCCAAGACGGGGCGCATCTCCCAGCCTGCAGATGCCTCCCGTGGTTGTCACCTGGCCGTGTTCAAGGGCGCAGGACACGGACTCCGTGGGGCCGGGCAGCTTCCCCTTTTTGCGTATTAACCATCTTGGAACCAGAAAAACACCAAACTATATTCTAAAAATTGAACATCTACAACATTCGTTAATTTGATTTAAAAAAATATCGTAGTCCTGATTGGCGTGTGCTTGTGTGGTGTACAGAGCAGTGAGCGCAGAATAGCTTAAAATGAAGTCTTACTCTTGTATATCGTGGGGGGTGGGGGGTGGAGGTGTGAGTGTGGGGTGAGGGAGCATGTGGGTGTGTGTGCATGTGTATAGGGGTGCATGTGTGTAGGACTCACCCTACGAACACACAACACGTCTGTCCCCTTCTCACTGTCTCCCACCTCTCCCCCATCTGCCCGTCTGCCCCCTCTCATCTGCAGCCGTGCAGGGATCACCCAGAGCTGTGCCAGGAACGACCGTTGTCCCCGCTCCGTGCCTCAGCTGATCACTCATTAAGTCTCAGTATCAGCTTGTTTCCTGCCGCGTACTCTGGACTGACTTCAGCTACTGCTGTACCAACTCCGGCCATGCAGGATTCATTGCAACTCACCCCCTTAGACCTTAAAAAAAGTCTAATAATAGACCAAAATCATATCAGGCGCTATATTGCTGCTCTCTTTGCCCGGCACAGCTGCAACGGGTCTGCAGCGAGTGGTCCTGAGATGAGCAGGAGGGGAAATTCCCTCCAGACACAGCTCAGCTTTGCCTTCCAGGCCTGCCCCTGCACACACGCCCAGCTGCATGAGAGGAAGACTGAGGGCAGCGATTCACCACCACTATCGAATTCACTGCTCCACTCACGTAAAAGTTGTGTAATGACAGTAGAGCATTGCCAGGCATTTGTGAACGCGGGAAACGCCCTCGCAGCCAGTGACACTGGGAGAAGCTACATTTCGGACACCGCTGGTTTTACAGGTGTTAGCACAGAACGACACTCGTGAAGGCGCAAGACAGCGATGTCACCGTGTCACGCGGCAGCTCCGGCCTTTTTGCAAGGCGCCTTCCCACCCTTCGCCAACCCGTGTCTGTCTGTGGGCTCTGCAGGGTTTTCAAGGTTTCCACCACGCTCCTCACCTGTAACGTAGTCTATGCACGGGTAGGTCGCCCTCAAATGGATCTCCAGGAGATTGATGGCTGCCTTGAAGGCATCAGGATCCTTTAGCAACGGGCTGATATCGCTGCAAGAGAAAGAGCAGAGGAGCTGGCTTCCCGGCCCCTGAAAACTGCCTCCATAAGGAGCCTGGACTCTGCCAGGGAGAATTAGTGCCCTGTTTCCAGGAGTTCACTGCACATGGGACCAGACCCCGTAAAAGAAGCTGGATTTGGGGTTTCTCTACACCAGCAGGGGCAATCTCATTTGCGGGCATGCACGGATTAGCCCCACGCCCTCCCAAGTGCTGCTCCCATCCCCTTTCTCTTCCCGATCTGCCACTCTGCTTTCTGCTCCCTGCATGATCTGCTGCTCTGCTCCCTGCCTGGTGGGGAGCCGCACCCTGGGCTTGGGAAGCACCTGCTGGGCAATGCCCCAGGCCCCTCTCCCCCTGCCCGCAGGGCCCCTGGCCGGATCCCTTGCCCACCGAAACAGCATCCCCCCCCGGATCCGCTGCAGCTTCCTCTCCTCCATTTCTAGTGTACTGCACAATCCTGTGATGTCACCTATGGCGTCACCTGGCAGGGCTCCGGGTGTGACCTCACGCATCGCCCCACCTCGTGCGGAGCGTGCAGGGCATGCAAGGAGCCACCAGGAGGTCTTCTAGCAGCCGCTTCCCTGGGGATGCTGCATCTTCCCATGCAGCCGTGTCCATCCCCGCCAGCTTTATCCCCCAGGTCTTAATTGCAGAACTAGAGCACGTGGGCAAGCCGGGCACTGTGACAACTCCGGACTGTTAGCAGGAACCTGGCTGCAGCTGTCACATCATCGACCCTGGCACTGTTTGACCTCTGATTTCACAGTAAGTCACAGGTGGGTCAGGCTCTCGTGTGCTCACTAGTCTCACTACCGCAAGCTAAAGGGGCTGCAGGGCCCAGCCCAGTGCAGATTTTTGGTATCAGGGAATATAAAAAAAAAAAGTGTAAATGTCTGGATCCTGGGGTGCTACAAGGCAGAGTCAAAGGGACTCCTTGCACACCTGAGATGACGGCGTGGAGAGCGGGATGGTGCATGCACAGATGTCAGCAGCCCACAAAAAGAAGGGGAGAAAAGCAGGTTCTGTACAGATTTGTTAAAGCACGTGAGAGGCCTGGTGCCTTTGTGCGAGGGCAGCAGCTCCCTTCCTGCTTTGGAGGGCAGGAGGGGGAGAGATGCACGACCGACCAACAACCGGCCATCTGCATGACCTGCCTCTTGCACGCACGCAGCCTCGCCCAGCAGGATACGGGCACCGGGGAACGCCGCAGGCAGCGCCAGGCTCTTCTGTGACTGATAGCTCACTGCCTCGCCGCCTCCGAGGAGCCCACCAAAGGTCTAAGGATAACACTGGCTGTTATGGGCTCAGGCCACAAGGTTTGGGCTCCACACAAGCTGTCACCTGCACCGTATCCTTTCCTCAAAGGTGGTGGGCAGTGAGGAAAACATACAGCACCATGCGCAGAGCCTTGGAGTACACGAGAATCTCGCTCCCGGCTTGGAAAAGAAGCAGAAACAGCTCAGGTTACGTACCCCCTGGCCGACAGCGAGGTTTGTTTTATTAGGAGTTTCGAACAACCTTCATGCAAGCGGTGGGAGCGAGACCTGGCCCTAGCCAGGCAGCCGGGGCGGTCTGCTCCGAGCGCTAGTCGTACTGCAGCAGGGAGTGGCGACGGAAAGGCTGCAGCTTCTCGGCCCCTTTCAGAGACAGCAGCTCGATGACCACCAGGCACTCGAGCACTTCGGCCTTCAGCCGCTTCATCAGCTCGCAGGCCGCGCACATGGTACCTGCACAGAGACGTCAAGTGGAGAAATGCAGTCACTCCAAGCGTGCAGATCAATGCAAAGCCCTGGCTCCTGCTCAGACTCCCTGCTGATCCCGTGGGCATACAGGTGGCTTCTCATTTCAAAGACACCAGGTGACAGCTCGCACTGTGGCCTGAACTCCAGCAGCCCCCTGGGCATCCAGATGTACAGGGAGCAAAGCAACAAGGACGTGTAAAAGGAAACCCGCCCCCTTCCAAGCGCTCTGAAGACATGCGACATCTCCACTACCCGCCTGGGCGCGGGCAGCTTCCATTTCCTCTGGACTGGGATCTTGCGTGCAGGTTGGAGAGTGCAACGTGCTCCACGGGACTGACTGCGCTTGTATTCCCCAAGGCGCACAGTGAAGGGCAGCCGGGGACCTGCACCAACAACTCTGCCAGGAACAACTGCACGGGGCGCAGGCTGAACCAGGCTGCTGCTCTTACCGCCAGTGGCAAGCAGGTCATCCACGAGGACCACTTTCTTTCCCGGCTCCACGGCATCGCTCTGGATTTCTAGTTCAGCCTGCACGGTGAGAAAGGCCGGGCAGTGTTAGCCTCATGCCCTCGGCGCTGCTTTGCAACACGTGCACGTAGAAATACAAGCAAATCAAGCCCAGAACTGTCAGCCCAGCACACACGAGCCTCTGCTCCTCAAGCTGCAGGAGACCGAAAGCTGCCAAGGAGGAGCAGGGCAGACAGTCCCAGCACATCCTAAGCCTCCGGGTGCTGGAAGCCGCAGCGGGCAGGGAAAAGATCCTGGATGTGCCCCGTTCGCCCACTCAGCATCCATCCCACCACTGCGCGAGACGGGCAAGTGGGCTACAGCAGAGTTTCTCAACCTGTGGTACACACACCCCTGGGGGTACGCGGGTACCACAACACTCTCTCTCTCGCCCTTTTCCTCTCAAAACTATGGCAAAAAATTGGGTGCGCTGCATTGCGCCGCACTTTAAATTCCCCAGTAATAATCAGTTCAGGCCTCCTAGCTTTGGCCAACATCACCCCTAGCCCAGGTACATACTTGAGTTGTGCGCCCCTGGGGTAAAAGGTGGCAACCCTACCCACACCAGATCAAACGTGTGTCATATCATGGCTTTATATACACAGCCCTTCTTCCGACATGTGGCACACATTAGTCTGTAAATATATAATCCCCTGGAAAACTGAGCGTTGGGGTACTTATCAAAATGTTCAGAAGTTAGGGGGGACTTGCTGCTTAAAAGGTTGAGAAACACTGGGCTGGAGGGACCAAGACGGCCCGCACTGAGAAACACTGGGCTGGAGGGACCAAGACGGGGCGCATCTCCCAGCACCTCCCGTGGTTGTCACCTGGCCGTATTCGAGGGCGTAGGACACCGACTCCGTGGGGCCGGGCAGCTTCCCCTTTTTGCGTATTGGCACAAAGCCGATGCCCAGTCTCTGCGCCAGAGGAGGCCCAAAGAGGAAGCCGCGGGCGTCCAGACCTGCGGGACCAAGCAACAAAGGTGTGGCAAAGGAAACGTGTCCGCTGGCGAGCGCTCTGAAGAAGCGACGTCTCTGCTGCCCGCAGCCTCCGCTTCCTGCGCCCGCGGTCTCGGCCGCAGGTTGGAGCGCGCAACGTGCTCCGCGGGACGCGCCGTGCTCGTGTCCCCCGAGGCGCAGCCGCGCGGGGATCGCCGTTGCGCCTCAGCTGATGACTCGTGATGGCACAAGACAGCGATGTCACCGTGTCACACGGCATCTCCGGCCTTTTGGCTGCGGGGCTGCCAAGGTCTCCACCCCGCTCCTCACCTGCGATGTAGTCTACGCGCGGGCAGGTGGCCCTCAGATGGGTCTCCAGGAGATCGATGGCCGCCTTGAAGGCGTCGGGATCCTTTAGCAAGGGGCTGATATCGCTGCAAGACACAGAGCGGAGGAGCCCCTGAACACTGCCCCGTGAGGAGCCTGCAGAGCCAGTGCCCGACTGCAGGAGTTCGCTGCACGTGGGACAGGACCCCCCAAAGCAGCCGGGTTTGGGGGTTCTCTGCACCAATGCGGGGCAACCTCATTGCCCGGCTTGCACGGGTTAGCCCCATCCCCTCCCGGTCTGCCGCTCTGCTTTCTGCCCCCTGCCCACCGAAACAGCACGCCGGGGCTGGGGAAGTCCGGCACGAGCCGCACGTGTCTCCGGATCCGCTGCAGCCGCTCGCAAGCCTCCATGCTGGGGCTCCTAGCGCAGGCGTAACCCTGTGATGTCAGCCGTGGCGTCACCTGGCAGGGCTGCGGCGGGGGGGTGACCTCACGCCTCGCCCCGCCCCGCCCCGCCCCGCGCGGAGCTCGCGCAGCAAACCCGGGACGGTCCCACCCGCCCCGCTCCTAAAACCACTCGAGACACCCCAGGAAGCCCCCCTAGTCTGTGCCACAAACCAGACCCCCTGCCCGGTTCCCACGGGCGCGCACGCTGCGTGCACCCAGCCGCGCAGCGCCATTCGGGGCGCGGGGATCGCGGTGTGTTTGAAAGCCAAGGCTGACTCCTAAGGAAAAAAGCAGAGATTCACAGGGACCACACCAGATCGCTAAAACCACTCGAGACACCCCAGGAAGCCCCCCTAGTCTGTGCCACAAACCAGACCCCCTGCCCGGTTCCCACGGGCGCGCACGCTGCGTGCACCCAGCCGCGCAGCGCCATTCGGGGCGCGGGGATCGCGGTGTGTTTGAAAGCCAAGGCTGACTCCTAAGGAAAAAAGCAGAGATTCACAGGGACCACACCAGATCGTCGTGTCCGACCCCTGCCCCTGGCAGGAAAGAGGCCCGAGGGCAGACGACCCCAGCCAGGTGACTGTCCAGCCTCCTCTTGCAGACCTCCAAGCTAGGTGAGAGCACCACCTCTCTTGGGAGCCCATTCCAGATCCTGGCCACCCTTACTGTGAAACATTTCTTCCTAATATCTAACCTAAATCCACTCCCAACTAGTTTTCACCTGTTATTCCTAGTCACTCGCTGGGGCGCCTTAGGAAACAGTGCGTCCCCTATTCCCCGTTGACCTCCCCTAATAAATGTATAGGCGGCCACAAGGTCTCCCCTCAGCCGTCTCTTGTGAAGGTGAAGAGATTCAGCTCTCTCAACCTCCCCGTGTAGGGTCTATCACGAAGGCCACTAATCATGCGAGTGGCCTCCTCTGGACCCTCTCCAGATTCCCCGTGTCCCT
>NW_005842270.1:1160687-1168475 GCF_000455745.1 Alligator sinensis | reverse complement strand
CTGAATCTGCTCCCTGCCCTCCGGTGTACTAACTTTGCCCCATAACTTGGTATCATCAGCGAACTTGGAGAGGGTGCTCTCCACGCCCTCGTCCAAATCGCTGATGAAGATATTGAATAATATCGGTCAGAGGACCAACCCCTGCGGGACCCCACTGCCCACCTCCCTCCAGGCCGAGAAGGACCCATCCACCACCACTCTCTGGTGCGGTCCCTAAGCCAGCTGGCCACACACCTGACCGTGTCGGCATCCACTCCGCAGTCTGCTAGCTTCCCAACGAGGATAGGGTGCAAGACTGCATCGAAGGCCTTCCTGAAGTCCAGGAAGATGACATCAGCCTCGGCTCCCGCATCCAGGCAGTGTCATAGAAGGCTACAAGGTTTGTCAGGCAGGATCTACCCGTGACAAACCTATGCTGGTTTCCCCTCAGCATCGTTTCCCCCGCTGGGCCTGCACAAATGTGCTCTTTGATTATTTTCTCTAGCATTTTCCCAGGGATAGGGGTAAGACTGACTGGTCTAAAGTTACCCGGCTCATCCCTTCTCCCTTCCTTGAATATGGGCACCACATTGGCCCTTCTCCAGTCCTCAGGGACCTGGCCGGAGCACCACGAGTGCTCGAACAGCCGTGCCAGCGGCTCCGCTATGACACCGGCCAATTCTTTCAGCAGCCGTGGATGGAGGTCATCCGGGCCTGCTCACTTGTACCCATCCAGCTCCTGCAGGAGCTCCTTCACTATTTCCGAACTAGCCGTAGGTGGACTGGTGCCCTGTGGACATCCGGCAATGATCGAGGTTGGGGAATTGGCTGGCATAGGCGTGCATGGGGAGCTGCATCCCGTCACTAACTAGCCTTCTAAGCTTGCTAAAGTTGGCCCTCCTGAAGACAAACACCGTAGCCCCACTAGTTACTTTACCCACCCTTCGCTGGATAGTGCACTCGCCCAAGTGATGGTCACTATCTCCCAGGCTACCGTGAACTCGCATGTTCCCCACGGGATCATCCCCTGTTGCTAAGACCAGGTCAAGCATGGCGCTACCCCTGGGGGGACTGGACACCACCTGGGTTAGGTGGAGGTCCTGCACACAGTGCTCCATGAGTGGCTTATTTTGGCTGTCTGCCTCCCAGCAGATATCTGGGTAGTTCAGATCTCCCATGACCACCGCCTCCCTCGCCTGTGTGGCGTCTGCTAGCTGCCCAGAGAACACACCGTCTAGCTCTTGATGTTAGTTAGCACCTCGCAGCAAGGCAGTGATGCCCAATGCCGAACACTTGCAGGTTTCCAGCCCAGACCCTCGACAAGAAGGCGAAGGACCTGGTGAACGCGATGCTGCGATGATCCTGGCTCCAGCAGCCCTGCCCCTGCTGCTGCTTTATCGAGTTGAGGGAGTCTGACCCCAGAAGGCTTTCGCCCCTAAAGCCAGGGACGTGCCTCTCTGCATTGCAGATCAATTCCTAAGGATCAGCCTCTGGGCTTGGCATGGCCCACTTCCCTGGCTTGGCTCTGTGGTTTTTCTGCCCCTTGCAACGCACGCAGCATCGGCAGCGATGGGCCGCTGTCGAGCTTCCGAGCTGGAGCCCCAGTTCAGGGCCGGAGGGGCTCCAGCTCCACCTCTCCCCTGGCTGCAGGCTCACCTTCCATCAGTCCCGGTTCCCTGCAGGTGAGATGGAGAAGCACCCGCGCCTCTTCTCCAAGGGGCTGCCTGACTGGGTCAGCCTCCACCCCATCTGCCGGCTTCGAGCTGGACGCGAGCAAGGACCTCAGCATCATCGCGGAGACACTGAGCAAGCTGATCCAGGAGGAGGAGAGGCTCTGATCCCCGCTGGACTGGGCAGTGAGTGGGGCTGGGATTGGGACCTCAATGTAGCAGGCAACGTGTGAGCATGGCCCTGCAGAGAAGCCCCTTTGGGGTGCTGGTGGCCTCGTTGACTGCTGCAGCAGGAAGGCAGAGATGTTTTAACTTGTGCTTTTACCCCCGTCCTGCTGGACACTGGCCCCTCTCGCACAGGAGGGCGGCCGGGTCCCATCTCCCACCTGGAGCAAGCAAACTGGACACGTCTCCTCGCAGCTCTGCGCTCTCGGCTCCTCTAAGTGGCTGCACGCGAGTCCGACCCTGCCCTGCCGTGACTAGTTGCCAACTGACTGAAGCTATTGCAGATTTTTTTCCCCCCAGCGAGATGTAATGTCCTTTCCTTAAAATATCCTATCTCCCAGATTGCTTTCAGTAGTCACGGGGAGATAGCCCGGAAGGGCTGGCAACCCTAGCTGTGACCCGGCCAGCTCCTGTCTGAGCCACGGAGGCACAAGAGCCAGGCGGAGGTTTTAACAGCTCAGCTCCACGGCGGGATTCTCATTGTCCTTTTCTTCCGTTAATTAAAAAAAAAAAATTAAAAAAAATCTTCCGTTAATTGAATGCCCTCCAAAGCAGCCAGGGATTGTTACTGGTGGAGCTTCCTTTTGAAAATCACAGGTGCTTCCGTCACTGTCTGCCTGCATTATTCTGGGTTTGGGAAGGGGCTGCGTCTACTGCCCTAGCGCCGGCCACGCGCCTCGGCTCTGTATTGTTCTCTGCATGTTTGCATTAAACTGACTTCCAAGAAGGAGCAGCTCTTACCTTGTCCAGCTGCTGCAGGAGGATCCCCTCTCCGGTGGATGCTGATGGGTCCCTGCAGTTCAGCTGTGCCTTGCCGGCGGCAGGTTGCTGGCCAGATCCTGGAAAGGCCGAGCGTGGCTGCTTGTGCTGGCAGCGTGGCTCAGAGCGCACGCCCCTTGGATCTAAGTCACTGCCCCCCTCATTTAAAAAGTTGCCTAATGACAGCAGCGCATTGCCAGGAATTTGTGACCGCAGAAACAGCCTTGCAGGCGGTGACATGGGACCCCCCCCCCAAAAAAGCTGGACTTGGGGTTTCTCTACACCAGCGGGGGTTAACGTGGTTGGCAGGCATGGCACGATTAGCCCCCATGCCCTCCCATCCCCTTTCTCTTCCTGATCTGCCTCTCTGCTTTCTGCTCCTGCCTGGCAGGGAGCTGCACCCTGGGCTCAGGAAGCACCCGCTGGGCAGTGCTTGCAGCCTGCTCTGGATGCCACCCGCTCCTCTGCAGGGTGATGTCACCTGCCCCGACTATGACGTCACAGGGAGGGGGGCACTCCCAGCCTCCTGCCAAGGGAGGGCAGCCCCCAGTGCCCCAGGCTGGATGGCACCCGGGGCCATCAGGATCCCGCAGTGAGCCCTCTTTCAAGGACAAGGAAGAAATCGCCTCTCAGGGGCTGGTGGGCACCAAGTGCAACACGGGAAAGAGCAGGCGGGTCAAAAGTTGTCCTTTTCGGGATATTTGTGTTTCTGGGAAAGCTCCTTCCCGAGATGGACGAGCGGGAGGTCCAGGGAAGAGGAGGTCACGGCTGTTCCTTTCCCAACAGTTTCCCTTAGGACTAAGATTTTCCCAAAGTCAAAGCCACTACAAAATCCTCTCTCCAAGAGCTGCTCCAACCTCCCCGGCCCTCAGCAACCAAGAAACAAACACAGGCGGCTCGAGCTCATCGCTTTCCACTGCAACGGAGGCTTGTCGGCTCCCTTGCCAGTTCCCCTGGAAGAGTTTCTTTTGCAGCTTTGCCAACTCGGGTGCAGTGCGCTCAGCTCTTCCAGCCGCTCTGCTGGAAAGAAATCCTTTTCACAGCGCAAAGAAATCATCTGGGTCATTTTCTTGCACGTCACGGTGTGGAAAGAGTTGTTCTATTTTTCATCGTTGAGGGACGCGCGAGCTTCCACCAACCTCTCCTTTCTTGGCTGTAACGGTCCCATGCAAAGCCCATGCACGCTACCAGCATTGAGAGCAGCAAGCCCAGGGGGTTTTGCTTCGACCCGTGAGCCCATGCTCTTGGATGCGGTGGAAACACATCCCACGCTGATGCACTGCAGGGGAGGTCCCAAGGACTCGTGGCATGCCGAAAGGGGATTTGCATGCTCCTAATGAAGCCTAGACTCCTCCTCGGATGCTGCCAAATCGACCCTTCCTAAAGAAGCAACACAGCATCTGCAAGGCCCTGAATTATGCCCTGTATCCGCACATCTAAAAAGTAAATCACCTTGAGACAGCCCCATTTCAAAGACTGCCAGCTGAACAGTGCTCAACCTTCCCCTCTCATCTACTGTGCTTGGCTTCCAGTGCTGCTTCTCTCTCATAATCGCTTAATTGCTTTTTTAAGGGATAATGAGACTAGCAGGGCAATTCCTATCTGAAAAGGATGCGCTGAGGACTCAACTTCCAGCATTTCAGGCCAAACTATAATGCTGGACCAACACAAGTGAGAAGTTGAAGCATCCCATCAGACTAGACCAGCGAGGGAGAATGACATGGACTTTGGGAGTCTTTCGGATCCCTGTGGACCTTCAAACACTAACGCGTGCGTCCCACGATAGTATTACAGCTGCTTGCCAATGATCACGTCGCAGGGCTCGGGTGAAGCTCAATTCATGAATGCTCCTAAGTGCTTTGAGATCCTGATGTGAAAGGTGCAATGTTTTAGATGGAAGCTGCAGCGAGCAAGAGATTTACACCTGCTTCACCTCTCCGGGGCAGAGCCGTGTGTATCCTGCAGCAGGAAGGCATCTTCTTCATCCAACCCATGGCAGGCCGGCTGCTCCTAAATCCTTCCCGTGCTGTTTATCCCACCTCTCCTTGAAAACCTCCGACGGAGGAGGAAGACGGAGATTTCCGTCTCATTAAGGATGCTAAGACTTTGAGGCAGGGCTTCGATCCTAAATGGAAAAGAGACCAAAACATTGGTTCTCCGTGAAGGAAAAATCTGAAAAAAACCCCTCCTTCCTGTTGGGTCAAGTATAAATGTTTCCTTTTGCTTTCAGCTTTTGCAAAAGTTCAAAACAAAAGCCACTTAAGATTCACAGCCGAAATGTTTTGTGCTGGTAAGCGGGAAATCTCCTTCCACCCAAGTTTCTTTGAGCCTCTGGCCTTCAGCTCGGGGCGCTGGATATTTGAGCTAAGCTGCTGCAACCAAGTCTGATGAATCGTAGCCTAGAGTTAGGGTTAGAGCTGTCACTGTGTCCTCTCTGAGCCTCCGGGACAGGGGACCTAATCTAGAAATCATCTCCCAGATGTCAACAGGCCCACAGAAAGGGGACAGAGACCCACCTCGCTCTCCCTGGCTGGCCTTGCTAGCTCGGCTGGGTTTTTGCGACTGATCCAGACCAAATGGGTTTGGCAGAAAGGCCTCACTGCTGGCAGCCAAGCCCGTATCCCCGTCAGATGGGAACCGTGCTACCAACCACATACTACTGCCCAGAAGGGTATTAAATGGTTTCAAGGGGGGAAAGGATGGAAAGTCTGCTGAGCTGGCAGTCGGAGGATGCATCTCACACCTGACCCTAGTGATTAGAGAGCTCCGAGTGGGGATCCACCTTCCGGTGGGTGTTTAAACTTCATTCACAGGATTTTAACTAGACTTTGAACACGGGTAAAAATGAGCTGAGTGAGAGTATACCATGCACCTAGCAGACAGGCCAGATCGTGGCATTAAAAAACCAAGCCTAAATCCAATTAATTTTCTAAGAAGGGGGTGGGGGGAGAACCCGAGCACCAAATATTTCCAATTCGCTCCTCACATTTCTTTTTTTAGAAGCCCAGAGTTTAGTTCAAAAGATGTGCGTGACTATATTGGCAGACTATAATCCTTCTTCCAACAATGCCTAGGAAATCAGTCACACTTCCACGCCGTCAGAAACACTAAAGTCACGCCATACTTTGCCAGTCACAGAAGTCTTAAAGAGCCATCAAGCCATGCGCATTGTGTTCGCTGCAGTCTTACTATCAGTCTGAGTTTCCTGATGCTATTAAGATGTTGGAGGCATTTGGGGAGGGATACTTCTAACAATGGTAAAAAAAAAAAAAAGCTTTCTTCACCAGTGAGGGTACCAGGGTACCAGTAAGGGATAGTGCCTGACTTGGATAACGTGGCCATTATAAATTCTCCAGCAAGCTCCTGTTTTGCCTTCGGAAGGATTGTCTTCCCAGTCTGGACCAATGTTTTCTCAAATCAGTGCCCGGACAGCGACTCCCTCGTGGGCTCTTTCTTCAGCTGCTAGAAAGTTTTGCCATGTGATTGAACAGAAGTTACTCTCTTCCAGTAGGCCTTCAGCCGCTTAATGATGATATGGTATAGCGTTGCGTTTGCATTCACTTGACCAAGTTTGGGTAAGAGAAGAGGAAGCAAAGGAAATGATTAAGCCAGAGGATGTCACGAGGTGTGATCCATTTTTAGAAAATTCAAGACAGAATGGAAAAAAACTAAAGGGTGCGTTCAGTGGGTTGATGCTAGACAAGCTATAGCTCAGCTATAGAATAAAAATAGTCATTTATCAATTAGAGTTACATATATTAGAAATGCTTTTATACACACACACCCCCTTATTTGGTAAATGTTTTGATACGGAGGCAGGAAATAGAGTATCAAAACCGGGGGCCTGTCAGAATCGATGCTCTTCAACCTTGAACTACAGTTCTTGCTGAGTAGCTCATCTGCAAATGGACCAAGTATCAAATTAAGTTTTAAAAGAGCGCTTAAATTAGAAATCCTTTTCCCAGACAGGCTGGTCACCTGGGAGAGGCTTTGGGAGACTCTAGGACCTAGACAAGTTGACTTAAAATAATCTCAAAACGTTAACAAGGTTTATTTCTTCAGGAGTAATGCACATTTTTTAAAATTTAAATCATTTGCTTGATATGCCTTTATACCATTTCATCATTTATATCTCATTTCTCTATTTTATTATTAAATTTGCTATTAAAATGTATTCATCTGTATGTTTCTGACTTTTGAATTGCAGTGAGGCTGGCTCTCTGAACCTTTCTTGATTCTCAGCATGTCTGAGGGTGAATATCTCCCCAAGAAGAAACATATTCCCGACCTTTCAGAAGTTATCCACCTGAATGCCGCATGCTGTGAAGCGTGACCTGGCGTTGGGGAGCTCTCAGGAGGGCCGTGACCAGGCAGGCATGTCCTGCATCTCAGGAAAAGGCAGGGTTTTGCAGCTGTGGGCAGCTGCTTGCTCCCGCTGCTCTGAGTGTCTCGGCCTTCTGGAGGATTAGGTACCAGCACGAGCATCCCTGGAGTCTCCTCATTGCCATTACTGCCATCTCCTTTAGTGAGAACCTCCTGGTTTCAGTCATCCTCAACACTTGTCTAGGGATTCAGTTGCAAGGCTCGTCTCAAGTGCGCGGGGATCGTCTCCTCCGTTCCAGTAGGCCCGCTCAGACCCGTCGCATTTGCACTTTGAATACTGCTTCCCAAGGAGTCGCATTTAAAATGCAGAGGCCTGTTATCTTTCATCACCACGCTCAATGCGGTTTGCGGGGCATTGACCTTGCGTGTAAACGTTCGGAATTGATCTGCTGGTTTCCAATTCCAGCGCTCAGATCCCCAAATTGTTGGTCCACAGAGACCAATTTGCCACCGAAATAATCCATTTGTCGCTGCAGGTTTTCAAATCAAGCCTCCGTTTCTGCAGCCGTGGATGGCAAACGTAGCAGGACTTTCTCCGTGATTATTAGTTACATCAATTTCAGAGGCTTCTCCGCGCTGAAGGGCTGATGATAATGTAGCCTCCGGGGGTGAGGAGGAAGCCATCTCTGGAGGATCCAGCCTCAGCTAATTGGAAATTAAAGTCAAGGAAAGAATTCCCTGGACTCCCGGCCTGGACAGATTTAAAGCTTATGGCATTTAGGAGGCATATTTAAATATAAAGAAGTAGGGGCATATCACAGAACCATAAGCC
>NW_005842270.1:1125712-1160656 GCF_000455745.1 Alligator sinensis | reverse complement strand
GAGGACGTCTCTGAGAAGACCGTCTTTTCCCTTAGATCGTATATGTGGCTCTAAATAAAAGCTACACAGCTCAAGAGAGCAAAACATCAAGAAACCAGCTGCTTCCATTGCTGCTGGTTTGCGCCCAGCCATCCTGCAGACCCGCTCCCCTAGGCAGCATCTGAAAGGCTGAGCTTCAAGCAGCCACCAGCAAACCAGCTCCTGCCTCGGGGTGGGGAATTCCCAAACTGGGGGTTGCTGGGAGCACGGTGACCCTGCAAAGGGCCCTGCACGGCTGCGATGCAGCCCAAGGCTGGAGCAAAGGTCTGTCTGTTCAGGGCCAGGCCGCTTTGAGCTGTTCCCGTGACCAGGCAGCCCTGGGCTCAGTTCATCCCTGCCGTTAAACCAAGTTGATCGGTGCTTTATGTAACCGGAGTGGTACAACACCACAGTAGCGTCTCCGGGAATCTGTCCCAATGCACGCTGCTGGGAATTTGTATGCCAGGAGTGTCTCGCTGTGCTGGATGTTGCACGCGTACATAAAGCAAGAGACGGTGGTACACCCATGCTACGGTGGCAGATGTGACTGCAGAGCTGCCCGCACTCCCTCACACTGGTTACGTTCAGGTAGCGGTAGTCCTCCAGCCATGGCAACATGAAGATCAGGGCAGGCCAATTTGTCCTGCTTCTTAGTAGTTCAATGCAACCCCCTAGCATCGTCTATCTACGCTATACGCTTGTACAACCGCAGTACAGCCATACCCAATCGCTGCCACACAGCTCACTGTGCAACTAGGCAGAGGACGGGGGGAAACACGTGGCAGGGAAAGGAAGCGACTTGGACAAAGTCCCACCCAGCAGGTCAGAAGCAGATCTGGAAGTCTCTTGATTCCCAGCCCTGCACCCCTGTACCACCCTTCACCCAAACTGTTTGCAGGCTGCAAGAGGGAAAGGAAAGGATCTCTGCAGTTCTCTGTTGCAAGGTCATTTTGCTACCTAAAAATCCACGTGGTGCAGAAATTCGCACAAAATACCATTTTATTTTGTTCTTCAATTCCTTGTGGCCCCCTCAAGACCAACCTTAGCATCTGTACATCCTTGGCACTGATTTAAAACACTTCTCAATGATCCAGCTATAAAACTAAATTCAATTTGCTATTCGTAACTATTCTTATTTTAAATGTAAAGCACCAGCTCCTCCATATCAAACCCTTCATCTTTTATCAAGGAACAAGCATAGTGCAGGGAGTTAAACAAGTGTTGCAGGGGACTTCATTTACAGCAGCCAGCTTTCTAGGACCATGCCTTTCTGAAGGAGGCACCGACTTATTTGTGAACAAATGTCAGTGCGTTAAAACATGCCTGTTCCAGCTGGCAGTCAAACTGGCCATTCACAGGCCTGTAATAATATTGCAGTTTTGTACACGTGTTTCTAATACTGGCTCTAAATATTGTGCTTTTTGGCATTTATTACTTCTGCATGATTTACTCCAAAACATGAGACATCACAGACATCAGGCAATGCATTGTCATCGACTCAATGCCTTAGAAATGTTTAAGGACCACGTAAGCATTTTTAGTCATTCCCCCCCCAACACCACACACACGTTCTTAAGTATCCAGCCTTCTGGTTAACAAGACTATCATCGGAGGACATCACAAATCTCCCCGCAGTCACCTTTGTCTTGCTGGGTCCCCATGAACAGGGCACAGTGCAATGTTGTTCTACAATTCTTGAATCACAGTTTAATTTGCTTTTACTTGCCAAGTCTCTTAATTAGCGAATCCCACCCCAGAACAAACACCACAACAGAAGCATCGCTGAGATACTTGGAGAAAAAGAGTCAGGGAAATGGCTGTGCTCCATGCCACAGCTGATGTATGAATTGAGGCTGGTGACATCTACCCGGTAGAGCGCAGGGGGAACGGTGGCTCAGGGGTCTGGCCAGGCCTTTGGTCGCGGTGGTTAGGAATGGCACTTCATCTCAAGCAGCTGGTTTGGCAGAGCGGGGTGAGCACCTATGTTCTAGAGAACCGAACACTGGGTGTGTCTACACATTCGTTAATGCGCCATAATTACTGCGCATTAAGTTTGGTACTTGGATAACTGAATACTAAATCAATGTGCGGTAACTTCTGCTATTGCACAGTAGCACCGGTGCATGGTTTTTTAGTGACACTAACTGTGCAATAGCCTAATACTATTGCGCAGTAACATATTAGCAGAGTTTCTGCCCAGCACACTACTGCACAGTGTTATTAGGCCATTAGGCAGTTCAAGTCCCGTGTAGACGTGCCCACTGAAAACCGACAAGCTGAGACTTGTATCGGCAGGTGATAGCGGAGTGAAGGGCAGTATCTTCAAAACTGGTTGTAAGCTGGGGAAGAGTTAAACAGGGCAGAGGATAAGAAACCCTTGGCCCAGACCTGCGTGAACACAACCTAAATGCTCTGAACGACTGATAATTTAGGAAGCATGTCTGAGTTTCTGCTCAGAAGGCACGGGTGACCTCTCTTTGCACAGGGCCCTGAGAAGCCGTGCTGCTACTGCTCCCAGTGCATTCAGAACAACTTTGGATCAACAGGGAGTCCATGTACCGGTGACTGCAGACGCAGGGGGCTGGACGTGGTGTTGGTAACAGTGGATTCCAGGGTGATGAGCCTTTCCAGGTGGCAGCTTCTAAAGGTGGGAGGGAACAGAGATTGGGAATGGGAGGGCTTTCTTTGATGATTCCTCTCACCAGATCCACCCTCCCCTGTCATTCAATACACTATGTGAGGCATTCGAGACTCACACCATCCGCCTGTAATGCAATCCATGTTAGGTCCTGATCAGAGATGCTTTTAAATACTCGAGGGACAACAGGGAGCACCAAGTTAATGAAGATGTGCAACAGCAGAGCAGTCACCACTGACAGCGCAGCGGATCAGACCGTCGCAGAGACCGGACAGAGGTTGGAAGTCCTGATACACGGAGCATTAAGAGCCAACTCTTGACAGCCTCATACTCATGGGATAATCCAGCCTCTAGCACATGCTAGAGGATATCATCTAGCATGTGCTACAGGATATGATGGAGGGGCTCACAGGAGGCAGGTACTTTGAGGAACAGAAGGGGAGGAGGAGGAGGAGGTTTTGTGTGGGCAAGAGGCTTAGAAGCAGGGGAGCAGGGAGCATTACACGACTTACTCCAAAGATGGTTGCCTCAAAACCCCTTGGAGCTACCCGCCTCTTGGGGAAGTCTAACAGAATTAAGTAGGAATGTGAAGAGTACCTTGACATTCCCTCTCTGTACCAGCACAGCTCCAAACCCAGAGAAGCATGAACAATACCCGATGCTCTGGAATGGCAGAAGAGGCATCCCCCGGCGGCCTGGACTGCTGGCGTCTCCTGCCATCCTCCAAGGAGCGTGTTGGGTTTTCTTTGTGCAGTGGAAAGATGCTAATACTGGCAGAGCGTGTGAGAGCACAGCTTGCAATGCGCAATTCTGCTAGGGACCCACATCCGCTGTGAACTCAGCCGACAGGAACACGGCGCCCAGGCTGCAGAACGCAGCGCTTAGAAAAGTTTGCGCAGGGCCAAGAACTCACAGGGCAAAGGTGTTGAGACTGAACAGGCATTTCCAAGCCTCTGGCTGGCTGCGCCCTACTTGCCGAGAAGCGACCTCACATCCCCGCCTGCCAAGAAGTGACCTCACATTAGGAGGCTGGAAGCATCACCTCACCCATGTTTGAACCCAGATTCCCTGAGATGAAAGGATAAATGAAGCAGCCGTGAAGGGAGGTGTGCTGCGTGCTGCTCCAGAGAATGTCCTGTAATGCTGCAAGGGAATTTAGCACTTAGCTAGCGCTTTTCATCTAAGTGCTTTGCCAATACTGCTTAATTAATGTTCACACCAGCCCCGCGTTCAAATTTGTACTTGGAAAATACTGCACTTTCTCCTGATTGGCGACTGCTCTTTCACATTAGGATATTGCAGGGAGTTGAAGTCTGCTGCTGTTAGTTGCTCTGGGGTAGCACTGGAGAACCCTGCTGACGCTGCAGGGCTGTTAAACAGGAGATGAGACCTGTCCCAAAGCACTTACAATTTCAGGGAAAAAGCTGAAAAGCAAGTTGGTCACAAGAAAACAAATCAGTCATAAAATCACAGAGAGGCAGGGCTGGAAGGGAGCTCCAGAGGTCACATCTAGTCCAACCCCTGCCTGAAGCAGGATCAGCCCTGTCCAAATCATGCAGGCAAATCCACTGTCCAACCTCTTAGTAACACTAATGTCAATCCTGACACAACACGTCCAAACCTGTCACAGGGAAAGCAGGGGGACCACGGCTGCCAATGTCCTGCTTCTGTAAAAGGTGGTCAAGAGATCCCAGGTAGAGACTGTGTCCCTGCTACAAAGGAAGGCAAAACCACCCCTCCCAGTCCATACCAATCTGACCAGGGGGTAAAATGCCTTCCTGACCCCAAATATGGTGTCGGTCTGAACCTGAGCAGAAGGACAAGACTTTGTCGGTCTGAACCTGAGCAGAAGGACAAGACCTTCTAGTCAGGACCCTCCAGCTTTAAGTCCCAGCAGAAGCACTGGCACAAGCCAGTCAAAATCAAAGCAAAATTGACACCTTTTATCTATGTGCTCCTCCTCTGGGTCTTTGCACTTCAGGGCATCTCTATGAAGAGTTACTCAAGAGAACAGGGAGAGAAAGCAGCAAGACAAGAGACCGTCTGCTTTACCTCTGAGGTAAGGGGAGAACTGCAATCGGGCAGAAACTGTCTCTTGTATCATTTAAAACAAACCCATTACTGAAAACGTGCTATGGGTTGCAGCAACGTGTCATTTCATCTACTGAGAGGGAGGCCTAATCAAACAACAGAAGAGAATTGCTATTGCCCCGAGAAGCGAGGCTGTAACACTGATCCTTTTGGAAGAGCAAACGATGATATCTGACATCGCTCCTTTCTGAGGCACAAACACACGAGTGTCAATACGGGAAGACAGGCGCCATGAACCGTGACCTCAGTTCGTTTCACTTCTTGACCTGATCTGCTGCCCCGAAGCAAATATCAGTGCGGCCAGAAGCACTTGGTAGGGTTGGATGTGGGAGGTTCCAAGCACTTTCCCAGCTTCTTGCAGCCTGGAGGAGCCCAATTCTGTTAAAAACCAAGATGGAGAAATAACATCAGTCCTAAAGAACGAACACGGTGCTAAGGTCTGCAAGACAGGATAGATGTAATGAGATCCGAATGACAAGAGCTCTTTTTAATTTCCATTGCACGGGATCACCCTTAAGTTCTGCCTGAAAAAGGCAGCTCCATTTGTGGCTGAGGCTGGCAGGTTCGGTCTTCCTATCACCTTGCAATTTCATCCATACAGTCTTTGGGCAAACCCACAAAACCCCTTTCCAACAGAGCCTCCTTCCAGTAACAGATGCAAGAACTAGGCTCTTCAGAGAGATCTGACCTTCTTTTGCATTAACACGACGGGGAAATATACCTGCGCCCACCTGGCAAAACCTTTCAAAGGCGCTAAAATTGCAAACACCCAACACACTGAGAGACATTTCTGGAGGAAGCAAGTAAAAAAGCAGCAGCCTCTAAAGGCTGAGGGTGAGAGAGATAAGAACATTTGCGTTTTAATGAGCATTTTGACGGATTAGTTTAGGAATTGATGGATTAGGAGGTGCTTAGATGACAACTATTCCAAGTCGTGTGAACCAAAGCGATTTGCCTCCCTTGTTTTCATGTTCCCTGAATTATCTTGTCCCAGCGTGTGTGCAGCCGGGGAGAAACAATGTCAGCAAGGAAACACTGCAGTTCTCTGCATCAAAAGGGGTTACTAGGAAATAGTGGGGTGAACGGGGTTAATTTTTCCCCCAGAATCTACAAGCTAACAAAAATTACAATAAGGGATTGCAATAAAATTAATTCAAAGGGCCACAGTCCTTCTTCTGCCTTTGGAAACCCTCTTCCCTCTGCTGCCAATTGAGAAAACATCAGCTAGTAAAACGCTCATCTTCTGCTGTCTCAGTGCCCAGTCACGTGTGGGAGATCCCTGCTGCCAGTCATTAAAGGTTAGTTGTGCTCGGACCTACTGCCTTATATTTATTTATTTTAATTGAGCCCTTTGTGCTCATTTTAGAAGCAGATTCCTGCAGGGGGAGGGAAACAAAAATTAATGCTAGGGAAAAAAGGCAGGAGCAGGTCTACATCGCACAGAACCGACGACAGATGGCAGTGATGCACCAGCAATCTCAGCAGGCTCGGAAGGAGAGCAAGGAGGGGATGTTGTCTGAAGGCTGCTCCAGGGAGAAAAGGCCCCCTGCAATATGGGAGCAATTGCTGCTGCTTTCTACAAAGTTTTCTAACTTTCTAAGTGCACCAGGATGACTGGGAGTTTCATGGGCTAAACATTCTGCTGGAGCAATGGAAACAGAGGGAATTTCTGCTCTTCTGCATGACTAGGTTGCATCTGTTTCAAGCCTTGAGATGCAAATCCTCTCTGCTGTCGTGAGTCTACACTGTTAGCGCCTGAACACCTCGGATGGGCTGCAAATCCTGCAGACAGGGAACCTGAGGTGGTTCCCGTGCACGCAGGTGATCCCTGTAGGGTCTGCGCTCTGTGAGATCACTTCCACAGACAGGGGCTCCCTGCACACGGAGGGCAGGAGGTACCAGCAGGCAGGTCAGTGGAGCTAACGTCTGTCCTGAGGTGGGGGCAGCAACTACAAAGTGGTACATCTGCTGTCCTCCATGGATGATTCCTGCCCCCTCTCCCTGCAAAGGTACTCAATGTCCAGATCAAACAAATGGGCTCAGCTCCAGCAGCAGGATTTGGGATGCAGGGCTGGGTGCCTTCAGACCCTTTCAGTCCATTTATCATCCGCTATTACTGAGTGATGAATATTGATTAAAGAGAAAGTTAAAAGAAAAAAAAAAGATAGCAGGACAGAGGCATTGTTTCTTCAGCTGCTTCCCCTGCAAAACACCCAAGAATGAAGAGATGGCATAAATCTTATGAGGTGACCTTCCCCGTCTCCTTACTAATGCACGATTTTCCCCCCTCATTTTATATTCTGTGGCTATTTTTCTGGCTGGAAGCAGTCCTCAACCAGTGGGGTTTCCTCTTTTTGCCTTGGGAGACTATTCCATAGTTAGAATTTTTGTTTCTGCTTTTTAATCTATGTTTTCCTTTCCTCACTGACATCCTAGTCTTCCTAGGCATGTCCCCTCCGTCTACACAAAATCATTCTCATTCTGTGAGATTTGCCCTCACACACTGACCAAACTGTCAGGTTCAGGGGGTGCTCTCTAGAAATCAAGGACTCTTCAACACCATCTCGCTTGGAAAAAAAAATCCCCTCTATTCCATATCATTCGTTGTATCGAAGCCATGAAGACTGGAAAAAATTGGTACTGGGTGCTTGGAGGATACAGATCAAGAGAGATGGGCACCAAGGTATCAATTCCACCGCTGCCAAGCCAGCTGAGTTTCGGAGATTTCTGAAGGGGGATAAGAGAGGAGCAGCAGGTGCTGCAGACACTGCGCTCTCTCTAAGGCAGAAAGTTGCACCGTTTATCACGGCACGTTGACAGACTTTCCAAACCCAATTCCAGTAACTTTGTGCTGACCCTTCTGCATGACTCCACTCCCCAGGTAACACACAGCTGCATCCTCACTGGAGCAGCCAGACAGCCTTTCAAAAGGGCTATACAGGATTTCATCCCCTCACCAGCCTGTGCTAGGGGAGACTTTCATGCTATACAACACACATTATACACCAAAGATGCTCAAATGTATGTATGGCTTAATTCCCTTACCATGACGGCCCTGTCGCATAGGTTCAGCTGTGGTTCTCCTGGCACCAAGGTCGCCTTGTGCTGGTCAACGATGGGGGATATTCGTTTTATAACTGCTTCGTACTCAGGGCTGGCAAACCTAGAACAACGTGGAAAAAGAAACCAAACAGGAATTATTATTTAGATGCTTCCACAGTATCTGGCTTCCTGCACCATATGTTTAGGGGACAGCTTCTCGCTTGAAGACTAAGCTGTGGTATGCTTTGGGCTGCTGGAAAACTGATACGATGCACTATGGTGCTTTGCAATCTATGCTGTCTGCCTGTGAGTTTCCAGACACTTAAAGAGTTAGGATTTAAACAGCAGAGCCCCACAACTGACTGTCTGAGGTTGGGTCTCTATGAGAGCTGCATGACAACCCTGCTCTGGGATATTACAGAGGGCGGCACAGACCAGCCCGTCAGGTTCATACCTAGTTGAGCTTCTCCCATTAGGCGCTGGCAGCCACACCCCCCGCCACTGCATGCAAGCCGTTGTGATCCTCGTACCAAGATTATTACTTCAGCAGGTATTTAAGTGGCTTGTGCTATATTTTGTGACACTAATACTTGGTGCTTCTGAAATGGAGGATTAATACCCAAAGATCTCATTTTGTCCATCATATCATGAGTCACACAAGAAACCAAGTGACAAATTGGGAAACAAGGTCCTGTCCCCAGGCTCCCTTTGCTGACAGGCCACGCTGGCCACCGGCCCCACGCTCCAGGAAATTTCCTTCCGTGAAAAGCAATCACGTTCTGAAGCCCAGCGATGTGCCAAGAGTTTCCAGTAAACCCTGTAGATATCACTTCCCCTCGGCAGCCTTCCAGAGAGCGCTGATTGCGGGCATGGGCCAGGGCTCTGCTGGGACAGAACCGGAAGGGAATTTGGAATGACAAGCTCAAGCAAGCTAATCTGTCTCTCTCACACCCAGCTAGCTGTATCCTGGTTTAATGGACACACTTGGAGGTTAGCACCAGGGCTGGCAGCAAGAGTTGGGTGGACCATCACAGTTGCAAAGCTCTCATCTCTCCGCACAACCACCGCTTATTTCTGTTACCAGAAGACTCTAGGGGCTGTTCAGAAAACTAGGGGCCGGCCACAAGCTTTGCAGAGCCCAAAGACCCTGTCTGACCAACACGGCTTTAAACTCAGTTATAACCCAGCTGCATTAGTGGAAAACATAGCTGTGGTCCAGGCAAAGGGTATATAATGCGTGCCAGCCTGTGCTGTCTTCCCATTATGCAGCACGTTGTTTGCCCTAGTTCATTGGGAAGAGGAAATTTTGACCTGACACCAGTTCCTGGCCCTTTGAAAGATCCAGGTGGCAAAGCCCTACTTACTTAAGTGCACTGGGCTTTTCTAACCAGGTACCACCATATTTGCCAAACTTATAGCCAGCTGGTATTTGGTATGGGTTGAAGACATTTCCCCAAAGCACAGTTGGTTCACCCAATAGTTCTGCACCCCTAAAGCAAGGTATAGACTAACGTCGTACTGCATGCTGTATCTTGGCTGAGTTTAAGAACATGCAGCCTAACACGGTTTAGTTAACACTTTTCTGCTCTGAAAGGTGTTAAGAGGGCTGGCGTGTTGTAGTAGCCAGGATGTGTGTAAGAAGCAAGAGTTTTTGGGTGATATCTTCTATTGGACCAACTGCTGGGAGAGATGTCAGCCAAGCTTTCAGGCACAAAGTGCCCTTCTTTGAGGTCTGTGGAAGAAGCAGGTCCACCCTATGCTAAATGCCAGGAAAAACAATGGCTTGTGTTTAACTCCCTAAAGGGGTCAATGCCTGTCTGTGCTGAAGTTTAAAAAACTAGGCTGGAATGCAAAAGACTTATTCAGATCAACGTGGAGGATTTTAAGGCCCAGCTCGACAAAGCCCTGTCTGGGATGATGTAGTTGGGGCTGGTCCTGCTTTGAGCAGGGGGTTGGATCATTTGTGACCTCCTGAGATCCCTCCCAACCCTCTTTTTCTATGATTCTATGACTTCCAAGGCACTCTTCAGCCTGTAAAGTAGCATCCAATGAGCAAGACTAGTCCAGTGTTTTTAGTTGTGTTTAAAAACACGTGAACACAACCTTTAATTAATTATATTTACATGCATGAGTATGTTAAGGGGGAGTGTTCTCTGTTCTGTTTAAACTGAGATCATCTTGCACGATATGCCAGCACACTTGGCCAGGAACAGAAACAGAGCCCCTATCCCCTATAAGCCTGCAGCTTACTCAAGATAGAATTACCTCTTCAGATACACAATATGTACACTGAAGAGTTAGTGTTCATGTCGTGTCTCCACAACACACAATTGGTGACTGTCTAGAGCAGGTTAAAATTGCTCAGAGCCTCAGGGAAGCCTGTTTGGAGAAGGGATTGGTAATAGGAATTTGATTAGCACTCAAGTTACAGGGGTAACTGATCTAAAAGCTAAGCAGCGGGCTGCTAAAGTAACTGGAAAGCTGTCCTACTCATGTGAGTAGTCCCGGCATTGTCTTGGGTGGGAAATGCAGGATCAAGCCTCAAGTGCAGAGCTTGCAGTATTTCCTTTAAAAACGACAATATCCTCCATACAGGTGTTTGAACATTATTGTCTGAGCGAAGCTCCAGACCGCTGTGCCTCCAGGGCATGCTGCATTTTGTATTCTAGTTCAACAAGCCGGCTGAAGGCAAGCTGGGAATAGCAGTGAAAGAATGAGCGCGCGCGCGAGCAGGGGTGAGCAGGTGGTGTTGTGAGGAGTTTGCTAAAAGAGATCCCCCAGTGTACATGAAATTATTCCATGCTCAGAATGAACGAGCAGAGTGGACAAAGTCCAGGGTCATTACACTAATTGACACTTTACCTCCAGGAAGTCTCTGGAGAGCCAATCAGGCTGGATTGCGAGCACTAGGTCCCAGGCACAGGTGTGGCCTGTGCTTAGTTCATTTAGTGTAATTGTGCCTTGGCAATCTGTTCTCATCTCCTCCCTCTCCAAACAGCTCTGTGTGTAACCTGCTCTGTTATTAACCCCACTCTGCCCCAGTGAAATCCTGGTTTTGGGGAAAGGAGAAATGGTTTAATGCTCTCTTAATCAAAGCAAGAGATCATCTTAATCTTCGAATCTTCAGACACGTTCACCTTCTGGTCGGCTACAATTGAGAGGCATAAGGAACAGCCTCGCAACATCTTTCTATTTTTGCTTATCAACAAACCCTCATTGCAAAGCATGCCAGATGCAATATTGTCACTCTTCATTATTTATCCAGATCTTGGTCTTTAAACGCTACCTATTCCTGATGATTAAATACCTCTTTTTTATTAGTATTTCTCATTATTAACTAATCACACACAAAGCCTGACGAGCTGATCCTCAGTGCTGGAGTTTCCTATAGAGCTCCCCCCTCAACTATCTAAATCTGGATCTCATCCTATTATTCAGCCTTCCTTTGTTTCTTGTTTCCATTATCAAGTTCAATCTCAATTTAAAAACTGCTTGGCGGGAGATGGGGCTCTGCTGCCGAGAGGCAGTGAGCTGCCACGATTGGGCAGAAGCAGGAGATTAAGGCAACCAGAAAGAGGGCTAAAATGCACAGAGTACAGACCGTACTGCAGTCATCTTTTATTCTGCGAGTTTCTAGGGGCACTGAATACAATGGCTCCTAAACCTGCTGGATCATGCTGTACTGAAGTATCACAGTGCCTCCAAAACCAACATGCTAACCGTATGCAAACCCCGCCATGGTCTGGTTTTGAGTGATCATCTCCCATCTTTTCATCGTTCTTGGCCTCTGTCTGAGGTTCCAGCTGGCTCCATCCAGGGGCAAGGCCCTTCCCAGGGCAAAAAGACCCATCTATGGAGCTTCCCTCCTGGGTATGTCCATCAGATTCCTCCTGGTAGCTGGCTACCTGCAAACTATCAGCGCAAGCCTTGTCTATTTAGTCTGGGTCGCGTCTGACAAGCAACTGCTCTCTCTTCCTGGGGTAGGGCTTGTTCAGATTTTCACAGCTGCATTTCCTTACATTTGAGCAGTTGATTCTGCCCTCCCCCCATCCCAGTAGACTGGCTTTGTTTAAATGATAGCTGTAAAACACAGAGTCTTCCTGATGTGTGCGCCAAGCACCAGAAAACTTTGGCTAGATGGAGATTTTAAAGCTATCTGGATATCCAGATCTTTGCACAGGGGGAGAGAGAGAGAGGGATGGAAATCCTTAGTCTCACTGCAGACCTGTGGACTGGTTTGTTCGTTCAAGCACAGGTGACAGCAGACCGCACTCATTTAGATGGGGGGCTGCTCCTCCCTTACAAATACAGTGCCGTACAAAGTCCTTTTGCAGGACACAAGAAGTGGGTCTGGACTGCAGTAATCATAGGCATGCCTTAGTGAGCTACAGTTCTAGCCAGTTTAGGGCCTGAGTCTGCAGCTAACCCGTTCTCCCAGTGGAAGAAACAGAAGTAGCCAAGCCACACCATCATCTTCCTTCCTATGTGGGAAAGGGAAGCGATTCTTTCCACTGATTAGGTGCTATGCAGCATGGAAACAGCAGATGAGCCCTTGGTCTTTCAGGTGACGGGCCTCTAGAGAAGGGTCGTCCATCTCCACTGCTCTATCAATTTGCCACCTTCACGAGAGCTCAACATACAAGCTGAAAGGGGAGGACAAGGAAGGAAAAAGGGAAAAAGGAGCAGAGTCCAGGTGTGCTGCAGCACTTTTGTCAGAGGCCTGAAGGGTGCGAGGTTACTTGGATGCAAAGCCCCCAGCCTGACTGCATAACACGGGGTATGTCACAGCCTCCTAGCAGCCAGGCTAAAACAGCTGTTGGGCATGGCTACAGCCTCACTAAAAACCAGATGCTGCCTCTGAGCTCAGCCTCCCCGCATTCTGGGATGCATTTTTCCTAAGCATTTCTGTTTTCCATCACAGCCCTTTGTTTCGCTGAGTGAGTGGTTTAACTCGGGTAGGTGGCGAGGCTGCTTTTCACATGCACCTACTGCTCGTTGCTTGACGGGGTAAGCCTTGCTTTCCTGTGCCTTCTAATTTTGCTGCCAGGACCGATCTGTGGACGTGGCAGGTCTCTGCTGCAGGTTCTCCAGTGCCATATGTCAGCAGTTTGCTGCTTCTGCTCTGCTCAGCCAATTTAATTTCCATAACCATATTTGCCATCCTCAGTCACTGAATTCCTACAATTTTACTCTGGATTGTCTCATCTGTGGTTAGTGAATCTGATTGGGTCCATTGCCAGGAGCACTGACTGCACAGCAACAGAAACACAATAGTCTCCGGTAGATCTTATTCACTCTTGTAAGGTAGACAGTTTAGGTGGGTATTCTTCCCCACCGCTGCTGGAGTGTCTGCTACGGCTATACGTGCTGCCTTAATGCTATTCCTAGTCTTAGAACTTTATTCAAAGAGAAGGCCCTCGTGTCTCTGAATGCTAATATCACATGATTTCCCATTGCTCATAATCAAAGATAACAGAAGTGACTGGAGAAGAAAAGACTGAGGGGAATTTAATAGCAACCCTTAACTACCTGAAAGGTGGCTGCAAAGAGAATGGAGCTGGACTGTTCTCAGTGGGGGCAGATGACAGGACAAGGAGCAATGGGCTCAAGCTGCAGCAAGGGACATTGAGGTTGGATATTAGGAACAACTCTCACTAGGAGGGTAGTAAAGCACTGAAACAGGTCACCCAGAGAAGTGATGGAGTCTCCATCCTTGGAGGTTTAGAAGACCCGGGTAGACAAAGCCCTGGCTAGGATGATGTAGGTAGAGCAGAGGGTTGGACTAGATGTGACCTCCTGAACTCCCTTCCCATCCTCAGTTCTCCAATTTGATGACTTGTTGCTCCCTGGTTCATCAAAATAATGTGTGGCAGGACAACTTTCTAGCCTTTAACACAATTATTTTCCCATTATTTATTTCACTGCTGCCTGCAAATTTTGAATTCGAGGCACTGGGGTCTTACAGTGACTTGCCTGGACCATGCTATTAGTAGTGCGCACTGTTCATTTTAAAGAGCTTCTTCCCTTGTTCAACTTCTAGATGTGTTTCTTTTTTTTTTTTTTTTTAAATAGACCTTTTTATGAGGCACTGCTCTGTCCTAGGCCAGCTATCCAAATACTTGTCAGCTGTTGCCCCACCTTGTTAAAGCACCTGTTTATTGGCCAATTTAATGGTTCAAATTGCAAAGGTACCAAACTATGGGCTAGGTCAGATGACAAGCGTGTAGCTTTCCCAAGATAAGCTTATATCCCTTTTACCTTGTGTCCTATTCAGCCGTATTTCTCCTCCGGCCCCAGGCACTGGGATGACTTATTTGCTCTAAGAGATGCTCCAGGCCCGCTGCCTGACCTACGCGCTTCCTGGCAACCTTTCAAATGTCTAACCCCTGCTTAGCTGACACAAGGCAGCAGGTTTCCGTTGTCTTGACTGAGGCTTCTCACTGTAATTCTCAGCAACTTATTCATCGTTTTAATGCTCTCTTCAGTGCTCCTGGTCCCCAAGCTGCAGATAATTTGCCAGGGCTCTCCCTCAGTGCAGCTGCTGCCATTTCCCTCTGGTTAGATGGCAAGGCTCCAGCACAAGTCTTCCTGTGATTATCCCCCGAGTGACTCTTTGTTATGCACCATTTTTGCTGTGTTGCTCCTTCTCTTCATTTTCAGAGGGTAACATTTCTACCCTGAATAGCAAGGTCAGATCGGCTCTGTTATCCATCAGGTCCTCTCTCCTCTGAGTTTCTCTGGGAGATTCCTCCCCTCTTTTCTGGTCCCACAATGAGTATAATTAAGTCCTTGATGGTTCCTAGGATTTTTTTTTTTAATCTGCTTGAAATAGGCACTTTTGTGAGTCCTGCTTTAAAAAAAAACAACCACACAGTAGTTGGATTCTGAAATCATCAGCAAATATCAGTAAGTGTTTACAGCTTCTATGCGTTTCCATAATAGTCAAGTATGTTGTTCAAAGTCAGATCTTGCTACTTATCTAGTTCCAGAATTGAACAAACTCCTAGTTTTGGATCAATGCCCGATCACTCAAATCAGGTAACTGTACTTAAGGGCATTAATGACCAGGCATTAGCTGGCACTGCTTATTTATGATCGAGATTTTGCACCTCTCGCCTAATTTAGCAGAGTGCTCTTCAGCAAGAGATTTATGCTGCCAGTTCTTTTGTAATGTCAGAGCTTGGCTTACAAATACCTCCTCTGCTGCAGCGGGCTGGGTGTTTTGTTTGCATTTGATGCTGCACCACATTTAGTTTTATGCTACCTGCTTGTGTTTTTACTATTGCAAGGCATTTCAGTGCAGGTACATTCAGATGGCACGTTCCAATTCAAATAAAAACTGAAGTTTTGGGGGTTTTTTTAACAATTGATTACGAAGGTGGTAGCAACAGATTATTTTGGTGGCTCTCTCTAAAATGTTGCTTGAATGCATCTTATTCTTGGAGAGATGAGTCCCGGCATGGTACTTGAGGCATGTACAAAGCTCAGAGAATCCAAGAATTTTATAGAGGAAAGACTTATTAGATCATTTAGTCCCGTCTCTGACATTTGCTGTAACAAAAATATTCCACTGGCTCTAACTTAAACAGGAAGACTAGTAACTGCGTCCAGAGAGGAGCCTAAATATTGCTTAGACTTACAGAAATGTTGCTGCTCCATATGGCAAGTGCTAACATATGATCTTATATTAAGAAACCTCTCAAATGACAAAAGACGCAATGGATTCAAACCTTACCACAAAAGACAGAGGTAAATCAGGGCTCTTACTGGTACCTGTATAGAGTCAAGCTAGCCTTTTAGCAACCAGTGCCTGGGTTTCCCTTCGAGAAACATTAGTGTAAGGGACTCCCAGCAGGCAAGCTGCCAAGGGGGGATAAATTAAACTAAATAAAAACACGCACCAGTAACAACCCCACAAATGAGGATAATTTAATTACCACACAGGATAGGAGACCTACTTTCCATGACGCTTCCAATGTGACCGGAGATGAGAGAATAGCAACATTACGTGCTGTAGAAAGGAATATTCATTTACTAAAAAGAGGCTTTCTATTAGGGTCTGCATATTAAATAACATCGTTGCTTTCCGTAATCATGTCATAATCTTACCATAAAATTCAATCAAGGCAACAGCTTGTGTGTGTCCAGAAAGCAATAGAACCATATGAGAAATGACTGCAGATGTAACTCTGGAATTTAGTTCAAGCCTCAAAACATAGTTGTTAAGAGGAATACTTAAGCAATAAGGCAGCAGATGCCTTGAAGATTCTGCATGGTAAAGTCTCCCCAGCTTCAGACCAACACAGACAGCCTGCAAACCACACTTAGGTAGCAACGTCCTAGCACTGGATTTTTGGAAGGGGCTATTTCTGCTCCTCCTCTTCCTAAAACAAAACAGCTATTAAACCAGAACAGGATATAATCTCTTCTGGAATCCCTACTCAGCAATGCAATTTTACTGAACTGAATTCAAAATACAACAGCAACTGCAAGGAATAAGATACAAGATGGATTTGGCTTGTTCATTAGTGCTGAAATGCAAGAGAAAGAGCGAGCTAATGTGATGGGCTTCTGAAGAGCTTCATATGCTGTGTAATGTACCCCTGGGGTGCTCATCTGTTATGCGAAAGAAGTGAAAATATTTTTCCCTCTCCCTTTCTCTCTGGTGAAAACACTAAGTGGACAGTATGGGCTCAGCTCTGTTGAATGTAATGGAGTGAGTGCATCCACTCAATTATTTAAAATGCTTGAGTAATTGCAGCCCTGTCAGTTCAGAAAGCCTCTCTTTGCTAAAGCCACCACACACAACCATTTCTATGCAGAGGGTCGTGGCAGCACCAGTTTCTGCTTTATTTACTAATACATTCTATAAATCAAACCCAGTGGGAACGAAAGACAGCATAACCCAAGTCCCCCATGTCCTTCTGTTTAAAAAAAAAAAAAAAAAAAAAGCATTCTTCCTGATCAGTAGAGAAGAGGTGAACCCTTACCAGCCTTTGGGGAGGATGTTGTAATTAAAGCAGTAAGGCAAGATTAATTTGTGGGTTGTGCTGGCTGATACCAGTGTAAGCTCTTGCCAAAAACCCAAGGATTAGGATGGCTGCTACAGGTGCAGGCTGAAGCCAAACACTTAACGGAGAATGGGGTTAAAGGCTGACACCACCCAAAGAGCTATCAGGACAGCGCAGAAAGTTCACCAACCAAGCTTCCATGAGCAGGGCTCTGGCATGCTTGAAAGCTTCCCCGGTCAGGATAGCATTTCTGTGATGGGCAGTGGTGCTAAGACTCATCAGAGCATGCCGACAGAGGAAAGGGACACTTTTCCCCCTTAGGAGCAGAGGATTGCTGCAACCTAGCTCAGGTATGCATGTTCAAAGTCACCAGCTTATTACTCTGCAGCTGCAGAGTCAGTCCTGTAATTGAGGAGCAGAAGGGAGGACCATTCTGCCTCCTTCCTCCTCAATCAGGGGTAGCTGGCCATAAGCCAGGTACCACTACACTGAGTCTCTCTCTCTCTCTACCCCACTCCTTCCCTGCCTGTTATTTAGAATGATGCTCACCTGTCTACTACGCTTTCTAGGATCCAACACTTGATTTTCATACAGAAACACCTACCGGGTCAATTGGTTAACTGCATAGACATGCAAGTGTCACTATAGTCCTCAACATGATATTTATGTAGACGTAATCTCTCATGCTGCAGCATCGCAGGTTCCCTATAGGATGTCTTGTGCTTCCACACAGCTGTAATGTACTCCTTCATTGTGACTGAATCCCTAAACTGAAGGAACTGGCTGTGGAGAGCTGTACTGAGGGACTGGACTTTCACATCCTCCTTTAGACAGTAGTCATCTCACAAAATACTTATGATGGCAACACACCGGTATGATGAACAGCAAAACCTGTCATCTAGGATGTACTGTGCCACCCCAGTCAATTAAGGTAATTTATTTTACCCACAGGAAACAAAAATTGAACAGCAGCATTATTAAAGTAAGGTCCTTAGGACTACAGGAGCAAATGTGTCCACAAGAGAAGTGATAAACACTAAGGAAGCCAGCCCTTTGGTTAAAATTGTAATATCCTGTCCTTGTCTCTGAAGAGTCCCCTCGCACGTCCTTGTGATGCAGAACTCTAGCCACAGACACTTCCACATTTGCATTACTTTCTTGCTCACCGTACTGGATACTTCTCCCCAGGGTCCCTGCCCAAATGGAAAAGCAGTGGCAGAAGGGTGTGTTCCTCTTGAGTATGTGTGGTCACTCCTGAGATGTTCTGTCCAGGACAAAAATCGATGCCCTGAGTTGAAAAAAACAAAATAGGTCAATGAGATGATGGGATGAACGGATGGGTTTGAGCTCATTTATTTAATAAGTGATGGATGCAAACAGTGGACTCTATCAGAGTTTGCATCTGGAGCATGACTTAACACAGGCCTCACATTTCTGCATTATTAAAAATCAAAATATCTCTATAAAATATTCACTGAAATGAAATGGCAAACAAAAGACAACAAGGAGGTCATTTAATCACAACTCTGCACATATAAAGCATCTCCTCTCTCTTTGATTACCAAGGTTCAGAGCTATGCTGACTGGCTGGGGCCGCTGTTTTATAGGAGGGAAAATCCAATAAGATATGAAAGAGCATCATCCCAGGAGGTGACAAGCACCCACAATTCCCCTTGGCTTCAATGGAGGCTGCAAATGCTCAGCATCTGAGTCAGACCCCAAAGACTCATTTCACAGAAGGCAGCAATAAATTGGGTTATTTAAAAGAGTCAGGTGTGTTTGTCTCTGTGATTTACAGCTTCTCAGAGTGCCGGTATTTGGTTGTTAGCCAGGGAATGCTAGGTGGGCTGGATCCTCTGAAGTAGGTCTGGAAAATCCCCAATATCCACCATTAAAATCTGTTGCTGCAAGTCAAGTGTTCCCCAACAGCAGGAGCTGTTGGTGCAGAGGCCATAGTTACTTGGACGCTTCAGTTGTTAGCAGCAGCGGGTTAAGTCCTTAGTCCCCAGCCCAGGGATCCCCAATGCCGTCTGTTCAGAAATCCAGAGCGGTGCACGCCCTGCATCTGCGACTCCCTACGCTTTGCCAGGTTTCGTCTCTCCTAAACTCCAGGCAATTATTAGCCAGATGTCAGCTCTCTAATAACCTAGAGCTTGGCCTAGAGTCTTACGGGCTATTTTAACCCTGGGAATAGCAAAAAATTTTAAAGCGCTAATTTCACCGAAGCAAAAATAAAGCAGGAGGCCCCATGGACTAGCACGACCTAGCACCTAGCGGACTTGTTAAACCTCAGAGTTTTACAATTCAAGCTAACACACTGTGCTATTTACAATCCCTCAAAATGCCAGAGACACAGACAGGGACTCAGAGAAAAGGTAAATGGTAATATTTAAATGGTGGGGGGGGGGGGGGGGGGGGAAAGCAGTTGTGCCATTTGCTTATAAAGCAAACAAACTGAAAGGCTCTCTCCAGATGTGAGCAGCATTTGATTGGCAAACAATTTTCCAAAAATATCCTGCGTGTTTTAATGGACAGCTGGTCAGCGGAGCAGTTAATATTCTGCTTTTCAATAAAGCAAGGAGGTTAGAAGCCCATGAAATCCCATTTATCTGCACAGAGCTATAGATTCCTGAATCAGTCGCTGGAAAAAAAAATAAGAGAGCGGCTTGATAGGTTGTAGCAGGCTACCAATAATGGACTTTAAATGGGTACAAAAATGATTGACCTTTTAACCTTCTGGTAGGATAGACCTCTGAGATTGAATGAGGTTTTAATAGTGGAAAACAGACCTTAAAACAAAAACAGAACAGTTAATGGAAAGGTATCAAAGCCGACATAACATACAAATTATAATTTGGATGCAGATCAAACAAGCTATTTAATTAAGAGTCTGCTAATTGGTGCACTGCTCCGCTAATGCAAATGTTTTAGTTTGAGGGAAGAATTTATTCTCTTGGGCGTTCGCTTCTATGTTGCTCCATATACATTTCACCCTTTGCTTCTCATATAATCCTTGTAACGGGAGCGCCGGAGCACGTTCCCGATTACATCCTGCAGATTCCCGAGAAAGGAGGAAGCTTCAACGTAGGGGTCCCGGCACCCACAGAAGCGGTCTGTCTGGCGGGCCTTGAAAGCCAGGTCCTTGTTCAAACTTTATCTACCTCGGGCGGGCAGACGAAGCAAGAAAAATCCTTTCAAGAAAGGATTCAATGACACTGATAAACAGCAGTTCTAAAACATGGCTCGGACTATTATGAAGCCCTTTAAAGGGCCTTTTCTAAAGCCCTTTAATTTCATCTCCATAAAAAAGGGCTTGTTATTTCATTTTTCTGATTTACAGGGTGATGGTCATAATCGAAGGATGGGAGGGAGGGACTACGCTGGACAGCCTAGGTCCTGTGCGAATACAAGCCCTGATCCTGCGTGGGTGCTAAGATCCACTGGCGCTATACCACGCAGGACCTTACGGGGCTGTGCGGAGATCCCAAATGGCAGATACGCTACTATCCATCAGGACCAGGTTTGTAGTCTCCAATATTACGGAGGCCCTCTGCCCTTAAGAGCTTCCAAACCAGTCTGTACCTTTAAAAAGCCAGCTCTCTGCTTTACTGGGGAACAATAAAAACTAGCATCAGCGTGGAGGGCATATCAAATCCCTGTCTGCAACTCAAGAGCCCTGATCCCACAATCCGACCTGCATATTGATTTCAAGGGCTCGCTTGACTGACCTGGGCACTGCACATAATCATTAAAACCAGGAACTGGCGCGTAACCAGGACGCTGGACACCACGTATCGGAGTATGATACCCAGGAGGATGTCTGAACATACACAGATACCCTGTATAAGATGGAGCGGGTGTCTCGCAGCATTGAGAAAGTTTCCGATGCATCAACAAGAGGGAATGCTAGTCACGCTCCAATGCGCCTCACTCCAAAGTCTTATTAAACGGGTACCTACGAACCTCTTTCTTAACAAAAGGCATCTTGCCGAAACCTGGCATTTGAGACCTCATGGTATGGTTGCCCAAGACGGTAAAGCAGTTTATATTCTGAAGGAGAATAAATTTCCCTGCTTAAATAACCTACCTGTATTCTGTCCCATTTGGTGCTTTGTAAATTCAATGCTGTTTTCAGTTTGTGAAAAGAAAACAGCACAGTGTCCGACACGAATCAACTGAAAGCCCAAGAGTCCTGTCTGGACCGCTTCCCTTTTCTGGAGCTGGGAATTTTAAATCAATTCTGCTTTGGGAAGCATTTCAAGATACAGACAGTCCACCCATCTGAACATCTGGACAATGCCTCTAGCGGCTTGGGAAGCATGCCAATTAGGTTGTGCGCGCTTGCCAGGAGTGGGGTGGAAAGGTGACATGCAGAAAGATGCTAGACCTTCCCCTGTTGGGATGAACAACATCACCCCTGGTGAAGAAAGCATGATAGGCAGTTTGCCTGCCCCTTCCGCCCCTCCCCAAAAGCTGGAGTGGGCTCCAATGGCAAGAAGCATGCAAAGAAAGGAAGGAATCCTTTCTACATACTTAGATGGTCAGAGATCGCCAGCAGAGCATTTGAAACCATGTCATCAGGTGAGGATTGTGTCCCATTCCTCAATAAATAAGGCAATCTATATTTAGGACTCAGAAGCTATACCTGAGGGTTGTGGCAGGCTCGTGTACAAGGCAAGACAGGCCAGGTTGGCAGCTGGAGCAAAACGATGCGGCTCCGTGGACAGTGGCGGAGCTTTGCCAATTTGTGCCAGTCAAGAATCTGGCCCCAATATACCTGGCGTCCCAGAGGCCACCCTGAGCAGCACCACTTAAACAGTAACTTACTTCAGACAGGAGAAGAGCAAAGAATTGATCCAGTCCCCGCCCTCCTCACCGCCAGACGTACTGCATTGTTTCCTTAAACATTTTCTTGGAGAGACTGTTAATCAGGAGGTGCTTTTAACTGGCTATTGATCCTCAGCGCAGCTCTGGTATTTTACTCCCCACGTTATCGGAGGCAAGATGCACGTTGACCAAAAAAAATAAGTGACCTAACGCGGGCTGCTGCTTGCATTTAGGCAGATTCCCTAAGCAAGCGCACAAACCAGCTCAGGAGGATGCGCCTACAGCACTGCTCAGCGTGCGGCGGCCAGCTAAAACAGCATCGGATGACTTGAAAGCAGCAGCCAGAAGCAACTCAGCTGGTAGGGCAGATGCTTTGTGCTGCTGCACAATCTTGTCCGTTGGAAGGGAATTGCCACTGAGCTCCACTGAACTGTACCCCCTCCCGTCTGCTCCAAAAGCAACCGGATGCTTAAGGGGCCAGACCTGCCTGTCCTTTCTTCCCTCCAACCGTATAACTAACCTCAATTTTTTCCCCTTCAGTAAGAACTACTGTTGGTTGCACAGCTTGTGCCTCAATTTCCAGAGCAAATGGACCACAGATGCTATGTCAATATAGACATGAGACAAATGCAGCAGTTTGCCAGGATGGGCTCTTGGCCAAGTGATGGAATCACCACTTGTGTTAATGTAAGCCCTCCGGCAATTCATCACCCTGGCACTCTCCCAGACTGCTCCGACTTTACAAGGGACTGCGGATTACAAGAGCAGCACAGCAAACACCGGACTCCATCTCCTCGTTCCAACGCACAAAACCCAGAGCAGCAACAAGAAAAGTATATTAATAGTAGGGGAGGGAAAAAACCCACTACGTGGTTTGAGCCAGGGATCCCTGGCACTGAAGTGATCTGCTGTTTCGAGTCAATGCCACAGCCCTGGGAAGCAGCAATGCTAAGCCAAAGCCTTCAGATCTGGAAGGCCGAGCGACTGAACACCTGAACATGCTGTTGCTGCTTTCTCTTGGCAGCCGCTTCAGCCCTGTTGAACAAAAATCGCGTCTAATGTGTTAACTGTCTGGAAGGGACCAGAGAAAAGGAGCGAATCAAAAAGTCTCCATCGGCTTTCAAGCTGGAGCGATCGATGGCTAGCTCATATGCTCAGAGGACCACAATCAAATGTCATTATTTGTGAGGTTCTACTTGACTTCACATCCCCCTCGCAGAAAAGGCTTTATCGATCCCTTCATGTTGACGAGAAGGGCAATCAGAACAGGCTGCGGCAAGAATAACCCCTTTGGCATTTTACATTAAAACAATAGGGCCTTCTCTCCCTTGCACACAAATCATTTAAAGGTACAGTAGCCTTTATGAAGAAAAAAAATCAGTGAAGATTACTAACAAGAAACTAAGCTGACAGCAGAGACCGACTTTATCAGCCACTGCCCGAGACACCAAAGGGCCTTTTTAAAAAAATATATATATTTTTAAAGATCCAGTCCAAGCTCCCACGACTGCTGCACAATATTTATGCTGTGTTGGAGCAACCTCAGAAGTAGGCAGACGGGGGAAGCATCAATCTCCCAGTGGCTGCAATTCTGCCTCCTCGCATGGGGTAATTAAACCATGGATTCTTGAAGAATCCTGCTATCCCTAGGAAGGCAACCAAGGAACTCCTCCAAGAAATCCCAGGTTTCCTTGTCATTACCCTCTCGCAGGCCCTAAATAAGGCATACCTGTCCGTCTACCCAAGGGAGGGTTAAATGCAGCTGCCCCCTCCCCTTATTCTGGCCTTCTGCCCAGTTCAAGCCATGGGATTTCTCTCGGCACATTCCCACTGGAGTTAGGGCATGCCGTTCGGAACAGCATCTGAGCTGGATTTAAACGTTTCCAGAAGTGGAGAATTTGCCACAACCCTTGGTAAGTTGTTAGCCATGGTTAAGTAACCTCACTGATAAAACAAAAATCCTCCTAAATTAGTTTAGCTTCAGCTTCCAGCCAGTCTTCACTCCCCTGGCAGCAACACTGATTCTCTAGCCTGACATATCGTATACATAGCTGTTCGTGTCACTACTAGATTTGGCTCGGAGAGCACTATGGCCAAAGAGTAGGACAGGAGAAGGACCTACACTCTGGTACCCATCAGCACAAAGGCAAAGGGCAGCAAGAGCCACATCCTCTAGCAAGTAAAAGGCACGACAGCTCTGTGGGTTTCAGTTGGCTGAGTATCTAGCTCCAAACGAATCCTGCCGGTGGTTCATTGTCACACCACCGAGGCAGAATATGGGCAGATTATCCCCTCTCCACTGCCACTGCTTCTTTTCAAATGCCAGGGGAAAACAACAAAGCTGGTTTCCTATTACATCACGAGCCGATTCTCCAAATGAAGTCTGGGGCTGGGCAATTCTGATAAACTTCTGCTGGTCTGCCTTTTTTAATAAAAGTCTCTCTCCCCAATACAGCTTGCAAGTTAAATACCAAATTGTTTAGAAATTCTATAACATAAGGTCTCGGCAAACTTCCTTTCCACCTCCTCCCTCCTAGTCACCAGCTCCCGAACATTAGACTGTTTGAACTGCATAAACATGAAATCCCTGTAAATCAGAGGCTTTTTATGGTATGAGCATGACAGCTAGGTAAATATTCCTAATGGGAGCATCCAAGGTAGTTTACAGACAAAAGGGATCTGAACCACAGAGCCCTTAGTCTCACTTACTCCTTCCGAGTGCATTTATCTTTCCTTCCCTTATGCTATTTGAGAAAGCAGCCATTCAAAAATGGAAGTTATCTAAATAATCAAGTAGAGAGGGCAGGGGAAAATGGTGCTGCATGCAACACCTTGGTGCTAGGGAAAGCTGATAAATGATTTATGGAAGGAATCTGATTAGAAAATACTGGGTCTGGAAATTAAATAATAAAAAAAAAAACTCCAGCACATTTCATGTTTGTGAGTGATGACATGAATTTTAATCCCAAACCATAATACAGATGATGGAGATCAGTTAGGATCCATTAATAACATGGGAGTTTAACAAGGTAAAGTATTACTGTGAACCTGTGTACTATTGGCGTGGGATCTTTGAAGTGTAAATATTCCCAGTGTCGTATGGGGGAAAAAAGTCTGGTTCTCTGTTATCCTTTCCTGCTGTTTGCTTCCTGGAAGCTAATATATATCTATATCTATATCTATATCTCCATCTCTGTATCTAGATAGATATAGAGATATAGATATATAGTGTTTGCTTCCTATAACACTGCAATCAAGCAAATAGCATCTGACCTGGAAAACTACAGTTCCTCAACCTGCCCCGGTTCTTCTGAACCAAACCTGAAAAGCTTTAAGTGGTCAAAAGGCATGTGTAGGGGCAGATCTGCGAGCACAATAACAGTTTGAAGTGCTCCAATACCAAACCAAAAGAAGGGTTCTGCTGTTTTTAATGGCATTCCCAGGCCTAAAGGACCTAAATAAAAAGAAACCAAGCATGGCTTAAAAATACTGCAAGCTGCCTCTATTAAATAATTTTCCATTCTGACAATTAACTAGGGAATTTCAAGAGCAAACGGAGGTTTGGCTAAAATGTGAAACTACTCTATAAACCCCCCCCCAAAAAAATAACAAGATACTAAATTACCCATAAAATAAATCTCCTGAAAAACCCACAGACAGCTGTCTTGACATATCTGGCCAGCGTCAGACCTGCTTTAGAATGACTGCAGCTCCAATAAAGACAGTGAAATATACCTGCTTGCATGAGGCTGGAGTTTGGCCCCAGAGTGAGTTTCATGTCTAATAAATCTCTGCGACCGGCTCTGATATTTAAGTAACAATCCAGTCAGGAGGTCCTACAATTATAGGAGGCAAAACTTGCTGTATTAGCCAAAGCCCCGGTGGCTTGGCAAGTCAAACTCACCGAACATGTGTTCTGCTTGCAGTGGAGATTTCTAACGTCACACGTATGCATTCATTAAAATCCATTTGCTATGAAACCCACAACCAAAACTGGCCCTCCAGTTCTGCCAGAATAACTCTCACCCCAAAATGAATGTGACCAATGAAGCCAGTGTCTGCAAAGAGGGACCTGGACAGCATGTATAAAAGATGAGCCCACAAAAAAAAAAAAAAAAAAAAAATCAGAACTATAAAAATATTGTTCCTCTCAATGTCTTCTTGTCGCTAAAATCTTACTAGGGTTGTAATTAAGGCCTGGAGGACGTTAAAGAAGAATCGGAAGAAATTTTAGTCCCAGCTTCCCCTCTGCATGTTGTTAATGGCTAGTTTGTCCACTAATGTGCTCCAATTTTACCCACATCAACCACATGTGATACAAGCTGCAGGAAAGCAAGTGAATTTTTAATCATCTCTGATGTACAGTATAATTGCTGACTTTTATCAGCCAGTAGTTAAACAAAGACTTAGAAAGAAAGAAATATTCCTTAATTGTATAACTGCCACTGCTCACAGTGGGAAAGTCTTTGAAATGAGTAACTAGTCCTCATTATCAGAGCTATACACATATTTAGACACGTACAAATAGGTTTAGATCAATGTGGTTATTTTTCCCCCCCAAAACCAGGTATGCAAGTGTATGTATGCGCTTGTATTACAACAGAGAGCAATTATTCATACCTGACATTATCTCCTGTACATATGAAAAGTGCTTGCCTCTGAGCATTGTGTATACAATACATACACTCTCTCTTCCAGGGTCCCCATGCAGAGGGAAAAAAAAATCTTCCACGCTCCATCTGTATCACTTGTGAGATACAAGCTTTCCTCTCACACTTGTGTAGACAAGCCCATTATATCGTCCCCTTCATGCAGCGATAACATCGGCCAAAGTGCAATGCACCTTTAGAGCCCAGCGTCCCTTTCCCTTGGTAAGTACGCTTGGCACTGCCACTACAAATCCTAGAGCAACATCAACTCCTTGACCCTCACAGGACTTGTGCGCGCGCACACACACACACACACACACAGTAAAAAGACTACCTTAGAGATGACATTTCCGCCAGACACCCCAAGTAGAGAAATTATGCACTTTCACATCCACAAATGTCAATGGCCCTCACTCCTGCACCTGTGATGCCTGAAGGACCTACAATGTGCACAAAAAAAACCCAACAACAATCTTCCAAACAGTCACCCTAGCAGCCTGCTGTCAAAATCGCTGGGAGCTGTGCCACAATATATTTACTTCACTTGTAAGGGTAGAACCAGCATGGGACATTTGTGATCCTGGCAGCTGTGAAATGCCCTGGAGTTGAGTACCCAAGTTTAGAACAAGGAGGACACAAAAGAAGCAATACAGCAACTGAGCGTGGCTTAGAACAGAAAAATAAGCAGGCAGGAAGCACGAAGGCACCACATTTCTAGCAAAGCCAATGTAATCGTTCTTAGAGAAAGAGTGGTCGTCTTTCACCTAGTTCAGCTCCTGACCACTGTTTCCTTTTCTCTCAATGCATCGCCTAGAAAAACCATCTCATGGCATTTAGACAGTAAAGGGCACTAGGTTTCCCACATTATGCACCGAGATCCATCCCATCAACTTAATGCAACTCTTCAAATGGTGCAAACAAACTAGAAGAATGGTCAGACTTCATTAGGAAAAGCTGCTTAACAGTAAGGCGTACCGAGTACATTTATATATATATTAAAACAAATATTCATAATATATATCAAGACAAAAAGCCAACCCCCCGCCACGCCATAAGTCTCTTATCATCACCTTGGCCTGGCACTGACTTTTATATAGAGGTGCTGAAATACCAACCTCCTGCCTTTATGCTACAGACTCTACAGTTCTTACACATCACTGCCTCAAAGAAACAGCTAGTTAAAACAGTGTGCAGTGATGCACCGGGATTTTAAATGCCTCCTTAACAGGGTTATTACCCCAGGTGAGAGACACCTGGATGTGCCTGGTAATGGGGAAAACGGACTCAACTGGGGGGTTGGTTTCTGTTACCTTACTGTACTCCTCCCAGGAGTTGCTCCAAGTCCAGTAGTGAGCCTTGTAAAGCCCAACTCTTACTGCCATCATCTCGTTGCCACGGTAATAGAATATCGGCCTGACGGGGAAGCAAAGGGAGAGGGGGAGAAGTACAGCTGCATGAGAAATGCGATGTGCCCAAACAAGCGCTTCGGCAGGCGCACTGATAAGGGAGACAAACACTTTAATGGAGTCTGACTTCCGATCCAGCTATCAGTCAGGAACAGGCTGCCTTCTAATCGTCTCCACTGCAAGGTTTTCAATTAACATTTTTTAAAGTGTTCATCAACTTGAGAGCTCACACTGCGCACGAACGAAACATTATACAACTCGGCTGCCAGCGATTGTTAATCCTTGAACTATCAGACCCTGTAATTTCCTATAGAGCTTGACGATTTAAACACCAAATGTCTCAGAAGAGAGTGTGTGCACGCGCGTGTGATGGGGACTCACAGGCTGCGCGATGCTTGGTCTCCTGTTTGTGGCTGGTGGCACAGCGCAACAGCAGGAGGCTGCGAGCTGTTACTGTCTCACAGGTGGGCTGGAGAGAGGTGGCAGACAGGGGATGTCCTCTCAGGTGCCACAGTGCTCTGCAGTGCTATCACAGGAGGCTTCAGTTGAAAAATACCCTATGCCCACCCATTTCCTCCTCAAAAAGCCTCGCCAAGTTGGCTGAAGGCAGCCCAGAACACCACTTTTTTCCCCACAGGTCCACTGCTCTCACACATCTGCTAAGCAGAGTCCATCCTCAGTGCCCAAAGCAATCCCCTCCTCCCCCTAGGTTTCACTGCCAAAGAACTCTTATTCTTGGCACAAAAGGCAAGGCAGGCCCATGACATTTTGTTACTGAGCTGTACTGTCTACAGGAGGCAGGACTGATTGCTGGCAGTGTTTCTCACCCAAGGACCTCAGACTCAGTCAGCCCTTCCCAGCTGTTTAATGCTGGTAATACAATACAGTCAGAAGCGTGGTTCTCATTTTTAAGGTGTGTTGCTTTATCTTAAACTCAGAATCCCTAGCCAGCAAGAACCGTTCAGCCGCAGGGTGCCACCATGAAGAATATTGCTTAAATGGAAGGGCAAGGTTAAAAAAAAACAACAACCCTCTCAACCTGAAGCATGGGAGTGGTTGTGGATCCCTTCTGTTTCTAGGCTAAAGCGCGGTCTCCCTCGCAGGCACCTTACACAATGAGCCTTCTGCCCTGTGCAACTACAACTTGCTTATGAATGAAGGAAGCAATGTTGCACATCAGGGAAGGTCCAGGCCTGCATTCCTGACATACCTAAACTTCCCCTGGGACCTAGAGAGGTTTAAAGAACATAGATCTGGGCTGAAAAACATTCAGAGCAGTGAAGTTAAAACAGAACAACCAGATCTGTCCTCCCTCACTCTCAACACTCATGTTTTGAGAAGCTGTTACGTGCTTTGGTTTAGGAAGAAGCAAGTCCTTTTTTCTTCAAGCAAAAATATTTGCTATCCTTCTTCCACCTCTGTTGTTCCTGCTTTCTTCCCTAAAAGGAATGCTAAATCCTAACCCATTAAAAAAATAACACAAATGGAATTTTTGCCTTTGGAAGATTTGGTTTTCCAATTAAATCTGGGGACAGAGATGTTTATTGTGTGCACTGAAAAAGGCAGTTATTACCTTATAATCTGTGTTACAATAAGGTGTTTAAACCAATTAAAAAATAAAATCTTCAACAGACTTCAATTACTGCTGGTAGCAACATTTTATAGCCGGCCTACACCTAGCAATATCCTAGACCGGCCGGCGGCTGAACTTCTGGTACTCTGTGCAGGGGCTTTCTGCTTTAGTGGGCACACAATTTGCTTTACTGAACAATGGCTCAAGTCCAACATGTAAGGAGAACCCTGAGAAGCATCTCTGCCTTTTCTATGCGGCCTCTGCCCTCCCTGCTCTGATCCATCAGGTCTTGTCATTAAAATTACAGCTGAGCCCCAGGGAGCGAGTCAAAAATGCTCACTACTACACTTTAATACCACACAACTAGGACCTACCCCCAGCTGGTCACCTCCCAGGTCTCCAACTGAAGTCTAAAGTTGAGGTTCAACCCTACAAAAGGGTGCAGACGCACAGATCTTTAGGTGCACATGAAATGCCAGCCAAGTTCCTCTCCAGGATCAAAGCCTTCAATTGTAGGCTCTTTCACTTCTGGCTGTGCTCCATGAAGGGCTCGGTACACTCTTGGATGCGACAGTAATAAAATACTACCGCATCCTTTCCCCCAGGTTAGAGTTCATAGGATTTACCCTTACTGCAAGCTTATGCGCCTCCAGAGATCCATGCTAACCCCCATGACACTTGCATCTACCCGTGAAATCCATTACAAGGCAATATGTCAAGTGTCAGGAAATCCCACTTGGCTAGCTCCAGCAGAGAATTGAGAGAGAAAGGAAATCGTTGCTGCTCACTCCGATTCACCCACAATGCACTGCTCCCATTCTAAAAATAATGGGAGGAAGTTATGAAACAAACAAACAAGTTCCGCGCCCGTCCAACAACCCAAGAGCGGCAGACGGGAGCCGCGAGCTCTGTGCTTCTAACTAACCTGTCAATTAGCTTGCCCTGCAGGACAGCAGGTAGAAGGTCAACGCCGTCAATCTGTCTGTCATTGGGAAGCTGCAATCCTGCCAGTGAGAGGCTGGTGGTGAAGAGATCCATCACGCTGCCCAGCTGATGACTCACCTGAAAGCAATGAGACAACAGAAGAGGCATTTGCAAAGACCCTTCACGCAAACTTGAGCCTAGGGTCTCAATTCTTGTTTCTGTTCCTTTTTGAACGCCACCTTTCCACACGCCATGCTTGGAGCACAGTCCTGCTCCCAAGGAAGTCGTTTGCAAAGCTGCTTGGGGCTGAAACAGGCCCTTGCTCTTTTCATGGGATTTTTTCCTACGGATCTCGCTCTCTCTGTTAAACTTCTCCTTTGATTTCTTAGATCGTTGAGAAGTCATGCTGTAAGTGACCTCAAGCGATCATCTAGTCCAGTGGCTTTCAACCCACAGTCTGCAGACCCCTGGGGGTCCACAGACTACATCTAAAGGGTCTGTGAAAGATGCCTGTGATCAATCAAAAGTATGCGAATAGCTACACTTACCATTCAAAGAGGTCTGCACCTCTATTCAAACTTTTTTAGGGGTCCACAAGTGAAAAAAAGGTTAAAAACCACTGATCTAGTCCAACCGGGGATCAAATCTGCAACGCTGGTGTTGATTCCCTTTCCCCCACATTTCACCCAATATCCACGCACACAATTTGGAGAGGCCCACTGCCCTACCCCATTTGCTTAGGCAAACGATGATTCATTTTCAGACTGAATCAGCCTGAAAACATCCAAGGACTGTTGATCTGGGGTATTTTTAACGTATATTTTATTAGTGGAGAAATGTTTTTGGCTCTGGCAGCCTGTTGTAGGTTTTCTACTTTAACTGGAAGCTATATTCAAGATCTCTCTCATTTATTTTTTTATTTTTTTTAAAAAAGGAAACCAGCTCATCCTATACGATCTGTGCGCTGACGGGTTTCCTTCCAACTGATTTCTCCCCCACAAGCCATTTGATCATTCTGGGCCTTGCTACTGCATTCAGAGATGATCACGACCCTCGGGACATGGAATTAACCAACGTTACGCAAACAGATATCTTCAGTCAAGTGAAAAGTGAGCAAACGCACACTCGGCTCTAAGATGCGTCAGTACCAGATGGGACACAGAAGAACCTCTTCATCCATGCTGCAAGTTCTAAGATGAGGACTCATCTGGTACAATGCAGCACACTTATCAAGTGGAGAAAAATGCTGCCTTTTCCACTCTAGGCAGATTTACAAGTTCTACCAATATGCCAGGGAAATACTGATACACCGGTTACAATGCTATGACTGGGGACCTACTGACATCATGGCGAGACCATGGGTTTTTCATGGCCCAAAGAGCTGATTTTGTGGGCATTTCATGACGATTAGTGGAGGGCACATCACTCAGTCTACCTCACTACTGGTTTGGGTTTTTTTGGTTCATTTCCCAGGGAAATCACAGCCAATGCATGATTTTCCGGCAATCACAGACAATGCTGTTTTTCACAAAATCTCCAAAACCACGATCGAGGCAGGTCCCTACCTACAACCATCCCTCCCTAAATCTTGCTTTATTCTTGAGTATTTCTGCTATTAACTCACAGAAGCCCTGTTATAGAGGTGATGCAAAAATGCTTATATCAAAACTTTAACACATTATAAATGAATTTCTGCAGCACATCAACTCAGTCATTTGATGGTCCTGTGCCCTACTAAGGGAAAGCAAACCTTTTGTTGAGATTCTAGACCTCCTTCTGGAATTGACTGGTTGCCCTAATGCTTTGAAGGGTCCCCCCTTTCTGCTCCCAGCAATCTCCCTCTTTTCAAAACGCAGCTTGGCTGGTGAGCTCTCTTTTGCCAACCCCTCTGACAGAGTAGCCATGCCTCCCATCCTTCCATGCCAAAGGAAAAGTCAATCCTTACAAACACTTCCCGCCAGGCCATGTCACCAGTGAGGCTACTCATGGTAACAGGCACTAGCCAGGGACCATGGAGAGCATGCAGGACTAGACTTTGAGTAGGCTGCTTGTCTGGTCTGCGCACTTTGGAAAGAGCTGCATGCACTGCAAGTGGGCACAAGGAAAGCTCTCCTCTTTCAAAGAATATATCCAGCCGGATGCTGACAAGGCTGATCTGCTCCGCGCATCTGGATGCTTTGCCAAGTTTAGGAGCTGAGAGGTTAATAAAGAGGGTATTTGGCAGATGAAGTAGTTATTAATATGCCCGCTCTTCATGTACTCCCTCAGCATCAGGAACCAAAAGGATCACTGGTATTTAAGACATTTTGTAATTAGGCTTTAACAGTTTAAGACAAATCCAGAAATCACTTTTCATGTTGTCACTTCAATCCCCTCCCTTCAATCCGTAGGCTGAGGCAGCGAGAGCAATAGGCAGGCTGAGACCCACATCTCTGCTATTTCCTCCTTTATACCCTGCATTATGACAGCCCTATGGGGCCACCACCGACTTGTTGTACTGGCCCTTTTTAAGCATAACCAGATGTAGATGACTCTCTTTAATCATCCAATTACGTTCATGGTCTCAGACAACGTCCTTCCAAGAAGCAGAGAAAACTTCTTAAGAAAATTAAATGCCCATGCCACAGCCACTTGGATTTATCTGTGCTCTGCAGCACCGCATTGAGGAAAAAAAGAAGAAAAGAAAAAGGTTAATATTTATATAATCTTTGAAGTATTTTCAGAGAAAAATAAAAAAATTACCATTTTCTCCTGTCAACAGCACTCTTTCATTCCAGTCGCCTTTCCCATTTTTTTTTTTCAAAAAGAAAAAGAAAAATCCAGAGAGAGTAACAGTCCAGAGAAAATAAATAATATATAAAAAAAAAAGAGAGAGATCAGATATTCCTCGTATCAGTAAGGAACAGCCGGTATTACGCACGTAAGAACAGCTCCCCCTCCCCCCCTTTTTTTTTTAATAAACTCTCAGTGTACACACACCGTCTTTAAGAAAATGAAATCCTTTTGCTGTGGGCCACGTCGCAGGAAGAAATAGTCACCACTGCTGTTATCAGCGCTTTCAAGCTTTAACTCTGAATCAAAGGCGACAATTAATAAAGTCGCCCCCGCCAGGAATGGAAAGGAGGAAAGCTAAATATTTGAAACTGGGTGAACAAATGTCAGGGTGTTTTTAAATAAAATCCTTTTACAGTTATCACAGCGAGCAGACCTGATATCCCTGTCTAATTCAATTTCAATTTGCGCCCCACGGGAGATAGTGAAGAAAAGGTTGCAATGCTGTCTTTGGGTTGATATGTTCTTTTCTCCTTCAGGGAGCAGGAACTGGGGGTGGGGGAGAGGGAGGACGGGAGAGGGGGAAGCACAGACAGAGAGTAGGAGAAGGATTCAAATACCAGCAGAATATGAATTTCTTCTAGCTGGATCCTTCCAGAAGGCAGACGTGATGCGGGGAACGTTTAAAATGTTGGCTTGTTATGAATTCACCTGGAAAATACAGCCAGGGGAAGGAAACTACAGAAAGGGTGTTTGTGTGTGAATAAACATGCCAAACGGGGGACCTAAAGCAACTGAATTTTGAGACCAACAGCAGCAGCAGACTCCAGCGGCATCCCCTGCCTCTGGACCCCAGCTGTAAATCAGCTGGCTCTGCCGGCTACTAGCAGAAGCAGCCACAATCCTGCCACTTGCTTTTCTTTATAAACTTCTACATACCATTCCTATCCCTTGCAGCAAACAGGCCTAGTACAACACAGAAGGTTCCTGTTTGGGAAGAATGAAAGCACACTGCTGACCGCCATCAATGTCACGAGCTTCCCAGCAAAGAACTGGTTCCTATTGTATGGGGCAGCTAAAGCACTGTGCGACTCCAGTGCCTGATAACAGGATAGCGGAAGACACTTAACAGTGGGTTTGAATGCAACCTTCCACACTCAACAAGAACCAAAAATTATCCCTGGCTCATAGCAGTTTGGCCACCTCCAAGAAAAAGCCACTAAGTCTTTTGCAACCAAAACCATGGGCAAATTACATTAGATTTGCAATGGAACACGGGCAAATTATGTTAGCTTTGCAATGCAGGATGCAAGTCTGTAGCTTCCATATATGGCATAGAAAAGAAACAAGAACAACGTAGCAGGAACTCTGTGACACTCGCATGCCTAGAGAAGACGGCTGCAGAGAAAGGACTAGGTACTAGAGCACACCTGCATGGCACTGTAACAGAAGACAATGGTAGACCAACACTACCCAGAAGTCTAATGTAACATGGAACCTCTCCCCAATGGTCAGCACCAGTTTTGGTACCAGAATGCAGGAACCTCAGTTCCAAGACCAATTTTTGGCTCATACCAGCTACATTGTATTTAGAGTCACCCATGGTATCACTTCCATTGCATATTATAGGCCATAGCTCTACAAGACAGCCTCAACCCCAACAGATGTCCAAGCCAAACACCTCCATGGAACCACTGGGCACTTTCCTGAACTGGGGACAAAGTGAGGAATGAAGTGCCTGCTTAACTCTGGGCACGTACTTAAGTGCCAAAGTAATTAAATCAGATCCCCAGGTGCAGATCAGCCCTGTAAGATGCAAGCGAGGACTTAGAGTTAACTGTGTGATTAAGTGCTTTGATGAATAGGAGGCCCTGTGAACATACCTCTGGTACCTGATGACACTCAGCTGCCCCATTTTTCGCTGCGCATACATGGTTGATAACGAAGATTCAGAACCAGGATTAAGCTTTTGCCTGCAACTGTAAACATTTGC
>NW_005842270.1:1118227-1125681 GCF_000455745.1 Alligator sinensis | reverse complement strand
TGCTGAACAACAGAGAACACTTCCCATGTCAGCAACTTGCTACACCACACACGCACAATCACCGTCAGACCCGCCTCATCATGTTACTGTTAAACGGTTTTCTCACTCCTATTAACCCTAGGGTTATTACAAGAGAAAGTATTTTACATTTTGTATTTCCTTATCCCCATTTCTGACAGACATTTGCTTTCAGCACTTTATTTGCTTCAGACAGTGGAAATCAGGAGTCTGCTTCAGTTTCATGCTGCATTCAAGGCTGTCGTGCTTGGCTGGCAAAGACTTTGTGGAAAGGTTTAAAATCAAATAAAAAACACTGTTTTTATTTCCCATTAAAAAAATTATGAAAATATTCCTATTTGACTTTTCAAAACCTTTAAAATGACAAAACCAAAACTCTTCTTGTGCCCTTGCCCTAAATTTTAGGTCTCGTTATCTGATAGAATCTTACTAAATATGCACTGCGAATTATCTTTATCCTAACTTAATCACAGAATCATAGAAAAGATCAGGGTGGCAGGGCCTTCAGGAGGACATCTACTCCAACCCTCTCAAGGCAAGATCATCCCAGTCAAGCGTTTGTCTAACTGGTACTTAAAAATTTCCAAAGATGGCGATTCCGCAGCCTCCCTAGGTAACCTGTTCCAGTGCTGAAACACCCTCATAATTGGGAAGTTCTTCCTAAAAAATATAATAAAGCTGTTGTAACAGACTATAGCTTCCTATAACCAGAGTCCTGAGGAAGGATGGTTTACATTCAAAAGCTTGCCTAACTTTATCCCAACAACATAGTTGGTTCAATAAGAGATAGCACCCTAAGAAATCCTTGCCTCTAGCATGACTAGAAAAATATTTTGCAATCTTCAGCACAGAGTCCAGTAACTCAAGTATTGCTTTCTTCTGGAAATAAAACCCCCTTGAAAACAGGAGGGAATGCTTCTTACGTATCAGGAGTGATGTCTGCTGGAGAGTTGATTGAACATTTCTTTAGTGAGTATTGGACAATTTCCTGTACAGGCTGCTATTAGCACCTGGGGATTAGTTTATCGGGAGCATCGTTTTAATTGGCGTGCAAACAGGAAGCAGCAACACCTCCCCAGGTCAAACGCAAGACTGTGAGGGTCACATCATCTGGCACTGCAGGACAAAGAATGCATCCAGGCAGCATACTTCCCCACTGCAGAAGGACATACAGAAGGAGCAGGTGTGCCCTGGCCTTCTGAATGTTTAAATATATAATCTACAAAAAGTGATCCAACAAAAACAGATGGGTCAAACAGTCTACAAGGTCAGAAAAGTCAAATCCCTTGGCGTTCAGGAAAAAAAATCTGATCACATACTTCTACATGCAAACTGGCAACAGTGAAATTAACTGACTCGCTGCACAAATCAATCAACTCTGTTTGAGCTAGACCCCAGAATCTGACACAGAGATTTCACTGAGAGTTTTTATAGGCAAAATGTGCCTATAACCCAGGGGAATTATTCTGCTTACAGAAAAGGGACTTCAGACTGCACCTGAAACTGTTAGGACCAGACACCCACCTGTCCTGCAGGTATATAGCCAGGCCACCACGCAATAGCTGGCTCTCTCATGCCACCTTCAAACGTTGTCTGTTTTCCGCATAGAAAAGGCCCATTGCTACCCCCTAAAGAGAGAGGATAATTGAGAAACATTAAAAGGTGCCAACAGCATATTTTAAAAGGGTACCAAATAGGAGTTTTTGAAACCAGCATTTTAAAAGAATTTTATTTTGTGGATCAATATAATCTAACTGGCACATGCGGCATCACTTTGATTGCCTTCCTTTAAAATAAGGTTTTAGGATAGACTTTCCTGCTGCTCTGTAGCTATTTCTGCAGTGGACAACCCGATTAACAGACACTGCAAATATGAAACAAACCAATACGATCATTTTTGTCCATTTTGTTTTACTCTAACAGTGTTAAATCTGCCTTGTGGCCAAAGGAGGTCAAATTTTCCAGACAGATGTGTTATTTTTATAGCAGCCCCTTACATTTTAGGGGTTTTAAATGATATAGACATAAAGATGACAAATAAGATTACATTATGTTTCCCCCAAAAACCTCTGATCAGAGACAACGACTGGTTTGCAGCGACACTCCTTTCATCCCCAGCTTTGCAGTTAAGCTGGCTGAGGAACAAAGCAGAAAGGTTGCCCAGGGTCACAGTGTCAGTGAGATTAGAACTCAAGAACCTCACAGCCTTATGGCCTGGTAGCTCCTAGACTGCAGATCTCCAAACAGAGAGGGAAAAAAGCTGTAAAATCTAATTTGCAATGGCTGTACCTCAGGGAAACAAACTTAGAAACAAAAAGGAAATCTGTGAAGAGAAGAAAACCTGTTCATGACAGGGAATGCTTGTTCCTCCTGCTGTTTCTTCATAAGAACTGAAGAGAACAGGACTCTTGCATTTTTTATAAACTATTCAGAAAAGTCAGATATGCATTTGGAAATGGGGATCTAATTCGTCTTCCTAATTAACTAATATAGAAGGCTTAGCAGTTCGTTGTACATTTCCCTCCAGCACGCACAATACAAGTGATAGATGTAAAAACTAGCCAGCAGGCAGCTAAATGATGGCTAACTGTAATCCTAAATAAAAACCCCTACCCATCAGCACTGGGGCCTAGGGTAGAAGGGGACTTGTGTGTGAACATGTCTGAGCTTTAGAAAGAGTTACCCAAACCTCAATGGTGCTAAACCAAAACCCAACACGGGAGTCTCCGTCTTCCAACTCTGGGACTGTTCAAATCTGGGCCCAAGTTTCCCAGCTCCAACTGAGCTTTGTCTTCTACACACCTACCCTGTTTAGGAGCCGAAATGAGGGCAGCCCCATTATCAGACGTGAAAAACACAAACGTGTTCTTGCTGATGCCCAGCTTCTGAAGGTGTTTTAGGATTTTTCCAATGCTGTCATCAATTTCTCGCACAGCATCTCCATACCTGAGAAAGAAGCAGTTATGAACATTTAAGACGGTGAAGGAAGGAAGGAGAGTTTAACACAAGGTAATGCACTACAATAAAACACGGCATCTTTAGAATACACAACTAATGCTTGTGCTGGAGAGGGAAATAATTTACCCACCCATCAGGTAGGTAATGAAAGTTTGCCAGTGTCATTGTATAACTTATGCCTCTTATCTGCGGAAGGCAACCTCTCTGGGATATTAAAGCCCTTTGAGTTTGCTCAGATCTGAGCCACTCTTGGACAGAAACCAGCAATTGAGATAAATTAAACCATATGGCTCCCAGACATACGCAAAGGCCACTTTGCTCTGAGCTAGAGGCTAATAACATTATTTTGCTTATAGATGCTAGCTGGAAATTACAATCTCAAAACTGAGGCCCACTACGCACACAGGACTACCCTTCCCCTCCTGAAAATTGAAGTTTCCAAGACACAGAGCCTGTTTGCTGTTCTGATTTACAAGCTTTTAAACCAGGCACTAATCAACACTAGACCAGCAGCCTTCCCAAAGCATCCCTTCCATATACAGCATTTCAATACTCACACAACAGGCAAGGGAATGTCGATCTTCCCCACATATATGTCACCATATTTTTATTTCAGATAATAACAAACATCTTGAAAATCAGCATCAGCAAAATCCTTTGCAAAAACTGAATCAAATACCAGGCTCATCAATGTATGGGTTTGCACTTCAGGACACACACACAAACAAACAGCAGTCTATGTTCTCAAGTCTAATAAGAAGTTGTACTGCAGGAGGTATAAATCAAACAAAAAGTGACTTACAGCCCTCTCTGGCTAGTGCCCAAGAAATCTTTGGAGGCATACACAGGCGCATGAGTGGCATCAATTGCCCAGTACAGAAAGAAAGGCTGTTGACTGGCTTGCTGCCTGTTAATAAAATCAAGAGCTTCCTGCAAATGATAATAAAAATTAACTTAACAGAAACATTCTCTGCCATCTAAACACTGCATGAGAAGAAACATAAAATGATTGTGGGTTATAAACCCCTATTAAAAGGCACAATACCTTTAAGTAGATCTGAGTTAAGTTTGCCTCCCCTGTCTTCAGATCAATTTTGAAATCTTCGTAATATCTTAAAACAGAAAAGGGGGGAGGGGGGGGGGGAAAATCGATTACCTGCGGAGTACAGAACAAAAGGGCTTCTCTTCCCCATTACTTACAGAGGCAGGTCACTGTTACTCAACAAAAGGGCAGGCTCATAATTTTTGTAACCAGCCAATTCTCTTTGGAAACAAAAAACACCTTCATTATGCTTTTACGACAGGCACGAGCAGCAAAATCTTATTAAGGAGAAGACCAAAGTGAGTGAGGATGTGCAAGATCTGTGTGCACCCAAGCCGACGGGTTTGTTTCCTATTGCACAGTATCTTATTGAATAATTAAAGATAACTATTCAGCAAAACAAGCTCAAATTCTTGGTGCAATCTTAAAACAGGGATAAATAAGATAAATAGGGATATCCCATTAAAAAAAAAACCCACATGAATACCCAATTCCCCTTTCTACAGGGCTGTGCAGTCTATGGGTAACATTTTCAACAACCGGTAAAGTTCGCTATAAGACTCAGGCTCCCAAGCATCCTTGAAATTGGGACATGTTGTTTTCAAATTTTCAGTATGCTATATTAAGCAAAAGGCAAAGGAAAAAAAACCTGGAGAGAGCACTGGAGAAACAGAACAGGAGAAGATGTGTTTTGAAGACAGCAGGCTAGAAAGATACAGGCTGTAAGCTTGGAGGCTATGGTGGGAATGTCAACATAGAAAGGGTTATTTGCAAATAGGAAGGAAGGAAACAAAACTTTCTGCAGTTACGACTGGCACTGGCTTCCAAGAGGCAGCAGAGAGGAATCAGCACAAGGGATCTTTCAGGCACATCTGTACGGGCTCCTATAAGAGTGTCTAAAACAGCAGGGGCCTATCCACAGTCTGTGAACACCTGCAGAAAGTTCTTGGCTCTCTGGACTACAACCCTCTACACTAATATTCTACCTTGAACTTAGCTGTCCTGCGAGCAACCCATCATTGGCACAGTGCCCCTGTTTGAATAGTCAAAAGCTCTGGCATGTTATGGTATCCTGGGCACTCCCGTAAGTCTCCTAAATAGCAGTGAGAGGCAGGGTGCTTGATAATCCCAGTGAGATGCCATGCAGAAGCCCAGCACTGAAGCAGTAGGGCTTCAAAGTCCATTTTTGAGATAGGAACACATGCCATGGTTCCAGCAGGCAGTAACTGAAGAGTTCATTGTAAAGCCTAGCAGTGATGAAGCACCTGGGAGCTCTTCAACCATTCTGACTCCCTTTCGCTATGGAAAACCAATGTTAGAGCCAGACGCATAACTCAGGAGCTTGCTTCCTAGCCCTGCGTGTATATCACTGTGCATGCATCCCTCTCAATAAGGAGCTACATCTGCAAATGGAAAAAGAGGCTGACAGATCCAGCCCAGAAACAAGTGTTGTGAACTGCCAAAACTGTGGTTCACAAACCAGCCCATCCTGACTTCTAGCCTGAACACAAAAACCTTCCTACCCACATGGCAAATGCTCCATACCTGATTCTTGAGAATAAAACCCTCTTGGGAACTGTATAAGAAGCCCCACTTCTTTGGGTAAGGCTGTTGCAAGTTCTCACCTGGGCCTTACACTGCTCAGTGTAGGCCATCTCTGTCCAGGGGCACCCAGCTCCCTTGAGAACAGAGATGGCCTGAGCAGCATATGAACCAGGTAAGTTTGCAATAGCGTTTAGCCAACAAAGAGGGGCTTTTTAATAGGAAACTGTCCAAAAGGTTTTTATCCTCAGAAATCAGGTTTGGAGTGTTTGCCATGTAGGTAGGAAGATTTTGTGCTTGGGCTAGAAGTTAGGATGGGCTATAGCTCACTGGTGTGTGAAGGACAACGGGTTTCTGCATTAACAATTCTGGGATTGCCTACTCTATACACCTGGCAACTCTGTAGGGATGCTAGGAAAAGCCCTGGGGTAAGTTGCAAAGGTAAGTGAACCAGCTCAGCCTTAGGGCCTGGCTGACTCAATAGCTCACTGCACAGACAGGATTTTGGGGACTGTTGCCCATCAAACCAAGCCATGGTGTTGTAGCTCTGCCCGACTCAGAAGTTTCTGTATTTTCCCCATCTCTTCCTAGCTGAAGGCAGCTTGCTGTGCAAACCTTATCCTCCAGTAGAGCACAGACAGCAGAGAAAGCAAAGAAAAGAAGGTGCCAGTAACCTTCAAATCTTTCCTGACAAATAAGCTGGGGAGTAAACGGCTGAAATACCTGCCAATCATTTCCTGGTCCCTATACACAGGGAGGTTTGGGAAGTCCTTGTTATTGTACGGTCCAAAATGGCAGTTCGGGGACCCAAACCACTCATCAAACCCATGCTTCAGAGGGTGGAATTGGGGTCTGTGACCCAGATGCCTAGGAACAAAACACACACAGAGCTCAGGAGTCCATTGACAAGGAGAAAACAAGCACCATATGGCAAGAAAATCTTCCAGCGACATCAGAGGAATATTTTAGCAGTTTCAGACAAATCAGTGACTAAGCAATGGGTGCGGGTAATACAAGTATAGAAGCCCCTGCCACTATTTCAGAGTCTCCATTTCATTCAATTCCCCTTGTGCATCTTGCCTTCCATTAAATACCACTTTCTTCTATGCTCTTGAGTGCAACTGAACACAGACAGACACACTCCCGAGTCCACACAGAGCCGCTTGCAAGGGTTAGTCCATAGTTGAGAGACTGCTGGAGACAAATGGCCTTTGCTCTTTTCTAGTTCCTTCCTATTAACATCTTCTCTGATGCCATCTTCATTATGGTCCCCTCAGCAGAGGTGGGGTCCGCTCCACCACCCAGAACACACAGCAAAAATATACATAACAATTCACTTGGGGCCTGCACGATCTGCACTAAGGCATCTTTGCTGCACTCGGACACAAAGGAGCCGCAAAACCCGTGCAATTGTTAGCTGCATTTAAGTTTGGTTTAAGAAAGCATTTGTGTTACAGAATGAAGTAAAGCGAACCCTAACCTAAGTGAGAATGAGGCCTGCAGAATGCACAGACACACAGAAAACACGTGCTGCTGCTCTGCTGAACAGCTTCGCGCCAATGTATAGCTTGGACCCTCCTTCCTTGGCTCCAGGCTCCTGCTCATTCCCAAGCCTCACGTTCCAGGACTGTGAATAATTCACTTCCTGCATTTAGGCTATCCAGAAGGTATTTGAGGGAACTGTCATTCCCTCCCCGTCTCCACGGGAGACATTTCTAGCCAAATATAAATGTATTACTTCAGTCTCCTCCCTTGAGCCGTCATCTTTAACCCAGTCTCTTTTATTGCCATCCTTTGTATATTCTTTGAACTCTGGGAGCCAGAAATGCATGTGCTGGATTACACCAATCCATGATGTAACCCCAAGGGGTGCATCAGGGCTGCACTTCACCTC
>NW_005842270.1:1110685-1118217 GCF_000455745.1 Alligator sinensis | reverse complement strand
TTGGCTGAGTAAAGTAAAACCTTTGTCTCTAGTTTTACACGTGGGAACCCCTCCTTTCCCCCCTGGAATACACACACACACACACACACACACACACACACACTCATTTCACAAGGATTAGGAGAACGGAAAAAACTCTAATGCAGAGAGAGAGAGAAAAGAAGGAGGCAGATGACTTTACAAGAGTTGAATAGAGGAAACGAGAAAGCACACCAATCAATCACATGGAGGATGGGTAGGCTGCATACTTCTGTTCTCCTCCTTTTACAGCACAAGGGCAAGCGGACATTCATTGGATCTGAAAGGCAACGAGTTTAAGCTGAGCAAAGAAAATACCTTTCCCCCCACCTCACACAAGGCATAGCCAGACTGTGCTTTCTGCCCCAGGATGCCATGCAAACACTTGAAAAGGAGGCTTAAAGGAGGGATATAAAGCCACCTGTTTTCAGGCTGAAACCTATCCCTATTAGGAAAAGACTTTCATGGAGGACATGGTATCCCACATCTGCCTGCCGCAGGGTTTCTTGCACCCCCTCTGAGAAACAGCTGATGCTAACAATCACCAGAGATGGCAACTGCACTACACAAGTCTCGGGGCCTGCCCAATACAATGATTCTTAGCTTCACAAAGACACAGCACTGCAAGTTCACAGCTAGTCTGCTTTTCTCCATCACCCGCAGGTCCTTCCAGACAGCTGTCTGGAACCAAACTGCATCCATGCTGTTTATTTCCTTTCCCTAGGTGTATGAATTTACATCTATTAGTACCAAACTGCATCTCATTGCATTCAGCTCACTGATCTGAATTTTCCTGGCCACTTTGCCATTTGGATTTGTGCTAATAAATAATTCACTGTTTTAGGTTAGTTTGTTTTCCTCATGATTTCTCTGGTGCTGGCAAATTCAATTGCAATTCAATCAACACCTTTCTCTAGCACGTTGATGAAATTGTAAAATAATATAGATCCCATTACTGTCCCATACAGGACCGCTCCGCTCCCCCGATACTGCTGCCTCCGGAAGGTCTCTGTATTCAGATTTTGTTTGTGAACCCAGTAGTATCAGACTTGTACCTATGCAGCTTTGAGGTTATTATTTATGCATTTATTTATTACAGCACTATGCTGAATTGTGAATTACCAGCGCAGTGACCTAGAAACCCAATGGGACTCACCACACCACTCAAGTTCCTTATTGAAATTCACACACGCTATGCCCAGTAGCTTCTCTAACAACTGCACCAGCAGTTCCAAAGAAGGCAATTACATTAGCTGGCCCGAGCGTCTCAGACGCTTCTTTCCTACCCCGGCTTGCCTTTACAGGTGCCAGGCACTCTACCTCACTACCATGATCAATAAGAATTCTTTCCAGAAGTCCTCCTTAGATCTACTAATAGGTGCTGAACAGAACAGTAGGAGATGTTTCTTTTGGCATCCTTAGGTCAATAATGCTGGATGCCAGGAAGGATAACGAATAGAGAGCAGGGCACTCTCAACACATCCAATTCAATGTTCTCCCTCCAAGATTTCCATTTCTGCCATCGTCGGAGACATGATACCAGGCTAGATAGGCCACTGGCCCGACTGCTTACGTTCTGATGTTTTCTTTGCCAAGGCCTTGTCCTGCACCCATAAAAGTCAAAGCCAGTGACAAAGCTCCAATGAGAACAGGATCAAAACCAGAATGTTTTAAAAACCCTTGGCATGAAACTTGCTCTGGTCTCTGCTCTTAACTCTCTCCCTTTGCTTTCCTAGGCTAGGCCACTCTTTTGCATAGCCCTAATATCAGCCTGTTAGTCCTCATAGGTTTGCAACCTTATTTCTACCTCAGCAAGTTGCTACCCCCCCAAAACACCAAAGAAAGATTGCAGCGTAGGAGTCAGATGCATCTCCAGAGAATCGATGTAAAATAAATTGTTGGGTATTAGCGACATGCTCCAACAGAACATCGTGGTGACTGTTGATGAAAATAAGTGCATCGTGGTGCACGGATGAGAGCACAAGGGGTTCAGGCTTTTACTTTCATAATGACAGTACTCAATTCTGAAATTAATCACAGCAGGGGGGAAGATCTTGCATGGATTTCAAGAGACAGACATCTGTGCTTGAAACAAGTTTTTGCAAGCTGATTTGCCCACCGCCCCTTCACATTAAACACACGCAGGTGCATGCACACACACATACACACACACAAAGCAAGAAACTCAAAACAAGGTTACCATTTGCCAATGATCTTATTGACATATCCTGCTTTCTTCAGCAGCTCTGGAAGCAGTAGCTCAGAATCTGGGATCCCCCCTACTATTTCCTGTGGTGCGTAGGCTGTGCAAAACAAAACCATGGATTTTTGACTCTTCACTCACATTGGAAAGCAGGCCATGAAAGCTTTTGGCCACTCATCAGAAGCATCATTTAACTTGATCAGAAATTTGGATGAGCCACCAATGCTGTTTTTGTGGATTCAACTCTCCCAAGCCAGGAAGTAATGAGGCCAAGCTCCCTCAGCAATTCTGCCATCACAGAAAAGGAAGCCTTTCACGCTGCTCCGCACTGTGACCAACATTCAGAACCAGGGGTTGAACCCAGCTGTTGTTGGCTAACCTAAGGATGCAGGTCCCTTGGAAAGGAGTGGCCACGAGGACAGCGAATGCCAGAGGGCTCAAGTGGGGCAGTGAGACTTTTACTTCTGCCAAGCTGCCTGGAAACATCTAGAATTTGTGGCTTCTTCTAAATCAAACGATAAATGTAAGGATACGTAAACACCCAAAGTGCACTGGCAGATCCAAAACAGAGCCTCTCGCATAGTAATGGTAAGAGAGTCCTCACTTTACTAGGTGAAAAGATCAAAGCTTCATCCCAGCTTACCCACGCAGTAGGCTCAAACAGTCAGAGCAGGCCAGTTTCCATAGCAGCCAACAAGACTGGCAGCACATCTGGATGCCTCCAAAGCCCCAGCTTGACGTACCAGCTACCCACGAGAGCTGGGTCAGCTCAGGCTGCAGTGACATGCCTTTACTTGCTCTGCCGTAGCACCCTATCATTTAGCTATGGGACACCCAAATACATTTGAATGGAATGATACACAGCTGTAAGCGTGTGTCCACGTGGACGTGGTCTCAGGGCCCCCGTTACTTTGGAACCAGTGACACTAACTAAATTAACCCAAAAGCAAAGTGAGCTGGTATTTTCCTTCAAGACCTTTGTGGGAGAGCTCTCTTTCCAGGCAGTGAAGTACTACAGAACTGCCCATTCTTAACTAGCTGAGAAGGTTTTATTTCCACATGATTGGGTTTTCAACAGCTTTTCCTTAACCTACCCCATTAATGCCACTTCCAGCATGACTTTCCTCTTTCACTGAATGTCGATTAGGCTGCGCAAGGAAACATCTCCTCAGCCAGCAGAAGCAAACAGATTAACAACTCAACTTAAGTCTTTTTATTTAATGGGAACATTTGGAGATGTTTTCCCTTTTCAGCATCGAGAGTAGGAAGCAATAAGTCTCACACCTGTTCCTATTAACTGGAGTGGCACTGCATGCCAATCCCTTTGTGTTGCTCTGAAAACGTGCTTCTTGGAGGGTAGATGAAGGAAAAGCACAAAGCCAACCCCCAATTTTTAGCAACACCTGCTGCAGAGGCATAGAAAAGGTAGAGAAAGTGTGTGTCTAGGAGGAGCGGCACCAATGTTCTTACCATTTCTAGCATGTGCGTTTGTGGTGTAGAAGCCATTCCTGATAGGGAGGCGGCCAGTCAACAGAGCTGCCCTTGCTGCAGAGAAAATATGCCAAACAGAGGACACACAGAGAGAGTGTTTAGTACTGATTGTCAGCTTTGTGGCGTCACATTTTGGCTGGTGACTGCCAGACTGGTGCTTAGGAGGAACTTCCTGCCACTGCCTACTGCCATGTTACTGTTCCTCACCTCTTACATTAGATTACGTGGCAAATTTCATCCCACTGCTCTAGCATCAAGTCAAAGTGATGCTAGTGGAGTTAATGTAGCTGTGCCCATTAGAATGAGGTTGGGACCTGGGCCCTTACATGCAGAAAGCACTTTACCCACAGCTGAAATGCAAGTGCCTTTGGGAAGGAAACACAGCAGCCCTTCTGCTCCAGCACCTTTAAACAACAGAACCTCTAGAGAAGGGAGAAGGCAGTGAGCCGGGGGTGGACACTTCGCATAAATCAGTCATTCACTTCATTTAAAGTGGATTATCTTGCCTTGGCACAAACATTTATCTACTCCTACTGTGAACAGAAAAGGAAGATGTCCAACTAAAGCACAACAGACAGTAGGGCCCCAACTCAGGAAAGTATTTAAGCAGATGCTCAACTTTTTAAAGCATGTACTTAAGACCTGCTGCTGTCAATGGATTAGGTAGGTGTTTCAGTGCTTTTCCTGAATCTCGATGGACTGAAACATTTAACCGTGTGCTTCCTGAAAGGGAACCCAGCAGGAAAGCTCTTGGGTTTGCCTTTATTTTTCATGTGTCAGCTGGAAATGAGGAAAAAACTAGCACTGGGGACAAAGATTCAAAATCAGCATGTCTGGAGACCTGAAAGGTTTTGCTCCTCTATGCCCTCTCTGAGCACCTTAACCATCAACAATGACAGCCAGGAATCCAAGTTGCTCCATGTAGAAAAGTCAGTGGGAGTGCTGCGTAAAAAAGAATCAGGCCCAGGGTAAACTTTTTTGTTCAACCCATGTGTAGATATGACTGCTCAGCTTCCTAAAGACAAAAATACTTTTGTGGCTGAGGCCAGAGGGCTAAAACGCAATAAATAAATAAAAAAAGAAGACAGTCTCTCACTGGAGTGTTTTGCTGGCTAAATTACTGCTTTGTACAAAATGGATGAATGTGGTTTTTCCCCCTTAAATAAATAAAATAAGGAAACAAAACACAAGATCAAAGCATCAAACCCCAACGCTGCCTTCAGGGTAATCACTGCTTTGGTTAATAGCTTGTGTCAGATGCTGGCAAACATCCCAACCTTCTCAGAAGGTGGCAATTTCACATGCTAGTTTAAAAGTGAAGTTTACTTACATGGGGAGCACAGAGGGTTAGCAGTGTAGAAATTTGGGAAGAGCATCCCTTCTGCAGCCATCTGGTCTAAATTAGGGGTTTCTTTAGAAGGCTCTCCAAATGCTCCCAAATCGCCCCAGCCCATCTGCAGAAAGCAAGCACCGACAAGATGTGAGAACAGCTTGACCTCTGCATAAGCTACTGTACGGCCTTCCGGACCAGCTTTGCTTTTTTACGATAATTCACCCAGATACAGGCTAAGTCATCACTGTATACAGGCACCTCGCGCACACGACCTGAATTTATCCTCACTACCCCCCACGAAACAGGGAGCCATTACGATCTCCATTGACAGACAGAGAGAAAGTGATTGAGTGACTTACCAACAGTTCCCCACAATAAATCTATCACTAAGCCGGAAGCAAAAACTCAGCCCCTTCAGCCCTCCTCCATCCTCTTGATCATAAGGCCACCTATCCCATCCCCACCTTTTAAACGACTGTACATAGCCAGTCAGAAGTGCTCGGTGAAAGGCTAGGTCAAAAGGCGGAATAAGGACACGAGAGAGGTTTTTAAAGCAAAACGACTGAAAGAAGCGTGCTGTCCTCACCCTCATCATCACTTCACTCTGCAGGCTGATAGGCTCACCATGGCGCACCTCCAAGCCTTTATCTCAAGCAATGTGACCACGTAGCTCCTGCCTAGGAACTCTAGAAAATTACCAACCCATTTGCCTAATTTCAGTACTGAAAAATAATATGGAAGCAAATAAAAATAAGTGACTCAAGCTATCAGCTCCTAGAAGAGAACAACTTAATGAGCACTTAGGCACTATGGTTTCATAAAGATGATATTGTGCCTTGGAAACTCAACAGCTTTCTTTAATTCAGTTGTGTGTCAGGTGGGCAATTGAAACACAGGGCATAATCTATCTAGGTCTTGAGAAAGCTTTTAGTGTAGTCCCGCTTGAGAGTCTAATAGAAGTATCAGAATGATGCAGCTTGGAAGAGACCGTTGTGGAACAGGTACGGAGCTGGCTGATGGATCGTGAAAAGAGAGCAATTAAATGGTACAACATAAAACCAAGAAGTGGAATTAAGAGGGGTTCTGCAGGGGTCAACGCCGTGTTCTGCGTCGTTCAGCATCTTTACTAGCGATAAGGAAGGAGGAAAGAGTCGTACGTTGATCAAATCCCGATGCAAGCGCAGGCGGCAAAGGAATTACAGAAAAATCAGGGAAGGCAGCAGAGGCACCCGGGAATTTATTATTTATATTACTGCCATGTTCGCAGGTTCCTATTGGGATCCGTGCATGATTATGCCTGATGCTGCGCAAACACATCTGAAGGGATTATCCCGGTCTCAAAGGTCTTTCCGTCAGAAAATTAAAAGATTCACTTGGGGAAAAATAATTCGGAGTGGGAAGCTGCTGGGCAGATGGCTGGAATGCAGGGGGGAAGCTGGAGGATTTTACGGCCTGGCCGGTGAAACCAGCCAACTGCAGAGGGAGGCAAAAACTCTTCAATGTAGGGGTAGCAACAGTGTATTTGCACTGTTATAGCGGAGCCAGACAGGAGAGAGCGGAGTTGGGCACACCTCTTCTGTCCCTCATGTACCCTCACTTTGTTTTAAGCTTCTTGAAGAAGCTCTGTGCAATACATTTGCACCAAGCATGGATCTGGGGGAATAAAAGAAGGAATTGGAAACCTGGAGACATTGCCAAATGACTAGTAATTTAGCGATGTGACTAACTGCCTGAGAAGGAGACTGCGTTTCACCTGCAGTTGCTTTTGCTCCCGATTTACCCAGCGTGTTCTCTGCTCCGACGCAGGAAATGAACGAAATCAGTTTCTTTTTTGTTCGTTTCTGGATTCACTTCAAAGGCTTCAGGGTGGCTACGTTTGCATTTTAACTGTGAAACCCCAGCAAACACGGCTCGCCTTTCCCTATTCTCATACGCTGCGCCCCGAGCCGTCACTGGCGTAGATTCGGTGTTGTGCGGATAAGGCTCGAGTCGACCGGGATGCTTCAAAGGTGACGACATTTATTTGAAGAGGTCCCAGTTGGGATATCGAGTAGCAGCAGCATGAGGCATTCGAGCTCCAAAACAGGAACCATTTTCTGAGCGCGTGATCAGTTGGTCAGTGGAATCATTTGCCCAAGATGGTTCCTCAATCAATCACGAGGGTGTCTATGAATAGACTGCTAGATAAACCATGGAGGCGCGGGAGCCCTGATTGCAAAGAAACTTGTGCATGTGCTCAATTAAACACGCCCGAATGGCCCCGTTCCTCTTCAGCAAGACCGCTCGCGGGTGGGAAGCAAAATACAGGTCTGTTACCGCGCGACTTTGGGCTTCGCACGGACCGACCTCGCACCGCGCCGCCGCAGGGGCGGCCACTACGACATCCAGGAATTTCTTTCCGTTTCTTTACAATTTGCACATAAAGCCTGGAAAGGGCTCGGGGAGAAGCCGCCGATCCTTAGAGGCCGCCTCTACGGCTGGGGCTCT
>NW_005842270.1:1099702-1110169 GCF_000455745.1 Alligator sinensis | reverse complement strand
CGCTGGGGGGTCCTGAGGGATCATGGGTCCTGATGGGGGGCTCCTGAGGGGGTGAGGATGTGGGAGGTTGGGGGTCCTGAGGGAGGGCTAGGCTGCCTGGAGGGGTGTTGTGGGGGGAGACCGCTGGGGCTGGGCGCTAGCAGGCGGTTGTGTTGGTGTAGCGGGTGGCACCTGAGCCCCGGGGTGCGTTGCTTTCCCCCCACACCTGGTTGCCTGTGACGTGTGGGTCCTGATGGGGGGCTCCTGAGGGGGTGAGGATGTGGGAGGTTGGGGGTCCTGAGGGAGGGCTAGGCTGCCTGGAGGGGTGTTGTGGGGGGAGACCGCTGGGGCTGGGCGCTAGCAGGCGGTTGTGTTGGTGTAGCGGGTGGCACCTGAGCCCCGGGGTGCGTTGCTTTCCCCCCACACCTGGTTGCCTGTGACGTGTGGGGATGGGGAAACGCTGGGTGACCCCGGCAGGGGCAGGAGGCTGCTTGCAACCCGTGCCCGAGCAGCTCCTCTCCGTGTCCTGCTGCTGCCAGAAGGTGCCGCGGGGTCGGCTTTGCCCGCTTGCAACAGGCAAGTCTCGTGGGTTCCCTGAAATGCAGCCTCAGTTGGAAACAACTCAATGTATTTGTAATGACGAGCGTTCCCGTGGCTTGGGCTAGTCAGGGATGGAGCGGATCGCCCTGCTTAGCCCGGTTTGTTCTCCTCATCTGCAGAACTACCCCCTGTACATCCGGAGCGTCCCCACGGAGAACGAGCTGAAATTCCACTACACCGTGCACACCTCCCTGGACGTGGTGGATGAGAAGATCTCGGCGATGGGGAAGGCGCTCGTCGATCAGAGAGAGCTCTACCTGGGGCTCCTGTACCCCACCGAAGACTACAAAGTGTATCTTTAACAGCTCCCGGTTGCTCTCTACAGGGGCAGGTCCTATCATCCCTCCTTAATCAAACAAAACTCCGGTTGAATGCACTGAGCATAGGATTAGGCTTGAAATTAGACTCTGGCTGTGCAGTTTACTAGTGCATCACTTGACATTGCAACTATCAATCCTGCTTTGTGAAATAACAGCCCTGCAGCTTGGTTTTTAATGGACAAGTGCTGATCCTAGATATGAGCCACATATATTTGGCTGAAACAGCTGGTGACTTTGCAAGTGTGAACTAAAAGTGCTGCTTCTGTTTAAGTTTCGCAAAAGCCAGCTTTTGAGAAACCTAAAACTGAGAATTATTTCTACCATCCAGGAGAAAAAAATCTACGGAAAACAATAGGGTTTAAACAAACCTTGTTCAGATTCACGGATGACACTAAGATGTGGGGAGAAGTGGGCACGCTAGAAGGGAAGGACAGGTTGCAATTGGATCTGGACAGGTTACAGGGGTAGGCGGATGAGAATAAGATGGGATTCAACACTGACAAGTGCAAGGTGCTGCACCTGGGGAGGAAGAACCAGCAGCACACCTACAGACTGGGGAACTCCCTTCTCATCAGTGCAGAGGCAGAAAAGGATCTTGGAGTCATTATAGACTCCAAGATGAGCATGGGCTGACAGTGTGGGGAAGCGGTCAGGAAGGCCAACCACACCTTGTCATGCATCCACAGATGCATCTCGAGCAGGTCCAAGGAGGTGATCCTCCCCCTCTATGCAGCACTGGTCAGGCTGCAGTTGGAGTATTGCATCCAGTTCTGCGTGCTGCACTTCAGGAGAGATGTGGACAACACGGAGAGGGTCCAGAGGAGGCCACCCGCATGATCACAGGGCCTGCCCTGCTGCCCCTGGAGGAGAGGCTACGGGACCTAAACCTGTTCAGCCTCCACAAGAGAAGGCTGAGAGGGGATCTGGTGGCCGTCTGTAAACTGGCCAAGGGGAACCAGCAGGCAGTGCGAGAGTCCCTGTTCCCCCAAGCACTACCAGGAGTGACAAGGAATAATGGCCATAAGTTGACGGAGGGTAGATTCAGGCTAGATATCAGGAGGCGCTACTTCAGAGTCAGGGTGGCTAGGATCAGGAACCAACTTCCAAGGGAAGTGGTGCTTGTTTCTACCCTGGGGGTCTTCAGAAGGAGGCTAGATAGACACCTTGCTGGGGTCGTGTGACCCCAGCATCCTTTCCTGCCATGGCAGGGGGTCGGACTTGATGATCTGCTCAGGTCCCTTCTGACCCTACCAACTATGAAACCAGCCTCCCTGGCGTTGAAACACATGCACTGCAGCAAGGAAAAACTAAAAATAAAGCCAGAAACAAATTACTTGCCTGGATGTGATCTTGTTTGGCCTTTTTAAAATTAAATAGGCTAACTAGAATCCTTATTAATCACTGACAGTTGCAAATGATGCAAACTACAGAGGATCATCTCCTTGGCTGCTGTAAATAGGTAGTTTCATTCACTTTGAGGGAAGTATATGGATTCACAGAAATGGTGGAATATCCAGTCCTGTATTCTTGAAGTTTATTTTAAGAAAAATCCCTGTTTCAAGTCTTTAGGTACCGGAACATGTTATTAGAAGTAGGCATCCAACACTCCCCAACAGCACACGCCTGCGCTTGTATCTCGTCACTCTGCCCTGCAGACTTCTCTCCCAGGGAACCTCTATTCCTGTTTGGGGCCCCTGGTGTTGGCCTGGTCTTGCAGAGCAATTTCCAGGCCATATGCCAAAGAGTGGCTTAAAGTATCAGCTGCTTTGTCAATGATTAGCAACAGTTCAGTTTATTCTTGGCCTTGCTCTTCTGCTGCTGACAACTGGGAAGATCTAGTTCTGGTTGGGTCAGGTTTCATACCTCATCCTTCACTTAACTAAAGTTGTGACAACAGGTCTGTGATGAGGCCAGAGGATTTTACCCGGCAGTGCTGGTTAGGGAAGTAGGACTCTTGGAACATGGCATTCTGCTTTCTATAAAATCAGTATTTCAGGACTGTGGCTGCACTGGAAGCTAGCAAGATAAACTTGTGAAACTAGCTGATTGCTTAACCAGCCAAAGAAACCTTTTCTGCTTCCCTTTTTGCCAGTTAAAAAGTTAGGATATTGTAAATTTAACTAATGCAATGGATGCCTGGTATGTAGTCTCACTACCATGCTGTTAATTCATTTATGCAAGATTTTTGTCACTGGGTCTGGGGTATTCCCTACCCAAATGGACATGAATAATCAGAGCTGTTGAGTTGATTCTCAGAACCTGCTGCAGCAAAGGAATTAATCACAAACCACGATTGAAGGCTATTTGTGCAATTGCTGACAGTAAACAAAAGACTGCCTTTGGATGCAAGCAAGATTTCTTCTGTTTATAAAGACATTCGCTTCTGCCAGCTTAAATTAGTTTATGAACAATTCTCAAGCATATGTGTGAGGATAAATTATCACAAAGGGTGCCATCAAAGTAGAGAAGGGGGACCAAGGCCTGTGACTTGTCCTTATTCCCCTAAACGTGGCTTAGAATGTGAATAGTTTGAGGGTAGCCTCCCCTTGTGGGGCTTTTTTGTTTTCCCTTGACTGTATTCCAGGTTTATCTTGGTAGCTTTGCCAGCTATGTGTGTGTGTGTTAGAAATACCTTCCTTAACCAGCTGTGCAGATACGGCTACGTGACAAATTCCAAGGTTAAGTTTGTTATGGTGGTAGATTCTTCGAACACAGCACTTCGAGACAATGAGATCCGCAGCGTAAGTGCAGGAAATCTGAATGCAACTTGCTAGATCGGTATTTTTTGCTACTGCACTGATTCACAAAATGCTGAGAAGCAAAAACGAGCAAGAAAAAAAATCTGACAGTAATTTTTTTAAGTTTTAATTAAAAATCAAACCATGATCCTTTTTCAGATGTTCCGAAAGCTGCACAACTCCTACACAGACATCATGTGCAACCCCTTCTATAACCCCGGGGACTGTATTCATTCCAGGTGAGTGGGCTGCTTCCGGTAATCCTCTCAATTTTGTTGCTTTTCTGGGACTCTCAGAGCTATTAGTGATAGCTCTATAGGATTTAGTGCTTAAGAATGGAACTTCAGTGGGTGATCAGTTTAAAAACTGGGAGCTGCAAAAATCCTTTCCAAAACATGCAGCTGTGCTCTCTCTGGGCAGTTGCTGTGTAATAGAAGGCTCAAGTCTCCACTCTCCTCATTAGAGACTTTATTTACCTGCTTTCCACAGACTTCACCCTCACACCTGTGATATTAAAATGCTGACTCAAAAAAAAAAAAAAGGAAAAGAAAAAGCCTGTTTCCTAAATGACCAGATTTTTTTTCCTTTTCTTTTTTGATTGAAGCATGGGAAAAATCACACTTTGTCTGCAGTCATGTCCACTAGACATGTCTAATGGGGCAGGCTGCAGCTATGCACAACTCAGCCTCTGTGTGGAAGTATAGTCTCTGCTTCCATGAGCCCAGAGCAGCTGAAGGAATGCTGCCCATCACTTTTAAGTCCTGGTTTATGGTGAACTGGAGATTCTGCTACCGCAGGTGGAAGATCAGGCTTCAGCTTCCCAGCACTGAGTCTAGCCTGCATGCAAGGCAGCTTTGTTTTCCTTCTAATGAAGCTGAAATAACTGCTTAATGGAGCACCTCATTGGTTAAAAATAAAACTTCTACTTAAGCCTTGGAAAGCCCTTCTGTTCAAGAATGTTAGTGGTTTCTTACCTGCTACCAACACGGCTTTGTAAGAGAGCAATCCCAGATTAATGCTTTACTTTGTGCTCTTCCTTCTCTAGGGCCTTTGATAACATGGTGACCTCCATGATGATGCAGGTGTGCTGAAGCTACTCCTATCCCCTCCCTTTCACTGCTTGTGACCATTCTTTTGTACAGAGGTGTGTGTCTATGAAGTGCTCTGTATATACAGCGTTTGCACTTACTGTATATAAAATAAACCTGATGCTAGTGGGAGCTACCTGTGTCTGTTTCTCTTTAGCAAGTCACAAGGGAGGACTTGATAATCAGAGCTTAAGGTTTTTTCCCCCCCCTAACAATAGCAGACTCATATGTTCCTCCTCAAGCACCATACAGTATCTTTGCTTTAACCAACTGCTTCTTGTAGCCTTTAGAAGAGGCTTTAGCAGTACTAAATGCAGCCCAGACAATCTGTTGCTGTAGCTGTTCCCACGCTAGCTGCCATTTGTACTGCTGAAACCACTAACAGCACTTCAACACATTTTCCAACTGCACTTATTCCAGTTTGGCTTCCTCAGTGAGGTATGAAGTAGGGGGAGCCTGCAGCTACCAAAAGGGAAAACAACAACAACACAGCTGCAAAAGAGGCAACAGTGGCTTTAGTGCTCAGTACACAACTCGCTGGGCCTGTTAAGTTCCCAACACTATGGTTTTTAAGTATCTTCACCCACTCCTTCACTTGATTGGAGGTATGGAGATGGCCCATTGGTGACAGTCATCAAACCAAGATCTCAAAGGTCCCCACCTGTGGAAGTTGAGGCAACACAGGAGCTCACACCCTGTGTCTATTATTGCTTAAATCCCATGTGACAGTAGTTACAAGCCAAGACTGCAGTTGTACAACAACTTAGAGGGGGCTTTTGGCATCTGAGGGGTTGTTTTTGCCACCCCTCTACTTTACTCTTAGGATAATAAGAACTCTTCTCAATTACACAGCAGTACGTCAAGTAGCTGAACATCCTTCATGCTGTGCTGAGGTATGAGCAACAGTCTACTGGCAGCTATTTTTTTCTATCTACCTTTAGACAGCGCCCAAAATGTGCAGCTGCTTTAATTGCATTAACCTAGACAATTATACCTTGAGATCAGTTCAAAGAGCTAGGCTTTTGGGTCCACAGCTATTTATCATTGCTATTAATGACTGCAGTGTAAGGATACAAGCTAGTCTCCTCAAATTTGCAGATGACACAGAAAAGCAGGGGGTTGCAGCCACTTGGAGGCTGGGAGGAAGATCCCATCTTGATAGATTTGAGAATGGGAATATTGCCAGACTGAAATTCAGACCGGTGTAAGGTTCTACTCATAAGGAAGAATAAAAAAAATAACCATGCAGATGCACGAATCCAGAATAGGAGCAATATGCAGTTTGGCAGTAGCATTAGCAAGAAGCTTGGAGTGGCTCACGAAAGCAGCTTGAGCCAGTAATAGGACATTATTGCAAGAGAGCAACTTGAAGCTGCAGTAAGAGAAGCCGTGTACATAAGATTGAGGTGGTAGTACCACTCTCCTCCATGCTGGTCAGATGGAAGACGGCAGCCAGTTTTGGGCACTGCCTTCCAGCAAGGCTGTGGACAGGCTCCAGAGGCAAGTGACAGAGGGGTTGCTGCAAAAGCCAGATGAGGAAGGTTTGAAGGACCAAGGTATGTTCAAGATTGGGGTGGGGAGGAGACTTGAAAGCAGCTTGAAAGTCTCCATGAAGATGGAGGAACATTATTGTCCTTTGCCAAAGGCACAACACATGTCAGCGGGCTTAATCCTAAAAAAATAACGTGAGGAAAAAGAGTTGCATTGCATTATCCATGAGCACGTATGGTGGACAGAAGGGGTGCTGACATGGCATTTTAGTTTTGGCAAGGTTTGCTAGTGAGTTAGTGCATGGTCCCAGCTTAATAGGCAAAACACGAGGAACGTGGCTAATACCCGTCCTCTCCTGTTTTATGCTGAATGACCGAGCAGGCATCTGGACAAATGAAGGTGAATTAGTCTTAACTGGAAAATCATAGAAACCTCCAGAAACTGTAGGGCCATGCTTACCTCAAATAGGCTGGCCACAGCCATGCAACAAGGATACATTGCAGCTATTGACACAGGCACACTTATCAGTCCAAGCAGACAGCTGGCAGACCATTCCCAGGGCTATATGGCGGCAATAAATTGAGGGGAGCTAACACAAATATTACACTTGTTTATCCGCCACCCACATGCAAACACACATTGCTATTGCTAGGGGATGCTAGATCAGAGCCACAGCCAAGTGAACTTTCATTTGGGATAAAGATTTTTCTAGACAGCAAGAGCATTTATTTTTTAAAAAAAATTATAGAAATGACATTTACAGTTCTCTCTCAGGAACATAACACGTTGGAAACAGCAACTGTTATCCCACCCTCCCACCCCTCCCCCCAACAAATGCAATGCTATTTTTATAAACCGTTACACATAAAAGTGAGTTAAATCTTTGTGCCTGTCAAGACCAGATTTCAGCATTCCCTTTTCAACAAGTGATCTTAAAAGACAGTCACTGCCAGGTACTTTGCATCTAAAACAAACTTATTCTTCAAGAATGAAAGTCCCAGGGCTTCCCAAGTTTATTCAGAGAAACATGAGATTTTGGGGATTTGTGTCTAGAACTTGCAGTCCAAACTGTTAGATCCATAAGATTTCACAAGATCCAGAACGGAAAGCTTCCCGACTCTCCTTTGGAGCAGGCATGCGAGCAGGTGTTATACAGGAGAGACGTCTTTTTTTATTCCCCAGACAGAATGGTACCTGGCAGTGTCCCCTTAGCTGACTATCAAGGTTATTTTACCTGCAGCTCTGGGGTAAAGGAATCCTGAACAAAGGTCCTGAAAGATCAGGGCAAGAGTTAGATTAAAATTAAATTTTTAATGCCAAATATTAACTAGGGTTTTTTTAAACCAAGAATAATTTTCCTTTAAAAATCAGCCGGTCGAGGTGCATGTGGAAGGGAGACCAGGAGCAATGGCTTGTGCCAGGCAGCTGCTAAGCATGAACCCCATATGCTTAGCCCTTGCACTCCCAGCCTGAAACAGCTCCTGCTCTGAGAGCCTCAGGCCTCAAGATGAGACCTCCCCACTGTGAGAACAGTGTCAGGAATAAAGGGAGACTGCATTTAGGCCCCCCTGCGAATGCACACTTGTCTCTAGGGGCTGGATTCAGCCCCAGCCCCTGGGAGGTGCAGCTCAAGAAGACGCTCCCTGCACCCCCCGGGTCCTGGATCGCAGCTTCCAAGCAGGATTTGTGCGTGGGTAGATCTCATGCAACGACCGGCGTTAACACAAGCCTTATCAGAGGAACAGGGCCGGGCACGGCTCTCTAGTCACCCCACCCCAGGATGCACAACAGACCTATTTTAACAGCAAGATCAGGGAGATGAAACCCAGGCAGTCTTTAAAACTAACATTTAAAAAAAAGTGGGGTGGGGGGTGGAATCTGTCTTTTAGCTGCTTCACCAAGGATTTTTCCCTTCCACTCCCATCAACAGTTCAGGGGGTAGAAGAAATCCCACCTTGCTTCCAGGATCTGCTTGTGCCCAAGAGATATCCCACCGAGCCTGGGCACTGATGAGCTGAACGAGTGGGTCCCAGAAAACAGAATTCAAGGCACCTGGCTCTTGTGTCTGCACCCCTCAGCGTGGCAGAGAAAGCAAGATGCCCCTGACAGCTCTGGTCCAGGCTGGCACATGGGCCGACTGCTGTAGGTGCCTAAACCCCATTTCTTGCAGCTTCTACAGGATGAAAACAGCCACGGGGGAGCTCGGTTTCTCTGTTCTGGTCATGCCATGCTCAGAAATGTGGGGTTCCCTCCCAGGGAGATGAATGGGCTCCCTAAGAATGACCCGCAGGGCAACCCCCAAAATGCCTGGAAAGGTGCCAGCACGGCACAGAATACAGCACCCCCTTTGCTGCACCGCACACAGACAAGACACCCCGCACTTCTTTCTGTTCACCCCGGTTCCCTTTCAGCACCCCCCATCCCTTGTGGTTTTTTAAATGCAGTCCTGTTGCCATCTCCAGCGCAATCCTGTCCTTGTCTAGTAGGGAGAATACCACGGCAGTAACCGTCCCCGGCTCCTGGACAAGATCAAACACAGTGTCAGAGTGCACAGCCAGTCCCTTATAAAAGCAGAGCGATGCCTGCTCTCCAGCCCACCTGAAGCACGGGCAGAGGCCGGATGGACCCAGGCCTCGCAGGCAGCACACCTGGGCTCTGTGCCCATGACCAGCACTGTCTGCGCTCCACCGCTGGCCCCCCAGCAGCAGGGAACGCCACCCTCACCTGTACACCCTGCCGCGTGGCCAGGCTCGCTGCCCTCTGCAGAAGCTTGCCCCGTAACACAGGCCCCCCCTGCTCTGGACACGGCCCCGGAAGGCACCACGGTCAGTCGTGCTGATGCCTGGCATGTTGGTCCTCTTGGGCAGCACCTAGGACACAGCCAAAGGCTTGGAGCTTGCTCCCTCGCTGCCCCGGGGAGAAGGCAACCCCCAGCTCCAAGCACACAGGTGGCATATGCAGAGGTCTTAATTCGCCAGCAGCCGGGTGGGAGGAAGCACACGGCTTCTCCATCACCCAGACTACAGAGCACAGCCCTGACTGCCCCTGCTGAAGCCAGGTGCCTAAACGACAGCAGTCCTCATCCCCCGAGCTGAGCTTGTGAACCCTTAGCCAGCCTGGGCACCGCTAACTTAGCCCATCCTGGCACAGACCTGGAAGACAACCCCCCCAGTCACTCCTGCCAGCCTCACCTTGATGACCCGACCACGAAACACGCTTTCATCCAGTGCCACAGCCACCGTCACTGAGCTTTGGTCTTCAAACTCGATGTACGCATACCTAGGAGGTGACAGGAGGACAAACCCCTTTGCTCTACCACTCTTAAGGGTGCCAGGGAACAGCCCAGAGAGGATGCTCCAGCCGGCAGTGCTACAGCTGGCACCAAGAAGGTGCCAGCTGCCTATCCGAGACCCTGGCACGCCGCAGCTAAAACTGCAGTCATCCGTGTTTGGAAGCATGCTTGGTGCCAATGCGGTTCCCCGGCCCGTGGGGTTACTAAGCCAGGTTCTAGCTAAAACCTCAAATGCAAGCTGGCAGCTTCCAACACAGCTCTCCCTAAGCAGATGCCTGTGCCCCCAGCTGAGATGGGGCAGGGCTCTGCTGTGTGGTTAAAAGTCAGAAGAGGGACCTGGGACGGCTGCTAAGTTTCCTGCTGGCTCAGGGGACTTGGAGACAAGGGGAAGCCTGCCGGGAGGCCAGGCTGCATCTCTGCTGGCTCCAAGCTGCCGGAGAACGGCCCGCGGTGCGCCGGCAGACCCCGCTGAGCCTGGCGCTGATGCTCTCCCATGGCCAGAGCTTAGCTAGCAGCCCGTCCAGCACAAAGAGCCTCCTCAGCACTTGACTAACAAATCCCCACTTGTCTGGCTCAGACAGGGAGACTTCCTCGCCAGGGAAGCGGTGGAAGCAGCTGGCACATCATGCAGGGCAATTGCAATAACACGTCCGTGCACTTGTGGTGCAAAGGGGGCATTTACACATGGGGACCCAATATGGGATCTACCGTGTTGGAGGAGCTTTCCTCCCCACATCGTGAGCAATGGATCCATGCCGTAGCAAGGACCCTGACCCGTTGCTGGACCTGCAGATGGACAGCTCACTTATTGTCCCCACAGCTGCTCATGAGTTACTCCACTAGGAGCATGAGCATGTGGAGAGATGCCTGGAACAGCACCCTTCCCAGAGCAGGCAGCTCACCCCCATTCACTCAGCACACGTGCATGAATACATGGGTTATACAAGGCAGGGCTTAGA
>NW_005842270.1:1088040-1099671 GCF_000455745.1 Alligator sinensis | reverse complement strand
GGGGGGTCAAGGTTTGCAGGGTGGCAGAGGCCTGGGGATCTCAGAACAGCGTGCACCCCCCTGCACCGTCCCAGGCACCACCGGCCCAGCTGACCCTTTCGGATGTCCGGAGAACTTGTCGCAGAGGATGGTGACGCGGTTGATCTGCCCGCAGCTGTTGAAATGGGACTCCAGCTCCTCCGCTGTTCCACCGTAATCCACCTGCCAAAGCATGCCCCTCTCAGCCACGCACAAGGGCATGGCCCAGCCCTCCACCCACTCCACTCATGCCTCATTAAACAATGCCACGAGGCCATCTAGGAGGCATCCCTTTCCTAGCTCCTACACAGGCAACTCGCACCAATGACATGAGCCAGTGGTAGCCCGCCGTGCCGGGCGCTATAAATCGGGACGTGGCTCAATGCCAATGTCATTGCAGCCAGGTTTACATCGTGCCAAACAGGTCCTGTCTGCAGCAGGAGAGAACTAAGATGCGACCTGCGTGCTCCAAGCCTGATTCTATTGCTTCCAGCATTGCCTGGGCCTTTCTGCATCTTTGAGTCTGGATACTGAGCTCCTGTTACTTCAGATCCAGCAGGTTATCCAGGATCAGGTGAATGCCACTGAAACCTTTCTGTGCACATTCACTCCAGTCCAAACCCGCGTAAGCCCAGGCAGCACTGGACAGTTTTTGTCTTTGCATTTATGCAATGATTCCCACGAAGGAGTGCACCGGTAGGAAGGGTGCTGGAAGCTGCATAGCCCAGTATTCCCCCAGCTCCAGTTCACAAGGCCTACAAGTCACTTCAGTCTGGCTTGCACTAGGTGATCCATGGTACCCGAATCCCACCCAGACAGATGCACCCAGTCCCAAGAGACAGGATCACCCAGCTGGGGAAACAGAAACCGCAGCACATGATAACGACTCTGATCAAACCACTCAGGATTTTGAACAGCCAAGACCTGCAGCCAACCCCTTGCAACAGATGGAAATCACGGAGATGAGTTTGAAGCAGTAAATTCAAGACAGCTGCTCCCAGAAAGGGGCTCGAGGAGGCTCCAGGTACTCATGGCTGTTAGTACAAGGAGCAATGGGCTAGCTCAGCTTTTTGCCCAGAAAGAAAAAGCACCGGTGGCTTTCTCCCCACTTACGTTTCCCACGTAGACAGATCTCTGATCAGCCTTGATTTTTTCCTCTGCCGTCCTAGGAAAGAAAAACCCTGCCGGGACAAGGGAACCTTTGAAATGAGGAGGAAGTGCAGGTGGTGGTGGCGGTTGTGGGGAGGGAGAGGGTGTTTTAGAAGCAAATCACCAAGAAGGATGAGCTATGGGTTGGGTTTTCTGTCTCCCTACAGTGACCAAGCTTCAGGGGATGGTATTGGAGACCCCGCAACTCAGACAGCCCACCCTGATGCACCCCAGAGAGGCACCTTCACTGCCTAATGGCCCCTGCCCCACCACCCAGAGGCTGCAGCACTGTACCTGCCTCCGCTGCCATGAGAAGGCGACTCTGGGCCTCCGCCTGCAGCTCCTTCAGCCGCTCCTCCTCCTCCTCCATCTCACGCACTTTGGCCTTGATGGCTTCCAGCTCCTAACACCAAGCCGGGATGCCACGGGCATGAGAACGCAGTGCCCGAAGAGGACGCTGCGGCAGCTGCTCCCCCTGCCCATCCTGGCTATTCTCAGTCTGCAGTGCCTGGCACGGGCGAGTTTTATGGGGAAAGAGGCAGGGTTTGCTTGCACCCTGCCCTTAGGAAGTTGAGGGCATTGGAGATCAGGGACATGGAGGAAGAGGAGCCGGGGGATTTGGGCTCTGCGGTCCTCACTGCTGATCAGAAAGGCACAAGACCGGTCAGGCCGCTGGCTCACACACCTGCCATTCGTTCACACTTGCTCCTGGCTTACAGGAGAGATTTCAGCTCCTGACGTATGCTTTGGAGAAGAGGGGAGTCTAAGCAGCGTGTCCTTAACACCACCGCAAAGCAGCATTTGCTGGCAGCGAATGCTCCCCTGCAGCACTTGCAACTCAAACAGCCCAGAGGGGAGCAGAGTTGCAGCTGGTTGCAGACAAACCAGAGCCACGTACACTAATGAAGCCAAGGTGAGAACCGAGCAGTGCGAGGGGCAGCAGTGGCTCCGAAGCTTGGCCCTTGGCAGCTTTCGTGAGCTCTACCCCATTTCTGTGGGTCTGCTTCGATTTACTCCCTTAGAGACCCGGGAGTTGCCTCCAGGTCTGAGGCATCTCAGGTGGAGGAACAAGCCTGGTATTAGGGATGCAGGAGCAGAAGCCTCTTTGTGCCAAATACTCTGCAAAGGCTGGATGGAGATATCACTCCCTACAGGTGCCTTTGCAGTGCCTGGGCTCTGACGTGAAGTGGGGTGGCCCTACCACCCCCATGCCTGGTGTTGCTTTATACCCCACTGTATGCCCCAGCAAGAGAATTAAACCCCCAATGACCCTCCGCTGCCCTGGAGACTAAATCCCTGAAGGGGTGATAGTCCTCCAGTGCCTTCCCATGAGTCCCCCCCCATGCACCCAAAAGTTCAGACCTCCTCTCTCAAGGCAATGAGGAAGCATCATAGAGCAGCTCAGTGTGCGGCACCCCAAAGCACCATAGGGGCATGGTGCCCGAGGTGCTGGCAATGCTCACAGGTGCACACAGCCCCCCAGACAGGGCCAGGACCTCACCACCCCTGCAAGGAGGGGGCTCTCCCTTTGCCCCATGGCAGGTCCCAGCAAGGACCTTTGCCATGGATGGTCCACTCACCGGGTCCTCCACCTCCAGCTCCTCCACGCTGTCTCCCTCCAGCTGGCTCAGGTCCGAGTCCTCATCCATCTTCTGCCGGGTAGCCATCTCCACCACATCCCAGGAGTCCCCCATCACTGGGGCCCCCATGGGGTCTTGCCACCAGATCCCACAGGGGTCCAGGAAGAATGAGCTTCACAGGGACAGGGAGAGAACCAGGCAAGTCAGAGCAGCGCGTCCTTCAAGCACGGGGTTCATTGCTACCAGATGCGGTGGAAGCCGAGAGCCAGATTCACCCAGGGACTGGATACGTGCTTGGAGGAAAGGGGCATTGGTCTCTATTGAGCAGGGAGCGCGGGGCACGGGCTCCGAGTCAGACCTGCCTGGACCTTCAGTGCTGCGGGCTGCAAGCAGGAGAGGAGCAGGGGGAAACCCAGCTCAGACCCAGTCCACACTCCCTTCCAGCACCTGCTGTCACAGGAGACTGGGCAACACGGACCCAGGGTCTGACCCAGCCCCTAGCAGGTCTCACGAGCAGCCAGGGGAGCGGCAGGGCAGGTCCTCTGGCCAAACACGGTCTGGGATGCTGCCTGGCCTGTGGGGGTCTTCTTAGAGCTCACGGGCTCAATGCAAGATCCCCAGGACCCCTGTTCTCAACCTTTTTTGGACCAGGACCCATTTGTGAAAACTTTGATGGCCAGTCCCCATCCAGTGCCCCTCAGTCCTGCGTTGCTGCCCCCAGCATGCAGGGCAGGGCAGGGCATCTGCCCCCAAGCAGCCCCTTGCAGGCTGGAGCTCTGCCAGCCTGCAAGGGAAACCCCCCTGTTTCCCACATTTTTCTCCTTGAAAGGAGAAAAGAAACTCTTTACCATTTGTTTGCAGGCCTTTCATATATTCCCGTGACCCACTTTTGCATCACAACCCATGGGGTGAGACACTGCTCTAATGAGGGGCTGCCCAGAGACCCCCAGGCAGAAACAGCCGGGTGCTTAGCGGGCACCTGACACCTGGACATGCAGCAGGTAGGACAGGGCTGTGCCATCCCAGTACCCCCCACCCCAGCACCCAGCAGTGCCACAAGCCTTACTGGGACATGCCCCTGCCCCATTACCCTGCTCCCAGGCCGGCCATCGCAGCTCCACCAGCAGCCCCCACCTGCCCCGCCACTTCCCCCATTTGATACATCAGCAGCCAATCGCAGCTTGCCCTCCGGAGGAGGCGGGGCCTCGGGCCAGCTTGCCCAGTGGTTGCAGCTGTGGCTGCCAGCTGCTCGCCCCTGGTGCAGGCTGGCTCGCAAAGCCCTGGCAGGACCCCCTTCGTAGCCCCTCCAGCACCCCTGGGAAGCTTGCCCCGACCTGCTGGGCATGCTGCAGGGTGCCGGGGGTTGGTCCAGCACCGCCCAGGGAGCAGGGTCAAGGTCAAGGCTTTTGGGTTACTCAGCTGGGGAATGTGCCAGGATGAGCAGCTGCCGTGTCCCACCCCAGAGGTGGCTGCACCACCCTGCAGAGGCAGCCCTGCCACCTAAGTCATTCAGATTAGGGGTCCCCAGGCCTCCAGGAGGGGAGCCCAGCAGAGCCAAGGACCCGGCAGCCCTGCCCCTGGCAGCCCAGATCCAGGTGGGGGTGCTGGGTAGGTCTGGGGGCTCTGCCAGTGTACCCAGCACCCTTCCCCGGGGAGGAGTCCTGGCCATAAAGTGGAGGGGACCCGGCAGGGACCATCCTTTTCGTGTCAGGAGTCACCCCATTAGGTCCGTGTGATCCTCCAGCCCCATTAGATCCGTGTGATCCTCTGGTGGGTCGGGAGAGCCCGGCTGGGAACGTGCCCTGCTCTGCAGACCTGTCCTGCATATCCCATGCATGAGACAACGCAGAGCGCCAGGCTCCCTGAACCTGGCGGCCCAGGGGCCTGGGGTCCCTGCCACGAGCCACGGAGGTGGCAATGTATTTTCAGACACGGTCCTTAGGTATGAAGCCCATCTTGAAACCCTCTAAAGGGACCCAGCTTGGAAACCCTGCTCCCTAAGAGGGTTTAAAAACTGGTGCAGCAAAAAGAGCCTTCGTGTGGCTCCTTCTCTACCCGACCCCTTACAAACTCTTCGTCCCACAGGTGTGACCCACCCTCTTTCTTCTGCCCTGTCGCTGCTCCTGGCCACTGAAGCTCCTCTTTCACAGCCCTGCCAGGTTGATTTGAACTCTTTCCAACGAAGTGATATTTGGTTTCTTTGCTTCTTCAAACCGAATCGTGCAGTGCTCAGCCCTAGCATTAGTCACGCTGCTAGCTTCTTTTGAACAGGAGAGAAATGCGTGTCATTTGAGATGCGATGATGCACATGGCCATGTTGCACCCCGCTTTTCAAAATGCTAGATCCACCCCCGAGTCCCCCGATAGCACCCAAGATGCAGCAGGGCTGAGCCGCCCTCCACGCCCGGCTGCTCGCCCGGGGAGGGCGGGCATGGGACCACCGCAGCCGAGGCCTGGGGGTGATAGTAAATCGTCTTTATTACACAGATACAGAGTTAAGAACAGACAGAACCTGAATCATAATGTTTACATCTTTCACATGTCAAACATACAGTACACGTAGGAAACAGCGAGGGGAAGGGACAGCATGCCGAAAAACTCCGATCACGGCGCCATTTCTCTGCAACGGCCACGGAAACCAACAAACAGCAGGGACGGGGCGGGCAGGGCAGGGCAGGGCAGGGCAGGGCAGGACGGGCGTGTGGGGGTGGGTTTCTGTTTTCTCCCTTCTCAGAGCGGTTTTGGGATGTGCTGAGGCACCCAGCACCCCCCCTCCCTCCCGTTCAAATATTGCACAGTTTCACGCGGCAGTCGGCTGTCCGGCTCTATGTGTGTATGCAGCAGATGAGGGGAACAAGGGGGCACCCCCACCCCTGGCATACATCTGCTGGCACGGCAGAGTTGCCCCAAGGGTGGGCTGCACCCAGGGCTGGGCTGGTCTCCCCTGAATCTGGCTGCATCCAAAGCCATGAGCCACGGTGGGGTGATGCTAGAGCACCTTGCACTCCTGATGGCTTTGGTTCTTGTGCAAGAATTTGAGCAAAATCCTCCTGGATTGCAGCTGAGCTGCTAGAGCCGGCCTGGACCCCGGGAACCGCTAAGTAGAAGCCTTGAATCCAGGTGGATTTGGGGCCGCTTCCCCTGCTCCGTGTTTACATCTGCTTTTTGGACACTGCGGACAAGGGGAGCTTGCTGCCGAGACGTTCCCCAAGCAACCCAAAAGCCGGGAAATGGCTTGGTTAGTCCTCAAGACAGCCAGGACCCGGGGATGGCAGGGGGGTCTCCCTGAGGGCAGGCATCACACCCCTAATCCAGCAGCCCTGCGTATAATGTCTCCGAGATGCGCTCTCCTGGGGTCTGGCTGCTTGCAAGAGGCAGGAGGGGGCAGGGGCATTTGGCCCACGAGATGCAAGCACTGTGGGTTCCCGCAGCCCTGACCCCATCCCGGGGGCAGCTGCCAGGGTGCTGTGCACCATGCCCAGCGAGCTCAGCCACGAGAACAGACTGGGGGGTACAGGTGTCCCAGGACGGGGGGCTCACTAGGGTGCAACCTGGACCGTCGAGGAGCGAGCATGGCAGCAAGGCAGCGCAGGCCGGGAATGGGGGCTGCCGTGGCAGAGGTGGGGGCTGACCTGGCAGGAAGGGGCTGCTTTGGTTTCAGCTTGGATTTCAATTTGGAAATTGAGGAAGAGGAGGTCACCATGGAGATGGGTCCGTGGCGAGTCATGCTTAAAGCCCAACAAAGCCCCTGTCTCTGCATCAGCCGCCTCGCCCCCACCCCGTCCGTACCCCCGTGCCCCTGGGCTCCAGCGCTGCTTGGGGGTAGAGCTGCCTGCTGACCTCCCCCGTCAGACCACCCTGCCCCACCACAGGCCACGGTCCTGCAGCCCCTGGGGTGCTGAGACCCCAGCCTGGGCTTGCCTGCACGCATCCTCTGCCACACTCGATGGAAAACCATCACCAGCAACGCCTGTGGCTGCTGCATCAGGCACCCCAAAACTCTGGCCTGGTCTCGGTCTCTTCTCACGCAGCCTGGGGGTGACGACGGCAAAGAATCGGGAACACGCAGGACCTGGGCAGACAGGTTGACCATGTCATGACTCGTGACCCATCACCAGCAGATCAGCCCAGACCCTCCCTCACGCCCCTATGGTCTGGAGCTGGCCGCTGGCTCCTTTCTTGCAGCTCCCCACTCTCCCTTCTGCCATCCCGCTCCTGTTTGGGAAGCTGTCGTGTTCCCACCCTGCCCACCTGGTCTGGAGGCTGCTAGGACACCGACCCTCTCTGCTTTCAGCTTTGGGTTGCAATGCCACGTGCCTGCACAAACTGCCATCCTTGATGCTCTGAGCTGCACTGCCGGCGTGCCGGAGATAGAGCAGGCAATCGGGGCCTGGCTGGGGAGCCCGGGCAGCTCCAACCAGCTTGCATGGTAGGGCATCCTGGATGGTGCAGGTGGCAGGTCTGGTTGGGTAGCTCCAGGCTTAGGGATGCTGACAGGCCCTTGCCTTCCCCTCTCCGACGCCGGGCCTCTGCCCAGCTGCGTGGCGCTCTGGCTGTGCTCCTCCCGGGACAGCACGGGCGAAGAAGTGGGTTTTGCAGAGGCAGGACGTTTCTGCTGGCTATGTGGGCTTTGCTTTGGAAAGCGGCCGCTGCTTTCTTGGGACCTGGGGGCTTCGACACTGGCTTCCCTGAGTCACCCAGGGATGCCCGGCAGGTGCGCGAGCCAAGAGTCACGTGCATCTCTTGCTGCCCCCCACTGCTAGTCGATGCCCACGACAGAGTACCCTGCTCCTAGGGTCATGCGACAACACGTCACCGTGATGGGGAACAGCAGGGCTAGCGAGCGAGGGGGCTTCTGGCTGTGGCAAACTAGCAAATAAATGCAAGGTCCGAACTGACGGGCACTCAGAGCTGGGAAACCGAGTCCCAGACTCCGTGGAAATCAGTCCCAAAGCTCCCCCTCGCTTCTGCCCAGACCGCTGACAGGGTGGGGGGCAGTGGGGACAGGCCAGACCCTAGGGCATGATGGCAGCTCCTTGCCACCCCTCACTTCCAGCCTGGGTCTGTCTTGCAATAGCCACGCCGATGCCCATGCAGCGCCTTTGACAGCCCTCCCGGCAGCAAACCAGCCTCCAACACACGGTCGCGGGGCCTGGAGACACGGTCGCGTGGCATCACGGCCCTACCCTGCTACACGGGGAAGCGCCTGTGAGAGACAGGGGGTCTTTGCCAGCTTGGACCACCCGGGGAGGAAAACAGCACGACAGAGACGCGAACCACTGTGCAGCGCACCGGTCCGAGGCAACGCACGGTGGAGCCGAACGCAGCCCCTGACCCCGAGCCCCCGTCGCCGGCTGCCACGGACCCAGACCACGGCTCTACCAGGCTGCGGCCGGCTACAGGACAGGGGAAGGGAGAGAAAAGCATATCCACACACGGGCATCCTGCCACTTGCTCTCAGCCCTGCCCCGCGACAAGCGACCGGGAACTTTGCAAAAAAAAAAAAATCAACCTTCCTTTTTCTTTGTTCTTTCTTTTTAAAAAAGAAACCACACGTGACAGAGGCTGCGGGTCCGGGACTGAGGCTCCTAATGAACACACCGAGTTTGTGGGGAGGGGGAGAAGGGTTGTTTTTTTTGTCGGGTTTTTTTTTTCTTTTTTCTTAAAACCTAGCTCCTAAACTGCACGCACGTCGGTGGCTTCTCTTGGTATTTGGCAAACGTCTCTTCTTTTATTAGCTTCCATAGGATTCTTTTTTTTGTTTTTTTTTTGGACCTCTGCAAAGACTATGTACATTCACATTAGCATACAGGGTGTCTGCCCTGGCCGTGGCGGGGCTGCCCCCATCCCGTAGCCATGCCACTTTCCATATTGCACTCCTGCCCTCTGCGCTTTATACAATGATGCAAGAAATGCAAAATAATCGACAGTCTCTCTCTCTCTTTTTTTTTTCCTCTTCTCTAAGAAAAAGTGTTTGTTTTTCCCCTTTCCTTTATTTCCTCCTAGAAATCGTCGCAGAATCGGATGGGGGAGGGAAAGGGAAGGGGAGCAAAGAAAAGCAGAACCGAAATTAAAAAATAAAATAAAAAAAAAGAACCAACCCAAATGAACCCAATGGCCATGTTCATCGCCGGACTGGAGCAAACATCTGGAGAAGAGCTAGACACAAAAGCAAGGGGGGATGGGGGGGACACCTATCTACAAGCAAATCGAGAGTCTTCCGAAGGGAGAGGACAAAAGGCGTCTCTTTCTTTTCTTTTCCTGGCGAAGTTTGGAAGAAGCCAAGACGGCCGTGGAGAGATGCCGGAGCGAGAGGGGTGGGCTCTGGACAGCAGAGGTAGTGAAGGAGTACGCGGGCCAGGCGGCACCGGTACCGGCGGCCTTCTGCTCACGCGCTGACCAGACGCGGAGAACCGACGACGGATTGTCACAGTCCGGCTGGGAACGATGCTGTCTCTGGACAAGGACCGGGGCTCGGACCTCCTCGCTGGCTCTTCCCTAGGCATTTATAATCCACAGAGACGAAGCCGGGAGCAGGGCTTTCCCGGTGCACGTGCACGTGCACGCATGCACGCACGCCCCCCCACCCGCACACAAAGCCCTCGGCGGCTCGCTTTGTTTTTGCTTTATTGGACCAAAACTCTTTCCATCCCCAGAGCTGCGTCCGTCCTCCTCCAAGGTAGGTCCGGAAGCCGAGTCCGGCCCGGGACGGCCCCCGCCGCCCCCAGGAACGCAAGGAGTCCGACGCGGCCGGCTCTGCCCGGCACCGGTAAAGCAGTCGTCGTGGTTTGGTTGGAACAAACGAACGCTGTTCCTCGTCTCGCGAAAAAACAACCGAAAAAGGAACGGGAAGGTCAAAAAGAACCAACGGCAACGGAACGAAACAAACTTTGGCAGTGGAAAAAAAGTTTGGGTTTTTTGTCTTTTTTTGTGTTTGTTTTTGGATTTCCTTTGGAGCAGAGGTGAGTCTGGTATGTTCTTGGCTAGCTAGCAAGGTAGTTTACAGGTGAGCTTCCTTCACTTGGTTTTACTTCGCTTGGTTTGTTTTTTTGGGATTTTTCCTTTTTCTTTTTTTTTTCTGTTTTTACTTAAAGCCAAAGAGTTTGACGGTTTTTTCCTTTTTTTTTTTTAATTTTCTATCCTTTTTTTTTTTTTTTTTTTAAAAAAAAAAAAAAAAAAAAAAAAAAAGACGACGAAAAGAAGTTTCTTGCCTTCCGAAACCGAAATCCTTTGTCACGCCGTTCCCCCCCGGCCAGGCCGAGAGAGCTGTTTGGTGCACATCCATACCCGCACGCACGCACGTGCCCACGCGTCTCCAGCGGGACAGAGACCGAAGGGCTCCCGCTCCCCGAGGCGAGAGGTGTCGAGTTGGCAGACAAATCCCACATCCGAAAAAACAAAAGGAAGAAGAAAAGAAAAAACCGACGACGACGATAATCATCCCCCAAATCATACTGAGAAAAGAAACCCAAAAGAACCGAAGAGAGAACGGAGAAGATTGGTATTTGCCGTAACTCCACTTTAAAGCCCAGTGTGAGGATCCGTGAGGATTATATGTGAATTCGAGAGGTCGTTTTGGAGGTCAAACATGAGTCAGGTAGCTGAGGAGGTTGCATTGAATGCAGTCTGGTTTTCTTTTGGAGAGAAGCAGTAGCAGCAGTGACGGTTTGTAGATTCCTCTGTTTCTTTCCCCTCTGTTGGTCAGTCAGGCGATGGCCAGGTCACTTAGCGGGACGTGGCTTCCAGAGGCGCCGGAGTGGCCGGTGTGCCGGAGCGTGACGCGGCGGACGAGCCCGTCTCGCTGGGGCTCGCCGCGATGGCCACACTGGTGATGGAGGGGGTGACGGCGACCACGTCCGGCTGAGCAGCGGCCACCCCCAAGCCCACCCCAGCAGAGGGGGCCGCGCCGGCCGGAGCCTGGAGGCCCTGCAGAGTCTGCCCACAGACGTGGTGGTGTTTCTCCCAATCCTTGTGCTGGCAGAAAGACCCGCAGTAACGCGCCGTGTTGCAGCCGCTGCAGGTCTCGCTCGCCTTGCGCCCGCAGTTCCAGCAGCTCTGCGCGGGGGGGGAAAGCAAAGGCGTCAGCCGCAGGGTAGCAGGGGGATCCGGCCTTACCGCCCCCTGCCCCGGGGAACGCTCTGGAGCTCAAACCCAATGCCAGCTAGAAGCCTCTTCCCATTGACATTGCCTGAGTTCAGGCTGCAGCGAAGATAACAAGAACACAAGCGGTGCCACACCGGGTCCCTTTAGCTCAGCTGCCGACGGTGGCAGAAGCAGATTCTATAGAGGACGAGCATTGAACCGGGTATCTGTGGAGTGATCCATCCCCTATTCATTACCCTTCCTGGCATACACCTTTATTGGCTTAGAGATGCCAGAAGAAACATCTCCAAGTATTCTGCTCAACAGCCATTAATAGATCCATGCATTTGTCCACCCCGTGAACTTGGCAATGCTCTCTGCCCCCACCGCCTCCCGCGGCAGTGAACTCCACCAGTTATCTACCTGTTGCGCCAGAAAAGTACTTCCTCTTCTTCCTTTTAAACCTGTTGCCTGCAAATTTTAGTAGGTGGCAGGTTTAAAATGAGCGGGAGAAAGTATTTTCTTCATGCAACGGTTGTTGACTTGTGGACAACCTGCTCCAGTCCCTGAAGTTGGGTCTCACCCGACAGGGGCTTTTGAAACCCTCCAGGCTTGGAAAACGCCTGGTCCGAGCACAGGCCCGGGAGCTGGGAGCCCCTGTGTGGGGCAGAGCTGATGGCAAGGCTGTCTTGTGTAAGGGCACTGATTTCCAAGGGCTTGCAGAGGCTTTTGGACACCACCGTGCCACAGACTCCCACCCCCGCCCCACCCCGTGGTGCACACTGCTTCCCCGGCCAACCTC
>NW_005842270.1:1086450-1088009 GCF_000455745.1 Alligator sinensis | reverse complement strand
TCACTGGAGTCTTCCTGCTGGTTGATGACGGTGAGCGCGTCCTCTGATGCCTGGCGCTTCGCCTCCGCCAGCGCCCGCTCCATCTTGGCCCGCTCGGTGGTGATGAGCTCGTGGGCCTTGCGCTCGGCGTCCGACACAGCCTTCTGGAGCTCGGACATGGCCTGACGCTTCACCTCGTTCACGGCTTCTTCTGGAGGCAAGAGCACAGAGCACGGCACCTGGCATGTAGGACAGCCCGCAGCCAGGTGCCCACGGGGACCCGGCGGCCTGGCTATGGGGGTGCTGGTAAGGAGGTCCTATGGGGCCTGGCTTTGGGAGATGCATACGCATGCACCTTTCACACTAGCCCTTTGCACAGGGCAGGGTTTGCTCTCAGCAGTGCTCTGCCTGGGTTGAGATGGGGACAGCCCGCGGTGACGCACTCACCAGCTTTCCTCCAGATCTCCTCGGGCATGTAACCAGAGAGGGGCCTGGGCACGAACTCACGGTGAGCGTCTGCAAGCGACAGGCAGGGAGAGCACGTTAGGAAGCAGGGCCGGTCAGACCAGACCCGCTCCTCGCTACGGCTGGACGCTGAGAACAACTGCACCCAAAGGACAGACAGGGCATCCCTGGGGCTCCGGCTTCCCCCGGGCAAACAGCTGCGCTCAGATGCACCAAGCCAATACCCCATGACCAGGATATGATCCCTTCTATTTGCATAAATATGAATATTAATTAGCGTTTCATTATTGCAAATAGTGCATAGCCTGGTCTGCATTGCTGCCGGACCTCAGGGCCCTGATCCCAGGACCCTGTGCGCTGGATGCAGTACGGACTCTGTGGCTGTGATGGGAGCAGGATAAATTGGTGAATGATGCCACATGCTCCAGGCATGGCAGAGTCCAGACAAGTGCTAGCAAGCTCCATCCCCAGGGCAGGAACAGGCTGTGAACGCGCTGCCCAGGCCTTCCCTGCACCGGGAGCTTGGGTCCCTTGTCCCTACACCCCGCTCCACTGTCTTCCCCGAGACCCAGAGGCTGCCAACAGAGACGATGCCCGGGTACATGATGGGGGAGCGGCAGGTCCATGCCATCAATACCTAACTGGGGTGGCTCGGGGGCGGAGGAGCTGTTGTGGGGGCGGGCGGCGGGGCTGGCGCCCTTCTTCATGTCCTCGGCGTCGCTGTAGCGGCGGATCCAGTGGTTGAGCTCCTCGCGGTCGGCCTCCTGGCAGCGACGCAGCACGGTCAGCGACCGCCGCGTCTTCTCTACCATGTCCATGATGCAGTTGAGCAGCTGCAGGAAGCAGAGCCCACGTGAGATCCCAGCGGGGCAGCGGGGTGCTGCAGGGTGCCATGGTGCCCCCGGGGTTGCTGTGCCGACTTCCCTTCCCTTCCCTCCCCCAAATGGGAGGACAGTCCAGCAGCTTCCACCCATCCCCAGGGCAGAGGGGTATCAGGCTCAGCAGGGCAAGGCATGGAGGGAGTGGGGACCCTGCTAGAGCCAGGCTAGAAAGCCAAAAGAGAGGGTGCGTGCCACAGGGCTCAGCATGGATAAATTGAGTCCCCCCTGTGCAGG
>NW_005842270.1:1068931-1086363 GCF_000455745.1 Alligator sinensis | reverse complement strand
AGGCCCTCCCACAGGCCTGGCAGCAAGCACAAGTGTCCCTGGACCCCTGGGCCCTGCCTGGCGCGGTACATACATTGTTGAGGTGCTTCCACTCCTCGGCCCACTCCCGGTCGGTCAGCCGGTGGTCGATCACCTCCTCCTGGCGGGCGCCATGCACAGCTGGGAGAGAAGCATGCCCGTCGGCCACAGCTGCTCCCCAGCCCCCAGCCAGCTGTGGACCCCGTCCCCGAGCTCCAGGGCTCTGCTGATCACCTCTGCTTGCTGGCTGGGCCAGGGTCTGAGCTGTGCAAACCCGGAGCAGAGATGCTTCCTGCCCCTGCAGCCTGGGAACAGGGGCACGGCTGGAGTCCCCTGGCCCCTGGCACATGCCCTCGACGCCCTCCGAGCCGCTGAGGCTGCACCCGGCCTCGCTTGGAGGAAGCCCCAGACTCTGTCTGCAGGGCGCAGCGTGGGAAACAGCAGCTTTCTCCGGCTTATCCCCATTTGCTTCCTTCAAGCTCAGCCCCATCCCCAGGGGAAGGGAGGGGGCAGGACCGTGGAGCCGCGCACCCTGCTGTGCCGCGTCCCACTCACCCGCTTGCCGGTGGCGCTCACGGAGCTCGCGGGGGTCGGGGTGCCGGTAGGCATCGCGGTAGTGGTGGGCCATGGCCATGTCCTCCAGGCGGTAGTGCTGGGGCAGCTGGGGTGCGGCGTGGGGCAGCCCATTGGGCTGGTGGCTCAGCCCGTTGCTGGGGCTGTACCGCTGGGCTGGGCTCATCGTGCACGGCCTCTTGCTGAGGTGCTCGGGGTGCAGGGGGTTGCGGTCCACGCCGTTCTCTTTGGTCCTGGCCCGGGGAGGAGAGAGGGCGATGCTGTTGGGCAGCAAGCACCGTGTCCATGTGCCGCCGGCCCCACCTGGATGCGGGGACGACCCTGCCCCCGGGCTCCCTGCACTGGTGTCTTGGGAAATGCAGCTGCTGCATTCCCTCTCGGCCAGGTGCTCTCCCATGCAGGGGGACTCAGCCCCCCGGGGCTCAGCTAGGGGCTGGGGGGCCGCATTCTGCTCTGGGTGGGGGAAGAAGGTAGCATGGTGGGTAGCACTGGCCTGAAGCAGGGAGTGTCCATCACTGGGAGAAGCTGGCAGTGGGAGTGCCACCCCCCAACCCATCACCGTGGATGTCCCTTGGCCCAGCCAGTGCCCAGATGCAGCCCCTTCACCCCCAGCCCCTGGAGGACAGGGTCTGTCTGCACGGGCAGGGCAGGCTGCATTGCACTGCTTGCAGCGACTGGGATCAGCAGCCCTTACCTGTCTGGCGTCCTCCTCTTGCCCGTCTCGTTGACCTCCAGCAGCAGCTCAGAGGAGTCAATGGGGGACGAGGCGTTGGCGTCCAGCAGCAGCTGCTCGTGCTGGGCCAGGTACTGGGCTGGGGTCTGCTTGGCCATGCGGGCGCAGTGCAGGAGCTCACGCTGCAGCAGGGGCAGGTTGGCCTGTGAGTGCACAGGGTAGGTAGAGTTACACCTCCAGGACCCGTCCTTCTGTTCCCCTCCACCCCGGACCCCTGCCAGGAGAATCCACCTGTTGGGGGACAGCCCCCGTGGCTCCAGGAAGGGCACAATGAAGCCAGTGGGAGAGAAAGCAACCCCGGATGCAAGGGCGCTGACTGCCCTGCTGAGACATGCTGGCACTGCTAATGCTGCAGCTGTGCACAAACATGTGTAAATGCAAGTAAATGCGTGTGCACACCCATGTGCACATGCATGTAGATATATGCAGGTGCACACGTATGCATATAGGTGTGTGTGCATGTACATGCATGTAGGTAAGTGTGCGTGTGTGTGCATGCTTGTGTGCACACACATGCATGTAGATGGGTGCCTGTGCATGTATGCACATAGGTATGTGCATACATGAAGGTGAGTGAATCTGTGTGTGTGAATGCATGTAGCTGTGTGCACGTGCATATGCACATGCGTGTAGGTGTGTGCATGTGTGCATGCATGTAGGTGTGTGCATACCCATGCATGTTTGTAAGTATGCATGTGTGTGCACATGCCTGCAAGTAAATGTGTGCACATGTGTGCAAGCCTGCGTGCATGCATGCATGTAGATGAGTACCTGTGTGTGTGTGTGTTCGCGCACATAGGCGTGTATGTGTGTACACAAGCTCTTTCCAGACAGGTACCAGACATCCCCTTGCCCTCGGCTGGATGCCCAGCTGGATGACCCGGCTCTCGGACCTGGCTCCGAGGCCCCTGGCGCCAGGCTTCCTGCACCCCTCCGCCTGCCACGCCAGATGCCTGCCGCTCCCTCTGCTTGTGCAGGCTGGGCCCTCTCCTCCAGGGAGGCTGCAGCTGCCCGCACAGCTCTGGCTCGGCTTTGCCTGACCCCGTGCTCAGGAGCTGCAAGGCAGAAGCCCCAGCACCCCCCTCCACCCCCTCCAGCTCCCAGGCCGGCGGGACAGGCAGGGCCGGGTTGCTAACCTCCCCCACCCACCGCGTTTCTCATGGAGCCGCGACCCCGGGAAGCGCGTCCAAGGATGAAGCAGCCGAGTGCCGCGGCAGGCCCGGTGCACTCGCTGCCAGCCCTGCTTTCCTATTTAGGCCGCTGGTCGCCAGCCAAGCCGCCATCTGTTGAACATGTTAGGGCGCGAGCTGAGGAAATGCAGAGCTGGAGACTCCAGGGCAGCAAACATCCCTCCCGCCCGCTCTTTCCCCCCCTCTCCCCATTTAAGTAAATAACTTGGTGTGGGGGGGAAGGAGGAGAAGCCTGAGTCTGGGAAACACGCCGCGGCCGGCTGGAGACTTTTAGCCTAATGAAGAGCAGCTGCAGCCCTGGGTGGAAGCAGCTGGGAGCGGGGTGCCAAGAAAGCAAACACAAAGGCGAGTGTTGTCCCATGTCTCCACGGCAGGCGATGGGGCTGCTGGGACCCAGGGTATGGAGGGCACCGGGAAGAGCAGGGGGCCTCTGGGTCGGGGAGGAAGGAGCCTCGGGAAGCACAAGTCCCAGCCTGACCTGCTGCAGCTGGCGGTGCCCCATGCCCCCCTTGATGAGCCAGGGCACTGGAGGCAGCAAGAGCAGGCCCCTTGGAGCTCAGCCCAGGCCACCAAGTCTGCCGGGACCCCACAGCTGGGCTCTCGGCAGCTGTCCGAGGTGCTGCCGCTCCCACATGGCCCTGGGCACAGGACGGAGAGAACCGGGCAGGGGGCACGGAGCCAGAGACGTGGCACGGACCCTCCTGCTCCACTTCCCCAGCACAACAGCTCTGGGTTCATCTCCCCACTTCCCAAGCAGGGAAACTGAGGCACGGAGGGGCAGAGTCGCTGCCCCCCATGACATGTGACGTCATGCCCCGTACTAGAACTCAGGACCCCTGGTTTCCACTTCCCACTGCTGTCCACTGGCCTGGCCAGGGCTGCATGCTCCTGGGAGCCAGGCTCTGTTTCCCTGGCTGGGAGGTGCGGAGCGAGACACCGGCCTCCCGGGGCTGTGGGGCGGCTTGGGTGCCTGCAGCACCCACCTGCAGCCAGGGACACGGGCTTTATCCTCGACTGCTGGGATGGCAGGGCTGGCTCTCAACACCAGAGTTTTCCAAACTTGGACCAGGGGACTTTGGCACACATGATGTCAATGGAAGATGTGCGTGTAAACCCCTTGGGCAGCTTTGGGAACCCATGTACTGCGTCACACTGGTGCCTCCCAGCTGCCCTGCACTGAGTCAGACTCCAAGTCCATCCTACCCAGGCTGGTGTCCCACGGGCAGAGAGCGGAGGCTGGAAGGGAGGGTGACCTGGGTCTGACCTGGGTTTTCCACTGCTCCCCTCCCACTTGCAGCTGTCAGCATTTAAGGTCTAGAAAGGTCTGATTCAGAGGCTGAGCCCCTCACTGCTGTGCTCAGTAGCAACTGCACAAGAGGAACAACACTGAGGCCAGGCTGCTCTGGGCAGACTCCTGCAGCTGCAGCAACGGCTGAGATGAGCCCCCAGGCCCAGGGACAGGGGATATTCCAGATGCCAGGGGAACGGCTTTTCCTGCCTTTGCAACTCCTATGATAGACTTGGGCAGCCGAACAGCAGCTGCAAAGAGGGATTTTGCCAGCGCCGCCCGCACGCGGCGGATCCCCTAGAGCCGGGTGGCGACGCAGGCTCGCAAGGGAAGCCAACATGGGAGGTTTCGAATGCCCTGCAAATGGCTGCCAGATGGGCCTCGCCCTGCCTTTCATCACCAACAGCTCTGAGAGTGCCTTTCACACGTGGGACAGCACGTGTGCAAGCTTGTGCAGAGGCACTGGGGGTAGGGGTATCTCATCTTGGACAGTGGGCACAGCCAATGCTTTCCCACCCCCTCCACCAAGCATCATCCCAGCCTCAAGAAGTCCAGCGAGACTTAAAAGCTCCCTGCCCCTGCACCTCCCTTGCTCTGGAGAAGACGGTGCAATCAAAGCAGCCGAGGCCCTTGCATGGCGGGACCTCCTGGCCCCGGCAGCTCGGCGGTTCTCTAAGTAAATTCTTATGCAGAGTTCAGATGAGGGGTGTCTGAACTGGTTTGGATAGGGTTGATCCTGCCTCGGGCAGGGGTTGGAATAGATGTGACCTCTGCGGGTCCCTTCCAACCAATGTCTCCGTGACATCTAGGATAGCTCTGATGTCCTGCTGCTGCAAACCTCTGCCAGCTGCTCCTTCCCCAGCCTGGCCCTAGGCAACGCACTGACACGGGGCATCCCCTGTGCAGCCCCGAGCCATGCATTGCAGAGCATCCCCTGGCCTGCGGCTCCTCACCTGCCCCATGAGAAGGCTTCCAGGGTGACCCCAGCCATGCAAGCAACCAAGGAGGTTCCCCCCGGGTAGGGCTGGGGGAACGCAGGGAGCTTACCTTCAGGAAGGGGATGACGAAGGGGCGCAGCGGGAAGTTGGTGGCCTCCTGGAGCTTGGAGTGGAACTCCTCGATGGTCAGCGTGGAGTTCTGCGGGCAGAGCCGGGGGTGAGCAGAGCACCGAGGGCAAGAGCAGCTTCCCCCAACCCCACTCCTGAGCCCCTAAACCCACCATCACTAGCCAGCCAAGCATGGAGGAGAGCTCCTGACCTGCCCACGCCCTCTCTTGTCCGTGACCCCGCTATCCTGCTGCCTGGGCGGGCACGGCCATATGGTCCCTGGCCAGCTCCTTCCATGATCTTTGTGGGCTGCGGGGAAGGCAGCCCATAGGTCATGTTTTCCCATGAGTGTGCTTCCATGTGAGGGTGCCCTGTTTCCTTTTGCACAATCACAGGGGGAAGAAGGGGGAGCTCCCAAGCCAACACCTCTCCTTGTGATTTTCTCCCAGCTGGCCGAGGCAGCTAGCACCCTCCACTTTCAACCTGGGAACTTTTCCTGGGAGCAAGGGGATGTGTCTGCACCCCACAACGCTGCTGAAGGGGAAAGGGAGGATTTTCCTCCCCAGTGGGAGTGAGCACGAAGCTGCCTGGGTTTTGCATGTTGGCGCTGGAGGGCATCCAGGCGGCATTCGCACCCGGCTCGGAGCTGGCTGCATCCAGGCCATCCCCCTTGCACCCATCTACCCAGGACGTGTGGATGGGGAGGACTCCCTTTATAAGAGTTACTCCAAAATCTTTGAGTGACAGCACATTCAGCCAATGAGGCACAACAGTGGAGCACTGGAAGACTCCCACTGGCTGTCCATCCCCCAAGGGCATCGCCCAAATTTGAAGGCAGCCCATGGGTGGCATTTCCCCCTACGTCATGAGAGCCCCAGAGCCCAGCAGTGGGTCCGAGCCCCCTGCGGGAGGGACCGCCACGTACCACCAGCCCCAGCACCAGGGTGCGGACGCGCTCCCCGATCTCCGGGGAGATGTCGTTGCCGAACTGCTGCAGGGTGGTCAGGAAGCGCTTGAGCTTGCTGAGCTGGCGGGCGCCGCAGGCCGGGGGCAGCTGATGGTTGGACAGGGAGGCCGTGGAGGAGGTGGCCGGCCCGTTGCTGAACCCGTTGGGGGTCGAGGGTGCTCCGTTGATGGCCGTGGGGGAGTGGCTGCTTCCGTTCATTACTGCAACGAGAGGGAGGGCGAGGAGGTCAGACGGTGGAGAAGGGCCGCGGGACAGTGGACATCCTAGATCATGGACATCCTAGCGCACGGCGCTGCCTCCCAGTAGCGGGAGCCAGGGCAGCGTGCCGTGTACCAGAGCTCTGTGCCACTGGGGGTTTGGGGGCAGCTTTGTGGCCCTGCAATGGGCAGGCTGCTTGCAGCAGGACACTGGCGCCGCAGGCATGGGTGGAGTCCGGGATGGCACAGCGCTAATGGGGAGCATCTCACCTGCCCCCCAAAACCATGTTGCCAGCTGGGGGCAAAGTGAGCAGTGATGCACGGCGAACACCCTCACTTACACCCATGATCTGATAAATCCACTGCCCAGGCTGTCCCGTCCTGCCAGGGGCCCACAGAGCCACCCACCTCCACGCAGCAAGCAGCGCCAGAGCAAGACCTCTCTGAGCACCCCCCCATGCCACGCACACCGGGACGAGACCCATTCTCAGAGCCCGCCCCCACCCCCGGCTCCACCAGGAAACCAAGTCTCTGCAAAGACTACGAAGGGGGTGAGCGTTAACCCCAGAGAACGCAAGCCGTGGACCTGGCACGGGCAGACGGTAACATGCCCGGTGCTGAACTCGGACGTGTGGCTCAGGCCAGCCCACAGACACCATTTCCAAGGGACCGGTGCCAAGGCGGAAGCAGAGCCCACGTACACTGGCTGCACGTGCACCCCGCACAGCAGGGAGGGGCACCTGCTTCCAAACGGGGCCCAGCCCCAACCTTTACAGCCCTCATCGGAGGCAGCGGCTGGCGCGAGACTCCAGGATCCTCCATGCTGCCGCCCCCAGCTGCTGCACAGGGTCCCCGAGCCCCGCTGCAGCTGGAACCCCCCGCCCAGACAATGCCGGGGGCTGGGGAAATCACAGGGGTTCGTGCTCACCGGCTCCACGACATGGCCCACCCCCAGAGCTCGACTCTCACGCGGGCCCGCAAGGCACAGCATGCACGCGCCCCGGCTCGGGGAAGCCGCCGGGCACACAGCGCCCGGCCCAGTCCTGGGAACTCTGCGCCGCTGGAAAGAGCTACCAACCTGCCCGCTGTGCCAGGCGCCTGAGCCCTGCCTTTGTGTTTCCCCAGCCGGTCTCCCCCTTGTTCTCCCGCCGGGCAGCGCCAGCCGCTCGCTCAAGAGGGTCCCAAAATAACCGGCCGGCCACAAGCGCTTTTATTCCAGCGACAGGTGCGTTACTAAGTTAGACTCCGCACGTGTCCCTCTTGGACATCCCTGGACCCACGGGGACGGGGAAAGCCGGCGGCGCTGGGACGGGCAGAGAAGCCTCGATGAGGGGGCTGGCAGGGACCTGCTCCCCCGCACCCTGCTCCCGTCGGCACCTTTACAGAGGTCCAGCCCCAATCTCCCTTACTGCCATCTACGCCCAGGCCCATGATGGCCACGCTGGGGGAACGGGCCTCGTTTTATTATCCCCTCTCCCCGGTCTCCTCCAGCCCTGGACTGGCCATAGCTGCTCTCCGCGAACCGCCGAGACCCTGGGCATGTGCAGGGAGCAGCCAGGAAAGCTGGGGCTACAAGACTCGAGATGCCGGTGGGTACCAGGAGGCCCTGGGCTAGGGGCTTTGCAAGCATTTTCCCAGCTTTCCCAGCTCCTTGCCCTGCAGAGTCCCATGCCCAGGCAGGGGGCTGAGCTGTAGGGCTGCAGGATGCCCCACACCCCTGCTGCTAGGGGGGCAGCAGCTGGCGTGTGCATGGAAGAGCTGAGCCACCCACCAGCGCCGTGCCCCCAGGCTCTCCCCGCTCAGCCGGGGCAGCACCAGGGAAAGCACCCCCGTGGCACCCTCTCCAGCCACGGGCAGGGGGCAAGCTGTGCCCCCGAGTCAGGGCAGAACAGGGGCAGGGGGTTTCTCCTCCCTGGGGAAGGTGGGGGTGCTGCCTGGGGCCTCTGGGTCTCTCACGGGAGGGTGTTTCCTTTTACTTACAGAGACAGACCATCGACCATTTCAAGCAACCCTGAAAACGGCCGCGGGGCAGAAACGTCGGGGGCCCGGCTTCTCGATCTGCAAGCAAAATAAAACACACGCTAGCGTGAGAGACCCAAGGGGGCCACGGTGCCACCCGGGGGGCTCCGCAGCGCCGGCCCCGGCACCTCCGACCGGGGCCGCGTGGCCGAGGCCACGAGCTGCAGTGGGGAGGGGGCTCCTGAAGTGACTTGCCGAGCGGCTGGGGCCCCTCACACTCCCTACCTGGCACTGCTTCTCCAGGCTCCGCGCACTGAGCCTTGCAATGCAGGGCTGAACAGCAGGGAAACTGAGGCACGGGGAGGGGAGAGCTGCCTAGGGCTGTGAATAGAGGCAGGACAGCAGGGACCAGCACGGGGACCGGAGGGGCAGTGCACACACCCAGAAGGGCCTGGCTCTGCCAGGGGCTCCCTCAGCCCCATGAGCCACGCACCACGATGGGCAACCCCGGAGCCGGGCTGCTTATGGGGGCCGAGTCCCGGTGCAAAATCCTCCCCCTCCTGCACCACAGCAGCACCTAATGCATACCCAGAGCCTCGGCAGCTGGAGAGAAGCCGGGTGCCTGTGCGGATGGGGCACCCCTGGTATACGTGTGCACACGTGCATACACGTGCATGCAAGCGCACGCCACCAAGCCTGCAGGAAGAGGCAGCCCAGCTGGTGCGGGGCCGGGATTAGCGGCGCGGCTCCCTCCGCTCCCTGATGGCCAGACGCTGCTGGCAGATGCGGGAACATCTGGAGCAGGCGTGGAGGGGAGGTCACTCCGGCGTCCTGTGGCCCTACCTGGAGCTCCTGCGGCCCTGCCTTCCCCTCGCAGCATGGCAGCGGGACGCCAACCCGACAGGCCAGAGATGGAGGGAGAGATCAAGCCTCGGGCCAGGAAGGGCCCTTTGTCCAGACACAGGGCACAGAGGGCATACCCCAGCCCCCACATGAGGCAAACCCTCCACAACGGGAGCATGGGGCCACTGTCGGCATCCTGCAGACTCAGGGCCGTCACGAAGATGGGGCTGCGGCAGGTGCCTTCTCCCTTCCCTTCTGACATGCATCCTGCAGGGAGGGGAACCTGCTAAGGACGGCGACTGGCAGCTCCCTGGCACCGCAGACTGCGGGCAGCAAGGGTTGTTTATGGGCAGGGAAACTGAGGCAGGGAGCCTACCTGAAACAACCCAGCCCAGAGCCCAGTGCTCCCTCGACGAGTGCCCATCCTGCCTGCCCCAAGCCCTTCGCATGCCCCAGCCCCACCGGATGGGCCGGAGCCATCGCCAGACTCTGCTGCCCATGCTGCGAGCCAGGCTGGCGGGCAGACAGACGGACGGAGCCCATGGCCCTGGGGGCACCCGACACACTGAGGTCTGCAAAACCCCCACGAGTCCGATCGCGGGTGCTGAGCAACACCAGTCCAGCCCATTCGGAGCGGGTCCCCATCCGCCAGGAGCCACGAGAGCTCAGCACCCTCTCACGTTGTACCTACCACGGGATCCATTGGATGGCGACGGGTCTCTGCCGTGGCAGAGGGACCGCGCGGCATTCACGGCGCGGAGCCAGGGGGCAACGCCACTCACTCCAGCGAGAAGCAGGAGGTGGGAAACATTTGGAGAAAGTGGGGTGCTGAGATCCACCCCTGCCCCCAATCCCTAGCAGCGCAAGGACCCCGACAGGGTCCTCTGGCCCTTTCCCCCTCGCCGGACACGGGGGCTGAGGCAGCACCCGGAGCCTGCAACGGGCATCCAGCAGCGGCCCAGACCTGGAGCTACCCTGACAGTGCCCAGCCCAGCACCCTCCACGCACAGCTCCAGCTGCCAGCTGCAGCCCAGCGTGGCGGTGACCTGGTGCCGACATGGCCGGCCTCTTGCTGGCTGCTTCCCAAGCAGATGCCTGGCACGTCCCCCTCTCCCCCGGGTACAGCGAGATGCTTTCTATACATTTCAAGCAAAGTCTTCCTGGTTTTCCAGCCAACTCTACTTCTTTTTGTACCAGGGAGTGTTGAATTGGCACCAGACTCTGGGCCGGGGGGAGGAGCGGGCTGGCCGGCTGTCAGGACTCCTGGCCTCTTTGCCACCTGGTCCTGGGGGAGCTGCTCTGTGCCTCCGTTCCCAGTCTGGGCTGGGGATAATGACCCGCCCGCAGGAGGGGGTTGCAAGCGCCGTGCCCAGCTGTGGGCAGGGGGTGGGCACAGAGCCCGCCTTTAGGTGTTTGTTTGGCTCTTCCAGCTGTGCAATGCCAGCTGTGCCCTGCTTCCCTCCAGCTGGGGTAGGGCCTGGGAATGATGCTTTCCTTCCCCAGGGCGCTCCTGCCTTGCCCCAGACCCTGCCAGCTGGGGAGGGCACAGAGCCCCCCATGCAACCCATCTGCTTTGCCTGCGACACCCCGGGAGCCCGCGGCGGTACTCACTGGTGTTTGGCGTGAAGGAGGGGTGCCGCGTGGCGCCCTGCGTGACGGCCGGCGGAGGAGGAGGCATGTTGGGTGGCGTCGCTCTGGACTGAGTCTTCACGTCGGCCGGTGAGTCGGGCATCGTGGCTGCCGTCTTCTCTGCGTTATCTGCAAGGGGAAAGAGCCGCAGAGAACAGGGCCGGTGAAGGCAAGGCGGAGGAGTCCCAGCCCGGGGACCCTGCCCATGCCCACCCCCTCATCACTCTTGCACCCAGGAGCTGCCCCTGCCCTTTGGAGCTCAGCCCTCCAGCTGATCTCTGCGTGGCAGCTTGCCCCTGTGGTCAATCCAAGACCGGGGCTCAGCTAGATCCCGGGACACGCAGCCACGCACACTCCTGCACCCTCCTGGGCACGTAGCACGGTCAGCCAGGCCCATAAGATGTACCACCCACCCCCACAGCAGCGTGGGGCACGTCACCCCCTCCCTGAGATACTGGACCAGGCAGGCATGCCCCCCATGGGAAGACTGCACGGCTGCTGTGCTGGAGCCCTCCCGTGCACATAAAGGCTGTATCAGTCGATGCACACACACCTCTGCTGGGACGTGCATCTGGGGGTATATGCAGTGCAAGCACCCCCTCCCTCCTCCCGACACGTGGGGCCAGGCTGCTGACAGACACGTCACGCATGCAGACGGCAGGATGGGGGAGATCTTCGCTGAAAGCCCGTCCCCACGCCGATCTGGGCACCTGCCAGTTCTCAAGGAAGCCAAATCCCCCCGGGGCGGCCGGCTGGAATGCGCGGCCCTTTCCCACGGAGGCCACGCGGAGCTGCGGTAATTGCAGTGACGGGCAAGGATTGTTCACAGGCTGTAAATCGCCCTGGCGTTATCCGTACCGCCGAGCGCCTGGTGCAGACACGCACTGGAGCAGTCCCCCGTCGCCCGAGCGTGCCACCAAGCCACCCCAAAACCAGGACTCCGGACCCCCCAATCTATATGATGTGAAATGTGGGGCTCCCTCTCTTTGCCTTGCAGCCTCTGAGTCCTCTGGGGTCACCAGGACCAAACGTTTTCCTGCTCTCCTCTGGAACAAGCAGACCAACCCCAGTTTGGGGGTAAAACACGCTCACGCCATCACAAGACTCCAGGAGCTGGAGCATTTGGTAAAGCAGCATGCATCAGGCAGGTCTTCTTGGGATCCCTGGCAGTAATATTCCTCGTCCTCCCCCATCTCCTGCCCCTAATGTGACGCTCCCGAATGGGGGATGCCTGGCAGCCTCCCAAGGGGATGATGCGCCGTCGGCTGACGCCGTGTCTTGGAGTCCGGCTGAAATGTGAACTTTCGGCTGTAACATGTTGCTGCCGCATAGCTTTGCTTTCCCAAGTGGAAGGAAGCGTTTCAAGACCGCTCGGCCCGGGCTTCCCCGATGGGAACGCTCTGGCCTCTCGTTTCAGCTCCTCCACGTTAGTCCAGCAAGAAGCTGGGGTGGAAACGAAGGGTTTCAGTTTGATGTGATCAAACTGGGGCATTTCGGTGGATGACATAATGCTCCCCCCACCCCAAAAAAGGGATGCTTCGGGGAATTTTGGAGGCCGCGGCTCTGTTCGGTTTTGGAGCAGAACCCGGTTCCAAAGGTTGAGATTTCCTAGTTTCCGGCTTGCCGCATGGAGAAGAGAAAGCAAAGGGGTGAAAGGCCCCATTTTACTATCTCTTTCTCTTGCTTAGCTACCACCGCCTAGACGGCACCGTCCCTGCCCTGGCCCCGCGTCCCCACGCTGCCCAAAGCTGGTTGTGCTTGCTGGTCCCAACCGAGGCAGCCAGGGCTCGGTGCCCTGGGATCTCCCAGGATGACCCCAGCGGGATGGCAAGGGGCAGCCTTTTTCTCAGCATCTCTGCAGGGCTGGTGAGAAGGAGCTGCTGTTTCCCCAGGGTCTGATGGGGGGAAGTAAACAGGCCAGGCAGGGAGAGCACCTGGCGCTTCGATCAGCTGCTGCCAGCTCCATCTCTCGCCCTCCTCTGCCAGGGAGGATGCGCCGGGCTTTGATGGGTGGCCACAAGTGCGCCGGCAGCTGCGCTGATCCGTCAGCGCCCCATGCCCGCACGGCGCTGCCCGAGGCCCGGGGCAGCCAAAGAAGGCAAGCCTGCCGCTAGCGCCCCGAGCTCCAGGCCGCCCGGGTCTCCTGGACGGCTCGCTGCCTTTATAGGATCAGGATGGCTCGGGGGCGCACGCCCGCCCTGGCCCAGAGGACAGCCGCTCATCGACCGGGCATCCTTAATCCGCCGCAACTGTCGTGAGATTAATTGAACCCTGCGCGAGGACATTGTCCAGGCTAAATAAAGCCGAGCTTTTATCAACGGTGAGATGCTATCAGGCCTGGTGCAGCGACTTCACGGGAGCCCTGCCCCTTGCAGCAGGAAGCTGAAGCCACGCTCGCTCAAGCTCTCTCCAGCAGCGACGGGCCAGGGGCATGGTGCAAACGGTTCCCAAGCACGGCCCGGTCTGGGTGAATCGCGTACAAAGGACACGGCCCATCCTCGTTCCACATCACTGGTTCTTAACCTTTTTAGACTCAAGCCAACCTCCAAACACAACGGCTCCTAGTCTTTGCTCAGTTTTTATCTTCAGAGAAATGCCAGGGTCATTTTTCTGCTGTGCAGAGCTCAGATCGATCCCGGCAGGTCGGGATGTTTTTCACCCGCTGGATTCTGGGTTTATCTTGGGAAGCATGGTTGCTCACCTAGCACCACGGCACCCCTGCAAGGCTCTCGAGGCACCCCCGGGTGCTGCGGCCCCCTGGCAGCTCCTTATCAGAGCTCCCTCTTGCCCCCGCTAACGAGCTTTGCAGCAGGCGAGGGAGCAGGCTGCACCCGGGCGCAGGGCCCGCAGCCCGAGATGGCAGCAGAGCCACGGCATCCACGCACGGGGGCCACCACGGCCGGGAGATGCAGCCGGCTCCGTGGACCGACCTGCTGGGTGCTGCCGAGGGGCTGCAATGAGGCAGCACAAGACCCCCCGACCCCTCGGTGGGGCGATGAGAGGGCCCAAGAGGATGAGCCCAGCCCAAGCCCCGGCCCGAGGCACCCGGCGTGCGTGCAGCCGCGCGCTGTTCCAGGAAGGCTAATTAGTTTCCCAGACAGTAGATGCCTTGTCTCCCTCTCCCCGACTTCACGGGGCCCCCCTCGGTGCTCAGGCTGGGGTCCGTTTCCATGTCTGGCGAAGGCTCCCCCAGACAAAGGGCTGCGTGTGTGGAGAGGGGCTGGCCGGGCGCCAGGGCCGGTGTCTCGGGCGCGGGGCAGCCCTCTCCTCGCCATCCCCAGCTGAGCGCCGGCCAAGGCACACGGGCTCTCCCCGTTATAAATCAGCATGGGGAGGCCGGCAAGGGGGAGGGCGGACGCCTCAACGGCTCGTGAGCCCCTTGTAAGCACGGCCCGGGGCTGAGCACGGGGCTGAGACCCGCGAGAGGAGGCAGTGGCAGGACACGGTGCTGAACCCCAGATGTGGCTGCATGCACAGGACACATCTGCAGCCCCTGCTTGACCCTAACATCCTAGAGCAGCGGGGCTGGTGGAGGTCATATCTAGTCCAGCCCCTGCCGGAGGCAGGACCAGCCCTGTGCAAACCACCCCAGACACATCCACTGTCCAACCTCGGAGCAAAACCAAACGGTCGGCCCTGCCACCGCACCGGACATCACACCCGAGCCTGCCCCTGGTAAAGCAGGGGGGTCACGTCCTGCTTGTATAGAGGTCTTTAATACACGCTCAGGGTGATCCCAGGTGGAGGCTGCAGAGGAAGGCAAAGCCCCCGTCCATACCAATCTGAGCAGGGGGAAATCCCTTCCTGGCCCCAACGCAGCATCGCTCTGGCCCGGGGACCCTCCAGGTCTGAGTCCCAGCAAGTGCACTGGCACGGCTCGGTCCCCAGCCAATGCAGACAGCACCCAACGCCACTCTGAGGAAGGTCCCTGCAGTCAGCAGCATGCCCTGGCCCTGGCAGGTCCCTGGAGAAGTGCAGGGAATAGGGCAAAGGGGGAGCTGAGAGCTGCACTCCCAGCTCCCCCGGGAGGTGCATGGAGCTGCAGGCCTTCCCGATGCAGAGCCGAGCGTTATCAGGGCTCCCCCAAAGACCTTGCTGTCTCATCCAGCCTGGCCCAGATGGCCCACGAGATCCCTTCCAGCTTCAGGACTCTGCAATGCCAGTCCCTTGCTGCCACGGCACTCCTGGAGGCAACAGGACACGCACCCGAGCATCGCCTCGACCCTGGACCATGCATGCGGCTGCATTACTACCAACCTGCAGTCCCAGTCAGGACAGGCAACAGTGTGCCCGTCCTGCCTCAGACAAGGGACAGGGTTTGCACGGGAGCCGGGGAGGAGCCAGACGCCCCCGCCTTGCTGCGGTCGAGGCCACTGCGTGTTTTAACACCGCTTGTGGAAAACGACGCAGAGAATACCTGGATGTGGGAAGGGCCTGGTTCGGACCCCCCAAAATACTGAAAACTGCAGGGGGCGAAGGGGGTTGTGTTTTGGGGTTTTGTTGAAAAAAACGAAATTGTTTAAAATCGCTGCCCCCCGACAGGGTGGAAGTCAGGAGGCAGCGCCAAGCGCGGCAAGGCGAACGGGGCCGGGTCGGACCCAAGCTGGTGGGTTTTGCAGGAGCTGGGTGATGGCTTTCGCAGCGTGTTTTTCCCTCTGCTTCCATGGCTGCAAAATCAATCCCCCGCCATGTGCTGGGCTGTCAGCTGCCACCCCGCTGCCGTCACCATGATACAACGCAGGCGGTCCGTGCCGATGGAGCCCTCGGAGCTGGGAGAGGCCGGGGTCTCACGGCCAGCCCAGCTGCCCCTCGCCCAGGCAGCCTGGATGGCTTTATTCCACGGTGCCCGGCCGTTTCTCTCGTCCCCCTTGGCCGGAGGGAGCAAGCCCCGTGGTCTCCTTGCGAGATGCGAGAGCCGTTCTCTGCTCTTTCTGCACCCAGAGCTGTCAGCGGCCTGCCGGGAGCTCTGCTGCGCTGGCTAAAGCAGACAGCAACTGCTCCGCCGCAGGGAAGACCGGATCCCGGCTGCCATGCTCCTCCTGGGTCCACGCAGCGTGGATGGGGCAAGAGCTGCAGAGCCACGCTAGAGCCTGCAGCAGATCCCCGGCGGCTGCCCAGTGGGGCCGATCGGTTGGCTCAGCTGCAGCAAGGTCGTCCTTTGCCCCGGCCTGGAGCCTGGTCTGTGCCGCGGAGAGATGGGGGTCGGAGGCACGTGGCCGGGAGCATCATCCTTCTGCAGCAGTGGAGATCCCTGAGGTTTCGGTCCGGGTCTCTGGGCGAGAATGGCCATGCCAGTGCCACAGGGCACTATAGGAGACAAGCCATGGGACATAGGCTGCGAGCTCTCTGGCTGCCCTTCACCCTGCCCTGGCCTGAGACGGGAGCGCGCGCCAGACCCGAGCTGCCTGTGCTCCCGCTGCCTTTGGAACGAATGTCCTGAGTGACAGCGCGGAGCCGTGCAGCAGCTGAGAGCCTGGCGCAGCAGATGGGAGCCAGCAGCAGCGCCGGCACGTCCTGGGAGTTGTCATCGGCAAAGCGCGCGCCAGCTTCAGGCAGGCGTGCGTGGGCATGCAAGCGGGGGGGGGTGCGTGTGCATGCACGGCTGCAAAGGCAGGCAGTGGGTTTGCATGCTTGGCAGGGGATAGGGCGTGAGCTGCTGTACCCCCACAGCCTACGGACTCCCTCCTTGCAGAGAATGAACACAGCAAGGGGGTCAGGACTCGGCCCGGGGAGCACCTTTGACCTGCCCCATGCAGTGTCCCTGTGGGCAAGTGAGCGTGCAAAGGCCTGTGTGAGCAACAAGCACAATCATCTGGTGCAAAGCACTGGCACGAGTCCCCTGGGCGAGCAGCGGGGGTGGCAGCATTTTGCTGTGGGCTGGGCAGTGCCCTGCAGGGCAGAGACAGGCCACGAGTCCCCTTCCAGAGCCTCCTGCTGCCTTGCTGCCCCACGCACAATAAAAAGTAAGGGCAGTTCTGCACCTCCCATGCGCGGAGGGCACGTGTCCTTCCCAGCTTGGCCGCAGGATGTCCCAAGCACCGACCCGCTCCGCGCACCTGGACCGCAGCAGCAGAAGCCGCGGTGCCTTCCAAGGTGTGACTTAGCATCGTCCTCACCTGCCTGGAGGCTGGGACGTGACAGCCCAACTGCACGTGCCTTCTTCCCCTCCACCTGCCAGCCCTGCCTGCCTTCTCTTGCTCCACTGCTGCGCCCTCATCTAGTGCACATGGGTGGCATCAGCTTGCTTCGCCCTTCCTGCAGCTCTGCGTCCAGCGGCAAGCGCCCGTGGCACTGACCACATCTCCGTGGAAGCTCTTCCTCCTCTTGCACGAGCCACCCAGCTGCCATTACAGCCCTGGCTCGGGTGGACCTCTGTGAGGCCGGGCTGAGATTATCACCGGGTGCATCGCTGACCTGGCAGCCAGCGCGGACGGGGGAAAGGGCAGGGAGCCTTTTAGAAGCCCTTTTGTGTTCGCCGCTCCAGCCACGAGCCGCAGGGCACGGACCCCCAAGCTCCTGCGGCTCCCTTAAAGACTCCCCGCTCTCTTTCCTTATCGACGTGGTCACTCTCGTGGGGAGGTCAAGTCCTCATCCACACAGGCCCCTCTTGACTCCATCAAGCATATCTTTCAGGGCCATTTTTCCCCCCAAAACACCCCTGGTTTTCGCTCGGGGACACATGGGAGACAGAAGCAGAGAAAATTCAGGCTGGAAGGGACCTCAGGGGGTCACATCTAGTCCGACCCCCTGCTCAAAGCAGGACCAGCCCCAACTACATCATCCCAGCCAAGCGGGGTCTTAAAAACCTCCAAGGATGGAGATTTTACCTCTCTAAATAACCCGTTCCAGGGCTTCACCACCCTCCTAGTGAAAAAGTTTTTCCTAATATCCAACCTCAACTTCCCTTGCAGCGACTGGAGACCACTGCTCCTTGCTCAGTCATCTGCCCCCACCGAGAAGATGCAGGCACGGGGGAGGCGGGGGCCGGG
>NW_005842270.1:1068440-1068863 GCF_000455745.1 Alligator sinensis | reverse complement strand
GGGGAGGCCCCGCGCGGCTCTGAGCTATCCCAGGCCTCCCCGCTTCCCGCCCCTCCCCGGCACGGTTACAGATGTGGCAACGATTCCCTGACATGACTCAAACGCTGCTGGAATCTTTTCTTATTCCCCGCCTTTTCGGGTAATGTGTCCCAGCCGGCCGGGGCCGCGTCTGTGTTCTGACATCTGGTTTCCATTAGGCCTGTGCAGCCCAGATGAATAAGTAATAATATCAAAATAAAAGGATTAGTCTTTTTTCCTTCGCTGGTCTAAGCAGCAAACCTTCCCCCCCCCACCTCCTCCGCCACTGCCCCAATGGGAATCAGATGCCAAAGCCAGATATCTCCCCATGCACCCCACGGGGACCTAAAGCCCGCAATTTGTCACACCCGCGGAGTTAACCCTCAGCAAACTGGACCACGCGTG
>NW_005842270.1:1067888-1068409 GCF_000455745.1 Alligator sinensis | reverse complement strand
CCCCCCCACGACACACCATGCAATTCAGATCGGCTGTCTCTGCAGTGTAAACCCAAGCTACTGGCACGGGGTTACTGAGCGCTGCAAATGCCCAGTCCCTCCTTCTTCTGCAGGGCAGGGAGGGTGCATAGACTTTGGGCTGCCTCCCTGCTCCAGGATCTGGCCCTGGCTCGTCTCCCCGACGGAGCCTGCATGCCAGGCCCAAGTTGCCACCAGCTATTTGCACCCATGCGCGGGATGGCCAGTTTGCATGCGTGCATGCACCAAGCACTTGGAGACGGCGAGTCAGGCCCCGGGAGAAACGCAATAGGGGCAGCACGGAAAGGTCCGGGCTGCCCGCGCGCCTCCCCTCCGGCCTGGGCGAGGAAAGGGTTAAGGAGGGAATTAAAACCACAGCTTCTTTCATGCGCTGCAAATGGCTCCAAATGAAACCCAGATGCTGGAGGCGACGTCTCCTGAAGCCAGGCCGCCGCCGCGAGGCAGCCCCCGGCTCCGGGCCCCTCCCCCCCCCTGGCCCAGCC
>NW_005842270.1:1065992-1067741 GCF_000455745.1 Alligator sinensis | reverse complement strand
CGCCGCCGCGAGGCAGCCCCGGGCTCCGGCCCCTGCGCGCCTGGTGCCACCGGGGCCAAGAACAACTCCCCGATAAGATCTCTCGGGAAGGACAGGGCCGCTCCATCTGGACTGTGTTAGGGAAGCACTCAGCGCCGGCGGCAGCACAGGGACAGGCTGCAGAGCCGCGGCACATGGGAGAGGATGGGGGCCAGGGTGCAGAGAGGAAGGGACAGGCTCCCCGCCATGCACTGGGGGGGCGTCTTCCCCGGTCCTCCCCCTGAATTTTTGGAATAAAAATTAAGGGGGAACGTCAGGATGGGTCAGTGTCCACCAGGAAACACCCTCTAACCCTGCCTGGGGCAAAGTTGGGTTAGATTGGAGAAAAGACAAACTTCTTCCCGGTTAGAGCAGGGCGGCACGGGGCAGATGCCAGGGAAAGGGGGGCACTTTGCACCCCTGGAGAGGGTGAACAGTCACCAGTCGGGTGTAGTGATGCCTGTATTTTGCTATGGGGATTTCCCAGGCTTTTGGCCTTTGCTGGTTGTCCCCCTACCCCTTTCTCCTACATGTGTCGGGGGGTGGGGGGTGTTGGCAGCAGCCCAGGCTGGGCTGTGCCAATGCTCCTGCTGGGGTCTAAGCCAGAGGGTCCTGGATAGAGGATCTTGCCCCTCTGCTTGGGGTCAACCCGATGCTGCCTTGAGGTCAGGAAGGAATTTCCCCCTCTAGTCATGGGACAGACGGAGGAGTTTCGCCTTCCTCTGCAGCGGAGGCCCAACCTCAGTCTCCCGAGTGTATATTAATAGTCTTTTATAGAAGCAGAAGGTTGGCCGCTGCAGCTCCTCTGCTTTCTCTGCAGCAGGTTAGGGGGTCTGATGTTATGTCGAGGCTGATGGTAGTTTTACAAAGAGTTTGGACGATGGGTTTGTCTGGGACGGTTTGCACAGTCCAAAGCGGTTGGACTAGATGTGAGCTCTGGAGCTGCCTGCCAGCCCCGCGGCTCCAGGACTCGACGCAATCTGGATCGGGACAGACAGGCGTGCGTCTAGAAAGAGAGGGGGGGTGTTGGAGCAGACACAGACAGACAGACGGGGGTGTAGGAGCAGAGGCAGGCGGGCAGACAGCAGCGAGGGAAGCCAAACCGCGTGCTCATGTCCGCACTGACTCCAGTTGGCTCCACCGGCAGGTACGTGTGACCGACAGCAGGCCGTGCTGCGAGATGCCCCTTATAACCTTACCCCGAACCCCCAGCCCTACTATGCCCCAAAGGGCAAACCTGAGCGGCTGTAGCCCTTCCTGCAAACCGGTGCCCAGCAGGGAACCGCAGGAAGGGGCTGGAGAACTGGCACCCCCAGGACAGGCGGGGACGTTCACAGCTGAGGTGTCATCGGCTTGGCAGGCAGGACCCCCCAGGTCAGACATGGGCAGGAGATCCATGGCCCACGAGCGCAGTAGCCTGTGGCAACCTCTTGTCCTCCTGCATCGTGTTAATGCAAGCTTACTTCTACCTGTGCCAAGACATGGGCTGGGCATGAATGCCAGCACGGTGCAGGGTTCCCCCAACCGGTGCTGACCAGGCCTCCACTTTCCCCCTGAAAACATCTGGGCAGGTGCCACGTGCGGAGAATGACATGCACACTGCCTCCGACACGCGACCTCCAGGTGCTCACACGCTGCCTCCGACACGCGACCTCCAGGCGCTCGCACGCTGCCTCCGACACGCGACCTCCCGGCGCTCGCACGCTGCCTCCGACACGCGACCTCCACGGC
>NW_005842270.1:1061294-1065183 GCF_000455745.1 Alligator sinensis | reverse complement strand
GACATGCGACCTCCAGGCGCTCGCACGCTGCCTCTGACATGCGACCTCCAGGTGCTTGCACGCTGCCTCCAATATGCAACCTCCAGGTGCTCGCATGCTGCCTCTGACATGCAACCTCCAGGTGCTTGCACAACGCTGCCTCCGTGGCCTTCCTCCCTTGGGCCAGTGAGCAGGGGCAGCAGCACAGCTCACTGGAAAGGCCTGCATGAGGAGCTGCAGCTGGGGGCAGTGACCCCACGTCTGCCCCCAGACCCGGATGCCGAGCCATGTTTAAACCCATGTGGTGCGTCAGTGCAGCCAGGCTGCCGCCCGTGGAGAGGCGCTGGAGCCCGAGGGGGCTTTCTGCTGCCAATAGCCACCGGCTGCAGGGAAGACAGGAAACAGATGCGCTGGGCAGTGACAGGGGAGTGATGACAGGCAAGCTCTGGAAGAGCTCAGGTGTCTGCACCGCTTCGCTGCCTCCCAGCGCCAGAGCCGCTCCCTTCCCAGAGCCCGGGAAGATGAGGCAAAATGTGTTGCATGGCTGCAGCCGCCCAGACAAGGTCTATATAGGGAGAGCCATCAGCCTGGGAGCCTAACCCGAGTACATGCCCCCTGTCCTGTAGCTCTGGGTGCACAGACTTGGTTCTTGTGGCTTCAGTGCACCGTACCCAGCGTGACCCAGCACGGCCAAGCTGCAGGGAGACCCTGATTTTGGTGCCTCTGGCTCCACATGGCTCCAATACAAGGGCTCCCGCCAGGCCTTTCCAGCAGCTTAAGCTGCCCCTTTGCAGGAGGGACATGGGTGAAATTTATCCAGCGTTAAAGCAGGGAGGGACTTCTCCCCCGGCATCTGCAGTAACTCCCTGTGTGCCTGCTTTTACCCACGGTAGAGGGTAGATACTGCTCCTAGCTTAGCCCTCACTGAGCATGGGGGAAGCTACCAGGGTTTAACATCCACCCATGGCGGGAGAAGTGCATGCATGCATGCAGGCAGCAAAATCCTTGCCCCGTTTGTCCTGCAGCAAATGGACTGTGTCCATCCCCGCATCCTGCCGGCACCGCTTCTCATGGGGGCAGAGACAGGGGAGCCCCTATGTCCCAGCCCAGCTTGGCTTCTCCCCACCCATGCCAGCCTCGCAAATGCGACCACATCGCCAGTGGCGGCGGTCAGCAACGGCCCTGCCAGTCCCCCGAGCTGCGCAGGTCTTCTCCTCTCTTTGGGCTGGTCCAAGCTGAGGGACCGTGTGCCTAGTGGTTAGAGACCCTGAGCTGCGATTCCAGCTGCAGCTGAGCTCCTGCCTCCCCTATCATCACGGGGCCTCTGCCATGCTCTGCCCTGCTTCTGCATTACAGAGCCCGGTGACATGCAGGAAGGCAACGCGTGGGCCTGGCTTTAGAAAGACACGTGCGCATGTGCATGCATGCATGTGTGCACACCAGTCTTGAGCTTGCAAACCACCTGTGATGAAAAGCACAGGCCCGGAGGTGGGGGAAGTGTTGCTAACTGCAGGGAATCCCGTGCTAAGATCTCCCTGCCTGCATCCCAGCCGGCTCCAGCTGTGGCCAGACTGCTCCCACACCGCTGGAGGGGGTGGGTCTGGCTCTTCCCGGGACCTCCAGAGTAGCAGCCCCACGACTCACAGCGCCAGGCCCTGGGGCAGCCCCTTTGCAAGGACTCCGACAGCCGAGGAGGCTGGCGGGTCTCTGTGCCCACGTCCCAGGAGCTGGGAGGCAGGTGGACGCGTCTCCCTCTCCGCCTAGGGCCGACGGTCCTCAGCCAGAGCCTTTCCAAAGGACTCATTCTGCAAAGGAGCTGAGCCTGCAATCATTACGGAGGGGCAAACTGGCCCCAGGAGCTGCTACGAAGTGGGCCTGATCCTGTGGGGTGCTGAGCATGCTCCGCTCTCAGAATCCGACCTTAGTTGTCTATTTGTGCCTGCCACTTTTGCCGCCCCATGCACATCTCGTATAAACCCGGCAGGTGAGGGGGTTCTGGGCAGGTCCGGGCACACACAGCCCCTTCCCTGGAGCCTCGAGGCTGGGCTGGGATACAGATCTTAGCATGGGATTCCCCGCAGTTAACAACCTCTTTGCCCATGCTCGTGGGCACCCGGCACGCATCTAGCAACGGGCACGCAACAAGACCACGAGGCGGTACAGTCTCTGCCCCGCACACCCTACCCCGGTCCCAGCCCCGCGGGGGGGCTCTGGGGCACGAAGCCCATCCCCGGACAAGGGGACACAAGCAGAGCAGAGTCGCCCAGTGCTGGAGCCCGGCTCCGACGTGGCCACGTCAAAGCTGGGCTGCGGAGGTGCGAGATGCACGCTGCACGGGTCTGCTTTGGCCCAGCCGACGCCACGACCGCCCCTGCCCGCGGGCTGGAAGACAGGCTCTCGCCCTCTGCTCTGTGGCTGGGCCAGCCGGCGCCTGCTCTCGACTTCGGAGCCAGTTTGGGGAGGAGAGGAAATTGTTCTAATTCTCTTAAAAGAAAAAGAAGCCGGAAAAAAAAAAGCCCCTCTCTGCTTTACAAGCCTTCCCTCACTATTGTTTATGTAAACAGGTAAATTGTTTCGTATCTCAATTAAAAACATCTGCCACATAAATGAATACCAATTAACTCATCCTGTTTTTAATTACTCTGTTAATTACACACAGGCAGCAGAAAGGATGGCATGGGAATAGGGAAAGCCTGCTTGCAAATGCCCCCTTCCCTCCCCCCCTCCCCCCCACCTTGCTCTTGGCAAGGATCCGAAATATGCCCAGATAATGATGGATTAAGGTGGTTGGTAAAACAATGGCTCGTAGCCAGCTCCGGGGATTTCAGCTCACTTCGCAACCTCCGGGCGCCGGCCGGCCGCCGGGCCGCATGGAGAGGCGTCCCCGTGCCCTGCACCTCGTGCACCCACCTGATGCTGGCTGAGCCCGCCCTACCCCGTGTCCAGGGCTCCCACCCGGCATCGCTCACCGGAGCATCGCCGTGCCCAATGCGGGGACCCGGCATCAGGCCAACCTCCTTGGGGACCCCCAGATGAGGGGGTGAAGAGGCAGAGGTGGGGATGCCAGTTCATCTCCTGCACCCCGAGACCAAGATTGCACGGCGGGCTCTGTGCCCCGGAGACCACGGGCTGACCGTCCCCGGAGCAGCTGCAGGTCCAACCCCTCCTTGCAAAGCCTGCAATTACCCCATGAGCCTGGGGATGTGCTGGGCACCTGATGCCCTGTGGTAAGTCTCCCCGCGCCTGCAATGACCTGCAGCCAGGCCAGGACGACCCACCCTGCAGCCTGGAGGAAAACATCCCTGCAGCACCCTCCCCACCACGCTCTCCGTCCCACCCGCTTAGTGCCTTAGACAGATGGGACGGAGAGCAAGACCGTCTGTGTTGTCTGTCTGTAACGGCAACTCAAGCAAGCTTTCCAGCCTGCACCACTGCCATCTCGGTGTAAGTAAACAATCTTTAAAACTACCGCTACGCGTCCGTGCCTAATTCCAGCTCGACGGCCTTCCCTCTCCGCCCCGGCATGCCCGGGCTGCTGGCCACAGCCCGCGTGCAGCGCGGAAAGGGCTCGGGGCGCTCCCGGCCCGCACATGGCGACGAGGACGGGATCGGGAGAGAGCTCGCTAGAACTGGAATTAGTTGAGAGTTGTCCTTGGCGCAGTGGGAAGCGCGGCGTGGCGAGCGTCGCTGAATTGGAGATGCACATTGCATACCACCAGGCGGGCGGAGCGGGCGAGAGGTACGTCAGCGGACGCTTTTCGCTGAGGAAAGAAGAGGGAGCTTCCGAGGACGAAGCCCTTGGAGGGGGAGAGGTGTATCTTCACCCCGTGGCGTTCGGGTGTATCATGGGCGATGAGCGGGTCTTGTTCAAGCCCCTCGATACCGTGTCCCTCGCCAAAGTCGACCCGGC
>NW_005842270.1:1060588-1060901 GCF_000455745.1 Alligator sinensis | reverse complement strand
GGGAGGGAAGAGGGGGGCGGAGGGGTGCATGCGCCCCTCCTGCCTGACATACTGACAGCCATGGCTCGCAGAGAAGCTGATCAGCCTGCAGCGTCGACCAGCCGAGTCATCGAGCCGCAGAACGCAGCTCGTGCTACTGCCTCTCATGCTCGATCCAGAACCCAACTACAGGATCTGTACAGGGAGTCCAAGATCCAACCTGAGGAAACCCTGGCTGTGTGGTTGGGACGTCTGGTCGTAGAGCTTGGATCCAACCTGCTGAATCAAGAGGAAGCAAGTTTCCTGGTGAGACAAGCTTCATGGAGTAGAGGAC
>NW_005842270.1:1054984-1059424 GCF_000455745.1 Alligator sinensis | reverse complement strand
TTTGGCTTGTTAGCCGTATAAGAGGCTTGAGCAGTTTCCGCCCAAGCCGAAGAGGACTCCACATCCATCTCGTGGGGACTCTGGGTACACGGCAGGGTGACAGAAACCCTGTGTGAGATCCAGAGGAGCGTGGCGGCCTGATCCACCGCCCACCTCTTCCCGTCTTCGAGCGCGACTTTTATAAGACGTATTTACGATTTCTAGTTTGGTGGCCTGTTCACCCAGAGCATCCGGAGCTCTGCACCGTGGAGCCTAGCAACCTCCACGAGACCGTCTGTGTTGTCTGTCTGTAACGGCAACTCAAGCAAGCTTTCCAGCCTGCACCACTGCCATCTCGGTGTAAGTAAACAATCTTTAAAACTACCGATACGCATCTGTGCCTAATTCCAGCTCGACGGCCTTCCCTCTCCGCCCCGGCGTGCCCGGGCTGCTGGCCACAGCCCGCGTGCAGCGCGAAAAGGGCTCGGGTCGCTCCCGGCCCGCACAGTGCCAAGGTGCTGGGGGCGGTGGGTGTCAGCGCAGAGGCATTAGCTAGTGCAGAGATGATGCACAGCAGCAGAGGTCGTGAGCAGGGAGACCAATCTCGGGGCCTTAGTGCTCCAGACACATGTGCAGCAACGAGGGGGACAGAAGCCAGGCTCAGGACAAGCAGCGGGGAGCTGAAAGCACCCTGCAAATCATGCCTCCCCACCGCAGCTGGACGCACTGGGCATGTCAAGGGACCCCCGGCGCTGCTGGCTGCTGCGTGCTGGAGCGTCCTGCTCCTCCCACGGCGGCGGTGGGAAGCTTTCCAAGCCTGCAGATGGGGCTGGGGGAGCCGCGTGGAGCGAGGAAGGGAAGGGAAAAGGCTACTTTCTCGTCCTGCGGGTATCACATGCGAACAGTCGGGGCCTTCTGGCTTCGCCGGCAACCTATGAGCTGGCTCAGTCTGGCCGGGGAGCTTTGCTCCAGGCTGGGAGGAAGGAGATGGGGAGAACAAGGGAGATTCCCCAGCTGGAACGCAGTATAGAGACCAGCAAACACGGAGGCATCACGCCCCAGCCATCCCTGCGCTGTCCCGGACAGGGGTGCCCAAGCCGCCCTTGAGACCCTCCAGCCAAAACCCCCTTTGCATCCATCCTGAACGTCCCCGTCCCTTCCCGCCCCAGCCCCTCGCACAGGCAGCTCCTCCGTGCCCACACCTGGGCAGAAACCAGGCTTGCACACGTTGACCTTAGCCAGTGTCCTCGGCACAGGTGCCAGGCGCCGGTCCCTCCTGCCAGCAGTTCCCTGGTAACGGTCCCGGGGGGACCCGTCATTTCCTGCCGGAACAGGTGGACAGCTTTACCGCTTTACGATCCAGTCACATGACCACGTGTGCACGCATGCGTGTGCACACACACACGCCCTTTTGCTATCTGCCAGCTGTCTTGTGCCCTGGGAATTCACATCCATACACCAAACCTCCCGGAGGGAGGTGCCCGCAGCAGGGCAGGGCACTGGAGGGTGCCCGGGAACATGCACAGATCGTACCTGGAGCAAAAGGGCCCTCGCGGGGTCACGCCGGGACACGAGCTGCATGAGCCTAGATGGGAGCGCGGCCCTTCCTCCCCAGGGGCAACAGGAGCGTTGTCCGCAGGAGGTGGCACGTGGCCCTGGCCCTGGGGCAACACTCAGAGGCCCTGGGCTCAAGACCCGGTGGAGAAAGCCCTGCCAGGATCTTGCCCCCAAAGGCCGATGGCTATTTATGCCAGGGCCACATTTTCCCTGGGGGTCAGGTGTTGCCAGACCCGCCGTCTGCTGGGCTGCGTTCCCTCCGGCTACAGGTTGATAAAAGCCCTCAAATCCCTTCCCGCTGGAGCCCGGGAGGCTCCGAACGAGGCCCCTCGGCTGGCCAGCGGGGCCCGGGACAGAGGCGGGCTCCGCGCAGGTGCCAACGCGGGGCACGGAGCCCACCCCGGAGCTGCCCAAGCACAGATGCAATGGGGGGACGCGCACGCTCCACCCACACACCCCTCCCTGCTGCACACGCTCAGCCCCTTGCTGTGCACGTGCATGCTTGCACACATGCCTTTCCACATACACACCTCCCCACTGTGCGCACACACACTCACACTCCCCACACACATACACATGCCTTTCCAACCCTCCACACGTGCACACACACACGCTTCCCTGCTGTGCACATGTGTGCATACACACTCCCCAGACACATGCCTTTCCTACCCTCTGGTCACGCCCCCCCCCACCCTGCTGTGCATGCACGCACACTCCACTCCCCACACAACACACACCTTTCCAACCCTCCACACACACTCCTCCCTGCCGTGTGCACACACACACCTCCCCACTGTGTGCACACACACATTCTCACACTCCACTCCCCACACAATGCACACACACTTTTCCAACCCTTCACACAAAGATACACACACGCCTTCTCAGCCACACACATAGTTCCCCCTGCCTTTCCCACATGTAACCCACTTCTCTTTCTCTCCCTCACACACACACACCCTGCACTCGTATACCCCCCACACACACGCACACACCTACCCCTCCTCAACCCCCCACACCCTCACTCTCACCTCCCGTCACCACCCACGCAGCCAGCCACCAAGGCAAAGGACTATGCCACAGCCACGCAGATACACAACCATCCCACCCCCTCCCCAGCTACACCACCCCCATGGCCCTCACCCACACCTCCCAGCCCCAAAGCAAGGTGCAAACCCCTCCATACCTCTCACGCCCGCCCTGCTCCCCCATGCATCCCCGGTCCCATGGGCCAGCGGTGCTGGATGCCACGTTTGGGGGGGTGGGGGGGTGCCTGGATGGGGGCACCCTCTGCTTCCACCATTGCCAGGGATGGAGGCTGGGCCACTGCTGCTGGCCCGGTGCCTGCCTGGGGCTGGGGCTCCTGAAGCCCCAATGCAGAACAAAGCCCAGACCCCGGGGATCCCAGTGCAGCCCACCCCGTGCCACCCACACGCTGTGGGCACTCAGCAAGACTCGGCATCTGCCGCCTGCAATCTCCCCCCTCAGCAGGCGACTGTCTTCTCTCCTGCACCAGATGCTGGGATTAGGAAGCAGATTGTTTGCTGAATGGGGGGGGATTAACCCTCCCCACCCCAAAAACCAAACACATGCAAAGCAGAAGGCAGGTTCCACCCGGCGGGCAGGGTGGAGACGTGTTTACCACGCTCCGGGGCCGGTCCCGGGGGCAAGGCGACAGGTGTGGTGCTGGGAGCCCAGACACAGGACGGGAGAGCCTTGCAGCTGCCACTTGCCCCCTTTGCAATCTAGGAGGTGGGGATGAAGATGCCTGATGTAAGCAGTGGGACACCGAGCCCTGCGCTGCAGCCTGCCCTGCAAAAGTTCAGGTCACCCCTTGCGCTGGATAGCTATTCCTACTGGGGGACAGAGGGGAGAAGGGGCCAAGAGACAAATGCCCTCAACGGCACAAGGAGGCTCCAATACGGGCTGCACGCCACAGCAGGTGCAATGGGAGACACCCAGGTGGGCACAAAAGATTTCAGCTCCTTTGGCCCTGTGGGAGGCTGGCTGTCCCCCGGGCCCTGGCCAGGAAACCAAAGCTTTTCCCCTCTGCAGCCGGAGCCCAGCACTGGCCTGGTAACGGCTGCAGCTCCCTGCCAGCGAGTACCCAGCTGGAACGGGTGCAGAGCTCACCAGGCGTGAACGCAAGCCTGTTCATCTCCACCCCCGGAGCGAGAGTGCCCCGGGGGGAAACTGGGCTCGTTTGGGGTTAAAAACAGGCTTTGGGGGAGCTGAGAGCAGCTCCTTGAACCTGAAAGACGCGTTTGCATGGGGCTTTGCGCTGGTTCCACAAGCCAGGGCAAGCGTGTACGGACGAGGCCTATCCCGGTTCCCGCCGAACCCGAGGCCAACCCCTGCTCAACACCCCGGGGGTCCGCTGTCGCGAGCCGTGCAGCGCGGCGACGACCGAGAGGGCAGAGTCCGCACAACAGCTGTGGAAGGAGCAAACCCCACGACGGCACGTGCAGGCAGTCTCTGGGTGACGACACCGCCGCCTTAGCAAAACCCAGGCCCCATCTGCTCTCCCAGCAGCCCCGAGAGCCAGAGACTGGAGGGAGCAACCAGGGGGTGGAAAGCGCTACCCAGCCCAGGTGCTTAGAAGCCACAGACTTGCTGGCATGAGGTCCTTTCCCAGCAGCAAAAAGCTGGACCCTCAGCTGGGCATAAAGCAATGGTGCTTTACTGCTTTGCACCGGGGGCACACCCGTCCTCCTCTCCATTAGCCGGGCTGCTCTCTGGACTCTCCCGCCTGCAGCCGGGCCGGACCCAGACTTGCTCCTGTTGAAGTGAGGGAGAGGGATGCTTCCTATATGGGCAAAAGGCCAGCACCTTGCACCACGAGGTGCTGGGCAGAGATGCAAAAGTGGATTCCCAGCACCGGGGGCCCCTGCCGACGCTCCCAAC
>NW_005842270.1:1053271-1054267 GCF_000455745.1 Alligator sinensis | reverse complement strand
GATGATGAGGCCTAAGGGGGGAACACCCCAGCCTGGCTCTTCCCCTCTGGTCCTCCAAGAGGCCACAAGGCCCTGCCAGCCAGTTTGCTGGGGGCATTACAGGGCCCTTTCGGCCCTTGCCTGAGAGCCATGAGGGCTGGAAGGGACCTCGGGAGCTCACATCTAGTCCAACCCCTGCTCCAAGCAGGATTAATCCCAACTCCATCATCCCAGCCATGGCTTTGTCTAGCCAGGTCTCAAAAACCTCCAAGGATGGAGATCCCTACCTCTCTAGGTAGCCTGCTCCAGTGCTTCACTACCCTTCTCATAAGACAGCTTTTCCTAACAGGGCACCCAGAGGACAGGACACGACTCTGGGTTTGGTCAGCAGGAGCTCTGCCCAGCGACTCACACAGGGGCAGGATCCGGCCCCTTATGGACAGGGCAGTGCAAAGTGGCCGGTGGGTCCAGGTGCCTGCGTGACGCCCCCGCTCCACTCCCCAGTTGACCATTAGCACATCTATTTTGGGGACACGCCGTCATCCGTCATCACCGCCTTCAAACCGGGTCACCCCAAAGCAGCGTGGAGGAGGCTGCACTCACTGCTCTCCCGGCCCGGGAGCAGAAGGGGTCCTGCACAAGCTCCCGAGTCCTCTAAGACCCCCCGGCGGGGCCTGGCAGATTTCAGACACAGATTTCTAGCCAGCAAAACTGAGGAGAGTCAATAAGAGCACCGGCCCTACAGCCAGCAAGCAAGCCGCCTTCCTCCTGCCCTGCACTCAGTGATGACGGCTCGACTCCCTGTTAACCCAGCCCAGCTCCCTGCAGAGTCCGTGCAACACAAGTGGAAAACGCCGCCAGCGGTAACGTTGCGCCCACTCTGCGCAGGCGTGAACGACCGAGCAAGGCGCTGGGCCCCAGGGAGCCGAGCCTGGGGGGCACCCTAGGTACCGCAGGAGATTTGGGATGCGATGCTGCCTCTTCGCCCCGGCAGGCTGAATCGGGGGGGGTGCATCC
>NW_005842270.1:1049109-1053122 GCF_000455745.1 Alligator sinensis | reverse complement strand
CGGGGCGGGGGGGGGCTGACGCTGCTGGCTCAGGCTGCAATGCAATTCCCCACTTCAAACACTCCAGGTCTTCTCGCAGCCTCAGCCACTGCTTCCTGTGCAACCAGCCAACCCTGCAATCTCCATCCGGTTTGCTCGCACTCCGCCGACCCCCGTGCAAGAGCAGAGTCGCATCCTCTTCCTCTCCCGGGGTCCCCGTGTGCTGCGCATCCAGCGCGGCCCGGAGGCAGTCCCCGCGGCAGAGCCAGGATGCTCCGGCCTGGAAGCAGAGGAAAAGCCTTGAAACAGCCCGGGACCGACATCACGAGCACAGCGGGGGCCCGACTCTGAACCTGACCCTCACAACCCCGCAGCGCCTGCCCCGCACGGATCAGCGATGGAAACGACGGCCCAAGGCAAATCGGGATACCTGGCATACGCCCGGGACAGACGGCTAGGTCTCAACCGCCCGGGGTCGGGAATTGCACTGCTCGGACCAGACGACAGCCCCTCCGGCATCGCGGCCCCCCTCGGAGACGAGACAGCCACCTCCCCACGTGCTGCGGCGGGCAGCAATTGCCTCGGCGGGTTTTCCCACCCCAGCACCGATCCAGCGAGGCGACGGCAGTGCACAGAGAGCCTGGCTGCCCTGGAGGGATGGGCAAGAGCTCGCTGGCAGGGCAGGCAAGGGCTGCTTCTCGGCCCTTCATTCACTGCGGCTGCCCGCGGCTGAACTGCGGTGAAAGCCCTGGAAGGAGACCCGGCCAGCCCTCCTCCTTGACACTGCTTGCAGACCTTTGCAAGCCAAGCCAGAAAGCATTGCCTTCCACCCAGAGGAAACCAGGCGGCCAGGCCACCGATGACTCAGACATGCCTCCAGCTTCAGCTGGGGGTGCTGGGAGGAGGGCCTCGCGCGGGGCCATGAGCAGCCCTTTGGAAGAAGACCCCACCTTGTTCCCGATCCTTCGGGACAACGTGGCATGAATTTGCTGTCCAAAGATGGGACCGAGACCCAAGGCACGAAGCTGAAAAACAGAGCGAGGCTCTCATGCTTGGGTGCCGTTCCTTCTTTTTTTTCTTGTTGTTGCAGCTCTTACACTTCTCTGCAAGCTGAGCTCCGCGCTCGCGCGTGTTGAGAGCTAGAAATACTAGCCAAGCTGCATCTGCCGGGTGGAAACAGCCTGGCTTGGAACGGCAGACAGAAAACCTCTGCGTGGGGAAATTCAGCTCGTTTTCCTTCGCAGCCACCCTCTGGCTCCTGGCCCTAGCAGAACAAAAGCAAAAGTCTTTGCTTGTGCTTTAAGGGGCGAGAAATGGGAATGAAAGGCCTGTTCAATGTTCAAATCCAAACAGGACTTTCCATGCCGGTGTCCTGAGAGGGAGACCCCGCTCGTCCCCAGCTGGCCGCACTGAAGTCACTTCCCGGCAAATATTATTCCGACCGGTTTGCAAAGAACGGCCCCTGTTCTCCAACGCCCCTGGCCCCTGTTCTCCAGGTTTCAGGAGATGGCATCTTTCCTACTGGCACGGCCCAGGCTCCTGCCCTGAGATCACAGCCAAGATCAAGCTTTGCTGCCAGGGGAGCGTGCGAGGGAGACCACTCGCAGGGAGGTTCGGAAAGATGCTGAGCGTCTGTGCGCGCGGTGGAGGGCAACCCAGCCCCTGCCCCGCGGAGGGCGATGGGCAGGGCTTGGAGGAACACGAGCCCGCTGGTCCTACTAACGAACGAAGGGCAGAGTTGTCTTTGTTCTCGGGCAGGCGCTAGGAGAGGGCCCTGGAGAGCGCAGGGACTCGGCACAGAGGCAGGCAGACTGATGCTGCTTGCTAGCGCTGCTCCAGCACCTCACTTCCCACCCAGAATTACACATCTTTTTACAACCAGCGGGGTTTTTTAAAATCTAAAACCCACAGCAAGGTTTTCTCAAATGAAAAAAACAAAAGCCCCGGGGGAGAAAAAAAAGAAAAGAAAGCAAGAGTGGTATTCGCTCCCCCTCCTTCTGTGCCCGAAACCAAACCACGGGAGCAGCAAAGGGCAACCGCGCTCGCAGCCTGTCCTGGCCCAAGAGGAAAGAAATGCAAAATGGCAACAGGGCTGGCGGGACCGGCCACGTTATTTTTCCCACCATAAATTGGGGGTGGAGGGTAAGACATGGGCTTCTTCACAAGTGCTGCCCATCTCCCCCGGCAAGGCCAGTGGGATCCAGTGCCACAAAGCGCTGGTGTCGGACTGGTTTCGAGGGCTGGGCAGAAGAGCGCACCCAGGCCTGGCGTAGCTCCTGGCTCAGTGTAAAACCCCGCTTGGATCTCGCTGGGTGCCCGTGAAAACCGTTTCCCTTCCTCCTTTCCTAGCTGCCCGAGACCAGACGGTCTGGTAGGACCTCACGTCCAGACCGCTTAGCAGGAAGACTGAACGCTCATCGGGAATGAACTAACCACGGGACGAACTAGTTAACGACCGCGACGCTCAGGCGCCGGGTAACACCGGTTCAGAGGCTGGATTTTGTTTCCTGCAGCAAAAGCCCTGCTCGAAAACGTTCATCAAAGAAAACTGTTCTGTGGCGGGTGTGAGAATCGACTGTGGCTCGAGTGCGTGTGCGAGAGGCTGAGGGCGTGCACACAACCGTGCGAGTGTTTGCAGCTTTTACCGGGCGCGTGTATAATTTTATAAACGAGCCCTCAGTTTCTTCCGAATGACTCAGAAAGTCTCCGGAGGAGAAGGATGCCCCTCCTGACCACGGCGCATAAATAAATATATAAATCAGCCGCTCGGAGAGTCAGCGCGGGAGTTGATGGCTTTTCATGCCTCAAAGGAGGGTCTGGCTCCCAGCTTTGGCAGCCCATCGTGCAGGGAAGAAAATGACTTCTTCCAGTCGTGCAGAAAAGGAAAATTTGCAAAGCAAAAAAAAAAAAAAGAAAGAAAGAAAGAATGGGGAGAGATTTACTGCAGGTGGGAACGAGATTATGCAGATTCCCCACGTAATTGATGGCGATGCTGGATTAGAGAGAGCTTTCCGAGCCCAGGCGCGTGCACCCCCAGCCCGGCGCCCTCTCCCCCTCCCCGGCTCACCCAAAGCCTCAACTTACAACAATGCCTTTTGCAAAGGAAAAGTGCAGCCCCCGCGCTCCGGGCCCTCGTCTACAGCAGGGCAGAGGGGAAAAAAGAGCCCCAGATCCGGCAGTCCTCTCACAGGCAGAGCTCCCACTGGCTGCCAGGGCATTGCTGCAATACCGAACCCATCAGACACCGGTTCCCACCCCCCTGCCAAGGCCACAGACTAACATTTTCGAGACCATTTCGTGCATTTGGGCACCCAGCTCGAGACATCCCGCAGGCGCCTGGTTCTCCGGGCGGGCTGCCCCTGTGCCAGGCCCGTCGGCAGTGCCGGGAGGGGGGCACCCGGCTCGCGGGAGCGTTCGTGACCCTCTGAGCCTCTCGAAAAGGGGAACGGAGCCGCCATTTCCACCCTCTCCTCTGTCGCCCCACGCCCCTGGACTCCCAGCGCTTCGGCATCACTCTCCTCCCATGCACAGCCCTCCCAGTAACCTTGACAATGAGCCTAATGGTTCTTTAAAGTGTGAAATATTCAGGAACCAGCTCCCTTCTGGGCCCACGCGTCTCAGCCCTGGCCGGCCCTTGACAGCAGCCCCGAAACACCCTGCCCCGACCCAAACCCTTGTGGCGAGCGGCTCCGGTGCCTGTCCACGACGAGCAGTACAGGGGGGAGAGGAGGTCTCATCCCAGTCCGGGCTATACGGCCCTGTATCGTCATGCCTGGGTCCCCGCTCCCAGGCTGCCCCACGGAGGAGCAGCTGCCTCGTGCGCGGGGGGAGGCCAGGATGGAGACAAGCCCCGCTCCCCGAGGCCGGCCCGCCTGCCGCTCCGAGGATGTGCCAGCCCGGCCGCTCCGAGGATGTGCCAGCCCGTCCTGCGCGGGGCTCGCCCCTCTTCCCAGCCCCAGTCTTGGTGGAAAAGCCCCGAGCCTGCCCGGGACGCCTGCTCCTGGGTGCGGCAGGGAGCAGATGGCACTGCCCCG
>NW_005842270.1:1039016-1048584 GCF_000455745.1 Alligator sinensis | reverse complement strand
GGCGCGGGGGAGGGACCGCTCCGCTCCGCTCAGCTCCGCTCCGCGCCCGCCAGGGGGCGCTCCGCCACCGCCGCCACCACCCGGCTCTTGCCCTGCCCTGCCCGCCCGCCGCTCCCGTATCCTCCCTCGCAAAAACCCCGGTGTTTTCAACTCTTCAGGTGCAAAGAACCCTGCTCCCGGGTATTCCGTTGCAGAAAAACATTTCCCCAACTGTTCAGGTGCAAAAACCCCACCTTTTTCCAACTATTTCATTGCAAAAAAAACACTTTTTTTTTCAACTGTTTAGGTGCAAAGAAGCAGTGTCCCAACTATTTCGTTGCAAAAAACCATTTTTCCAACTGTTTAGGTGCAAACCCCCCCTCCCCCTCCATTTTCCCAACTATTTCATTGCAAAAAAACCCATTTTTCCAACTGTTTAGGTGCAAAACAAAATTGTCCCAACTGTTTATGTGCAAGCAACCTTGCTCCCAACTATTTCATTACAGTAAACCAATTTCCCAACTGTTTAGGTGCAAAAACCCCACCTTTTTCCAACTATTTCATTGCAAAAAAACCCATTTTTTTCAACTGTTGAGGTGCAAAGAATCATGTCCCAACCATTTAGGTGCAAAGAACTGTGCTCCCAACTAGTTCGTTGCAGAGAACCATTTTTCCAACTGTTTAGGTGCAAAAGAAAACATTTTTCCAACTATTTAAGTGCAAAGAACCATGTTCCCAACTATCTCATTGCAAAAAAACATTTTTCCAACTGGTTAGGTGCAAAAAAACCCATTTCCCCAACTATTTCATTGCAAACCCCCCCCAACATTTTTCCAACTATTTAGTTGCAAAGGACCATTTCCCCAACTATTTCACTGCCAAAAAAAAAAAAAAAAAATCCAACTATTTCATTGCAAAGAATCATTTTTCTAACTATTAAGTTGGTCTGGTAAAAGACATGGCGTCTACTTGAAGATCCTCATCTGCCTGCCCTGGCAGCACTTTTCAGAAACAACTTTGTGCCCCCCCCCGCTTTTGCCCTTGGTTTGGCTCTGGCTCTTGGCACGGGAGCCCCTCGCTCACCTCCAGATGAAGCCCCCCACCCCTGGGCCCACCTGGCCTGCACCTGCGTTGCAGTATCTCCCAGCCCAGGAGCAGAGAGGAAGGCAATCAGGAAGCCTTTTGCCCCCTGCTCCGTGATGGGTCGGGCACCGTTGGTGCCCAAGGCTGTGAAGTACCCGCTCTGTGATGGGGGTCGTGGCCTTTGGTGCCCGAGACTGTGATGCACTGCAAGGCTTGTCGTTGCCCGTCATATCCCCTGTCCCGGGGCAGGAAGGGTTGCCACCGGCCCAGCCCAGTGGGGACAGAGGCAGGGCAATGCTGAGGCTTGCAGGACTCTGTCCTCGCCCCCTGCCCAGCAGCTCTGATGAGAGGGGACCAGGGGCTCGCAAGCTGTTGGCCCCTCCGGATCCTGCCGCATCCAGGAGAGACTTATCCCTCCATGGGCACGGTGGGCACCGGTGGTTGGAGCTCATCCAACGCTCTGCCTGAGATGCTGGGGCAGCTGCACTTTGCCCCTCACGTCTCTGCCAGCCAGTGCGGAAGGGCCCAGGCGGGCAGCACGCAGCTGTCCTACAGACCGCGGCGGGGCCAGCATGTCACCAGACAGGCCCAGACCCCGGAGACAAAAGCAGGGGAAGCCAAACAGAGCCAACAAAGAGCCTGGGTGTGCACCGTTCCCTTTCCCAGAGAGGCTGCGGCGGTCTCCCACGGTGGGGGGCGAGGTGCCAGGAACCTGGATGAGCCAGGATCCAGATGGGCCAGCAGCTCGTGAGCCCCGGGTCCCCTCCCATCGGAGCTGCCGGGCAGGGGCCTGGCCCTCACCTCCCACCTTGCTTCCACCCCCTCTGTGAGAGCAGCGCAGCTCCACCTGCCTCGTGGCTGGCCCGTGGGGGAAGCACGAGGGTCTGCCCCTTCAATCGACAAAGGCGGACGTGAGCATAGGAAAAAGGCGCCCACGCACACCTGCCCGCCGTGCTTGCAAACAGGTCTGGGGCCTGGACGGGCTCCTTTGCATAGCAAGCAGCCCAGCTGGGCCATGCAAATGCTGTGGGGGGTGCCTTTGGGGGCTGCAGAGCAGCTCGGTTCACCCTCCCCAGCATGCGTTGCGTGTCAAACATCGGCCTGACATGGCAGCTCCTTCCATTGCCGCGCGAATCCCCCCAGGACGGGGATCAGCGCCACGGGGTCTGCCAGGACCACTCCTGGGAGAAGGAGTTGCAGGTCTGATCCCCTGGCATCTGGAGGGGCTCTTTGGCCCCCCTGCCATGACTGCCAAGAGCCCCCAAGACGTGACACTTCGCGAGCGCGCCAGCCTCGGAAGGGCAGAAACAAAGCCTTTGTCTGAAGACCTCGGCAAAGACCGCGTCACTCAAGCCGAGGCAGCCTCGATAGGGACCGCCGTGCAGGAAGTGAACGCCTGGATGTCGAGATGATGGCTCGGGTCTGATATGACATTTATCTTTGCAGGAGGGGAGGCAGATAACTCATTCCTGGCGCTGCCGCTCACGAGTTATCAGGTGTTTCCTCCCCAGGGGAGATAGCGCGTCCGATTCAGGTCCAGGCATCACAACGGATTTGTTCAGGCCACCTTGGGGACCCTCCACGCTCGGCCCCGGGGAAGGAGGTTTATAACGTAGATCTGGTCGGCGCGCGGGCTTTGACAGCCGAAGTTGACCGTGCACTTCAGTCAAAAGGCCTGTTGGGCAGATATTCCCCAGCTGGCTCTGGACGGGTCTCAAACAGTGAATGACTTTGTCGGGAGTTTGGGTTGGCTCCAGGCAGGGGGATGGAGGCAGCAGCCTTAGGTTAAATATTTCCACGGTCGCTTCCCGATCTGGCCCCAAAACCCAGGTGATATGAGCACCCGATAAAGCCACGCTCATTAAAAGACGGCACCAAAGCACTTCATTAAACAGAGGCGGTTTCTCCAATTGCACATCGGGGCACTTGACAGCAGCAGGGTCCCCGGGCACAACCTGGAGAGGATGCGGGGCAAAGCCCCGTCCATACAGGCACGGGTCCTCCGGGGCTGTCCTGGCAGGAAGGGCTCTGACACTGGGTTCTTGGTCATTTGGGCTGTAGCACGTGGGGGCCAGCAAAGCCACCTTGCTCTCTGGTTGCTGGAGCTTTGCAGGACAGTTGGGACGGGAGAAGGGAGGAGGGCACTAGATCTCTCCGGCTCCCCCCTGGCAGCATTGTGTGGCCCCAAAATCTGCCTGCACAACCTCCACCTGCCTCGGTGAGACAAATCCTGCCCTGGATTCCCTGCCATGCTGAGCTCTGACCTACGGCAGATGCTGGTCCGTGTCTCCTAGTCCAGACTGACACTCTGTAGGGTTGCCAGACCCCCGGGCGCAAAGCAAGGTCAGCTAGATTACACCAATGGCGCTTCGAAAAGTGGCGTGGAGAAAGCCCTGATGCGCTCACCGTCGGCCTGCCTCTATTCTGCCCGGCTGTCCGTGGGCTCGTCTCCTGATCGTGGTGCTGAGTGGGGCTCTGCAGCCTCACACCTCGCGGCGGCGGCGGTGGCGGCAGAAGGCGATCTTCAGCCCCTGGCAGCACCAAGAAAGGCTCGGACACATCAGGGCTTTGCTTTTGTGAGCAGGTCCAGTGGGCTACTTGCAGGAGTGAGGATGGCGCCCGGGCAGAAGGGGCCGCTTGCCCCATAGCATACGGGGCCTGCGTGCGTGCGAGAGAGAGCACGAGGCTGTATCTACTCCCAGGAGGGATCGATTGATGCCCACGCATGCATGCATCGCCCCACGCAGACAGCCACTTATCGACGGATCCAGGGAGCCACAATGAGCCTTGTCAAGTGCAAAGTGAAGCCCTCGCGTGCGTGTCGCCGGCGAGCGCCCTGCCCAGCTGTGTCAACGGGGGTGCCTAGAAGGGGCCTGTAGCTTTCCCCCCTGCGGCCGGCGAGGCTGCACAGCACGCTGCCCCGGGCTGGCGGAGAGGTCCTCCCCCGAGGCGTGCGTTTGGGTGGCAGGGGCTGTTTCATTTCTATTCCGCGCACACGGACTGTAATTTCAGTCTATTGAAGTCATAATTTACTACTGTGAAAATAAACATTTGTGTTGGCTTCTTTCGTTCTGCGGGCTTCGTGCGAATGTTAATCGTTCGGAGCTCCGCACGCGCCTCCACGGCCTGGGCGGCTGCACGGGAGGGACGTGGGGAACACGGCTCCGTGCGAGGGTTAGCACGCTACCGGCACCCTTGCACGTCCGCCCCCCCACCCCTTTCTGGGGGTTTTCATGCTTCAGAGAGAGAGGAGAAGAGAGAAGTACCACTTAGTGCTAAGCCAGGGATAACGAGGAAATCAGCGGGAAGGCATCTGCGAGATAAAGGTAATATTTTGTGCAAAGAAGATGCCATTCGAAATCTGTGAGTCTTGGCCTGCTCTAGCAGCCGGGGTGGGGGGAGCAGAGGGGGTCCCGGTGTTTGTATTTGCAATAAAAATTAAAGGCCAATTTCTCCATCAAGGTCAAGAGCAGCTGGGCGGAGGAGCTCAGCTTTGCTCGGATCCCGCCCTGAGCTGTTCCCCGTCTCTGTGTGGCTCTCCAGGATGATGTGGAGGGGCGGTTTCTGAGGCTTCAAACAGCCAAGTGAAAGAGCAGCGAGAGGGACGCCTGGGTTCGGTTGCAGGCTTCAGGCCTGACCTGGGGCAAGTTCTGTGCCTCAGTTTCCCTACCTATAAATGAGCAGGGGGACACGGCCTACACACGGGGCATTGGCAGGCTCAGCTCATCACCAGTCCCAAGGACAGCGTGGGGAGGATGGGGAGAGGGATAGATTCCCCTCTCCCAGGGCTGGAGTCCCAGTCCCCATGTGCAGGGAGGCGAGACCAGTGCTCAGGTGGGACCTGCTCTCCCCTCCGTGCCCCTGCTCAGATGCATGTAACCTGGCGCCCAGCGTGCCAGGGCTGGCGACTGCTCCAGGAGGCAGGGCTGGCTTGGGGTGACCTCCAGCTTCCCCCATCAGATGGGCCTTCTCTGCTGCGCCCTTGCAGAAGCAGGGGGTCCGGTGGTGCTGGCCTGTTTGCATTTGTATCTTCCCAGCTCTTTATCTTTCCCCCGGTCTCTGTATTGCTGCAATTACAGACACTTTAAAACACAATGATCTGGCTGTTAATGTGATGGATGACAGAAGCTTTCTGTCTGGTTTAAATCATCGCCTAGAGTGAGCAAACTTCTTTGCCTTAACCCTTTCCTGGTGCCGCAGCAGGTCCCCAGTCGGTCCCGTCTGCAGCTCCATGGAGCCCACGTCCTGGGTGCATCCGGGCAGGCATGGGATTTGGTTTCTTTTCTTCTCCTGAAGGGAGGAGGGAGGTTTGTTTCGCATGTAAAGACACATTTATCCATCTCTCCCCTCCATCCAGAGCCTCTTCGTTCCCCACAGCGGAGCTGCCATGGACCCCACCGCTCCCAGTCACTACAGCCAGCCTGGAGGTTAACCGCACGGCTCTAGCGTGCCCTGCCCTGCCTCTCTTGGTGCCTGGGGGGGATAAAATCATAAAAAAATGAGGGTTGGAAGGACCTCGGGAGGTCCTGCACACACGTGCATGTGGTTATGAGCGCACAAAGGGGCTGGCAGATAGCAGCAGCAACAGAAAGCTATGAGATGAGGTTGCTGGGGCTCTGTCCAGGAGACCGTCCCCCAACGTGGCCACTGCCACCCCTTCCTTGGTCATTCGGGGGTAGCGGATGGGGCCCAGCAAAGCCACTTTGCTCCCTGGTTGCTGGAGCTTTGCAGAGGCTGGAGAAGGGAGCAGGGGTCCAAGGAGCCCGACGCCTCTCCCAAATCAGGTTTGGGGAAGAAACCAGCGGAGAGAGGCCTCCGGCACGCAGCCTGTCACTTCTCGGAGGCCCCCAGCTCGCCTGAGAACCGGAGCACCTGAGCGGTCACATGAGATGGCTGCCGGCCAGCGGGCCTTGTTCACAGCCCGGGGCAGCCTGCAGATAAGGCTGGAAATAGTCTGCAGCGGCAGCGCGGGGTGCGGGGCGCCTCTCCCACTTCTGCATTCTCCGCAGCTTTGTTTCGCCACGGTGGGAAAGGAGATTAGGGCAGGCGGGCGGGCGGGCGGCCAGGGGCCCGCCGATAAGGCCCCACGGGCATGGAGGGACGCGCTGCTCCCGCTCTCCCCCCATTCCCACAGCCATGCGGGGGACCGGCGCTGGGAAGTGACAGTGGGCAGACAGGGTAGAAAGTGCTCTAATGAGTTTCTGTCAGTCACCCCGACACATGATTGATGCCTCCGTGTGCAACAGCTGAGCTCTGGGGATTAAGTGCACATGTTATGTCAGCGCCGTACCCGCTCGCCGGCTTGTTTGGTCTTAAAGAAGCCGTCACTGCTCCCGCCCCTGCCCCCTTCCCATGCCCCGGGGGAGCGGGGATGCCACCTCCACCCAGGGAGGGGTGGGCAGGTTCAGGCCAGCCCGGTTGGTTTGGTGCCATGGAGAGGGAAGCTGCCATGCACTCGTGCCCTGCGGGCTGTGCCGTGAGAGCCAGGCCTAGCAGGGGGATGCCCTGGCTTTGCACGGGGGATGTGCTGCTCATTTGGGCACCCCGACAGCTCCAGGGGGAAGGGTGGTGAGCGGAGGCTCATTGACCCCCATACCTTCTCTCAGAGAGGAGCTGAGCAGCCACAGGATGGGGCTTTTTTCGGCCAGGTCTTGTGCACCCGGGGGCTGCAGATGCAACCGCCGTGCAAGGTGCACACACACCTGGGGGAGCTGTGCCTGGGGGTGTTACCATGGGAACCAGGGTCATCCTGTCCCCCCACCCCTCCCAGAAGGAGGGAGCTGTGGTCATTAAATGGCCCAGGGCAGAAGCTGGAGAGATGCAGCCGCGAGATTGGGGCGATGTTTAACCGACGCTTTGAAACCTCAAGGGAAACGACCGGTGAGACATGCGACTCAGGCCTGATCTCTGGCACACGCAGGTGAGTCATGCCTGCTATCTGGCACATGCGTGTGCATGCCATGTTGGGCAGGGAGGGGAGAAGGTTGAGCAAATCGCACGTGATACCTGACCTGGGTGGGCACCCAAGCCCCCTGCATAGCATGCCCACGTGCCCTGGAGCGTGCCCTGGGGAGGGGGTTGTCTGCCCCAGGGTCTCGGCTGCACGTAAGGTTGCCTGCACCTGGGGAGGCAGAGGAGCTCGTGTCTGTCTGCACCCATGCATGCTGTCTGCCCTGCCCCGGATCGCTCCACCCAGCCAGCAGGGAGGGCCGTGGCCAGCCGAGCGCCAGGCTGGGTCTCAGGAGTCTGATGCTGCCCCCGACTATCCCTGCTCTTGACCCTGGGGCAGCCAAATCACCCCGGGCAGGTCATGCTCACATGACCCCTAGGAAGGGTTTCTGGCTAATTAAGGCTGATTTCCTGGACAGAGCTCATGCAAATGCACTATGCGTTTCTAGAGACAGCTGTTTGCTCCCCTGGCTGCAGGCAAAACCTGCATACGTACATGGACCGGCGTGCACATGCTTGTCTGCCTGACACCGGGGGCAGGACAAAGGCAACAGAGCCGCCTTTCCTCTCCTGCCCCTGGGCTAGTCAGGCAGCGTCCAGGGACCTTGCTCCAGAGCCTCTCCCCCTGCAAACCTGTCCTGGCTGCAATGCAGCCAATGCTCTCAAAAGCCAGCACAGGCCAGCCTGGGAACTGACCTCTGTTGCTGGCACAGGGGCTCTGCTGCATGCACGTGGACCTCCACCTCCTGGCTCTCTCCAGTCTGTCTGCACACCACCCGCACGCAGCTCCAAGGGGCACGGTGAGGGGCAGCGTAAAAGCCAGGCTGGTGTTTCGGCACCGGGCCACGAGCCCCCTTGCTCCTGATATCAATGCCATCCTCTGCTAGACGGGGAGCATGTGCCGGTTCGAGATGCCCTAGCTAGGTGTGCCCGGTGGGGATCCGCATAGGGCTGAAATGCCACGGGACCACCCTGACTCCACTCCTACTTTGCAGCTTGCTGCCCCAAGAGATTCCTGCCACCCCGCAGCAGTCCTGACCACGTGCTTCCAGCTCACGTGAGAAGACGTGTGGTGGCCAGGCCACGCTTGGGGACGTGGGTTGGAGCAGAGGATTCCCACAGGATCCTTGCAGCCCCGGTGCCTCCAAGATGCCTGAGCTGCTGCTGGGGGAGCTCAGCACTGGTTGCACTGGGCCAGGAGCTGCAGCACGACCCACATTCTCCCCACAAAACCAGGCCAGGCTGCTCCCCCGACTCCTCTGGGGTGCACCTGAGCACTGGCCCCGGCTCCTCCTCTGCTCCCAGAGCACAAGGCAGGTCACACATTTGCAGGACGTGTTTGCAGGAGGCACCAGGCTGCCCATCAGCGGGGGGACGTGGCACGAGGCTCTGCCAGGCTGAGCCGCATTTTCCCCTGGCCTGTTATGGGGTGAAGGACGTTCTGCTCCAGCCTTTTCTCCCTCCATTTTTCTTTCCCTTTCCTGGTTGCTCCTTTTTTCCTGGGTAGCAAAAGCAAATCTTGGATTCCAACTATTTGAGATGGTCTAATAAAAGAAATCAGATTTACCCAAAGCACCTTGCCTGACCTTGGGTTTGTCTTCTCCTGCCTTTCTTCCTGGGATCCTACAGAGGCGGGAGCCCACCTGGAGCGTATCAAAAGAATATTTTTTTAGGACAATGGCAGCTAATTGGAGTTTATTGCCATTCAACGACTGTGAGTCAAAGCCTGGGGCAGGGCGGTGTGGGGGATGGAGCCCTTGGCAGCCCTCTCCAGCCCCTTGGGCAGCACAGGCCATAGCAGGGCAGGCTCAGAGCAGCCCCTCTGCTCCACAGGGCAGTCCCAGGGGCGCGGGGGAGATGTCCCAGCTGGCTGACATCCTCCCGGAGGTTGCATTAGCTTGCAAACCACTGTGGATGAGCAGCAATTCATCTCCTTGCCCCAGTGAAAGCAATGGGGCTCTGTGCTCCTCGGATAAGCCTCCGATAGGATCCATTCCCCAGCCTCTCCGCAGCCTCAGGGAGGCCCAGCACTCTCCGCCATCTCTTCCCCTGGCCATGGGGTCACCTCGTCGTGTGCTGTTGAACACGGGCCGCACGCTAGTCCGGAGGCGGTTGTATTCTCCTGCTGGGGGAATGGGCCGGCTCCTCCGCTTCCCACGGAGGCACAGCTCTCGCTGAAGCCCAGGGCTGTCCTGCCCAAAGAAAGGCAGCGGGGATCGGGACCATCCCATGTTGGAAGTCCTTCGGGATAGGATGTGCCTTGGAAGCACAGGAGAATACAGTCCTGCTTGTTGTCTGTCATTTAAACAGGCTCCCCAGAGAGGCGGTGCACTCTCCATCCTTGGAGGTTTTGAAGAGCCGGGTAGACAAAGCCTTGGCTGGCATGATGGAGTTGGGGCTGGTCCTGCTTGGAGCAGGGGTTGGACTGGATGTGACCGCCTGAGGGGTTCATTGCAGCCTCAAGCTACCGAGTGACCTGGCCGGCATCCGCAGACGGGGAGCTGACAACACCGTGGTCGCCTACAACCCTGCCTACGGGTCTCATTGCCCTCCCCCA
>NW_005842270.1:1027685-1038654 GCF_000455745.1 Alligator sinensis | reverse complement strand
CGCCAGGGCTTACATCTTCCCTTTCGCCTCACAGCATCACCCCGCCAGCGAGGCCGTTCTCGTGCATGGGTGCAGGGCTAGGCGTGGGCTCCATCCTCGCTGGCGTGAGCTCTCCAAGGGGGCTGCAGCTCTGCCAGAGCTGCAAGCGAGCAGTTAAAAATAAGATGCCTTCCTGAACAGACAGATTTGTGCCCGCTCTGCGGCGTAGACAGGATGCGTGCAGTTATCCGAGCCGTTGCACCCACTCCGAGGGGTCCAGAGCGGTGGGGCAGGCCTCAGAAAATCCCTAGACTTGACATCTGGGGTCTCCCCTGGCTTCTGAGACTGCAGAGAGGCCCCGCTTCCCACCTGCCGTCTGGTCTCGGGCGGGCTAGGAACTCATTTGTTTAATGCTGAGATTTGCACGTGATCACGGGACTCCGGGAGCTGGGGCTATAGAGGAGAACCTCCAATACCCGGCAGCTTGCGATCAAACAGTGAACTGCTGTTCATCCTGGGGCTGCCGGAGAGTTTCCATTCTAAGCCCCTTGACTTCTCATTGAGCTCACTGAAATACTCCCTCTGGCGCTGAGCTGTCCCTGGCCAGCCCCTTGCCAGTGTGGGGCTGGTTGGAAAGCTTGAACACAATCCACGGGGTTTGCAAACGAGACGTGTTTCACCTTTCCCAGGACTCTCCCTCACCACCAGGCCCCTTTCTGGCTCCAGAAATGGCCCTCAAACAGCACAAGCCTGCATTGCCCTGCCCAGCGTGCCTCCGGTTATCCTGGGGTGAAATGTGCTGGTACAGCTCCAACCAGTCACATCCTGCCTGATACTGCACCAGTAGCACAGTCTGGTCAGGCCATGATGATTAGGACCCCGCTCCAAGGATGGGTTCAGGTCACTGGGACTTGCTTGCAGATTCACTCAGGGCGTGAGGACCCTGCACAGCTTCCCTGCAGGGTGCTTGTGCAACTAGGCAGCAGAAGGGTTAACCCTCCCCCCCCCCCCCTTTTTTTTTTCCTTCTGCTTGGCCAAATTGCAAGCCCCCATCACCGGCTGCTCGCCAGCGCTGGGATTTGACAGGGTGGAACTGGCTGCATAAGGCTCTTTAATGATGGGAATTTAATTAGCTTGCCTTGCACTTCCAACACCTCTGGTCCTTGCAGAAAATCAATGCGAGTTAACAGGAGTCAATCCAGCATGGCCGGCTGCAGCTCTGTCACACGCAGCCTTAGAGACAGCTTTATCAGCCGGCCTGCATGCCCGCCGAACGGGCAGGGAGCTCTCCCGCCCCCGCCTAGCCGGCCCCTGCCCCGGTGGCAGCCCCCGGTTATTTATGGGGCTTCTGGAAAAGGAGCCGCCTGCAAGGACAAGCTGGACGACGTGGGAGCAATTGCCTCGGCTGGGCTTCTCAAGCAAAACCTGGCAGGAAACTAAACAAGCCATTTCAGTACGGTCATCCCAGCCCTGAGCCCGTGCCCTGGCGCCAGCTGCTCCGGGGCTCCTGAGAAGACCACACGGCTACCCACCGCCCATCAGACTCTCCCCGCCCCGGTGCATGCAGCAGTTGCACTCGCGTGGGGCTCTGCTGGGATCTGTCCCGGCCCAGGCTCCGACACGGATGAACTGTGCAAGCGTAAGCTGGCCAGCCACGTGTCTGGGTCCACCCTGCCCACTGCCCTGCAGACCCCTTTCCACCACGCCTGCTGGGAAAACGCGTCCATGCAGCTACCTGCGCGGCGGCATTGCTTCCCCGGATGCTGTGACTAGGGGATCCCTGGCTTCACAGCCTTCTCCTCCATCCACTATAGGGGCTGGGGCATCCCCCATCCCCACTGCTCTGCTTCCCCCCTGCCCTTAATGCTCTCACTGAAGTTTATGGCACGCTCCCAAGGTGACCGGCAAGACTCAAGGTGGGTCAGTTAAGCGCCGGGCAGCCCTCCAACGCCTGCTGGAAGAGCGCCAGCGCGGGCACAGCAGAGATTACGCTGCGAGAGAGAGGCCTGGGCGTAGAGATAACGGAGTGCTCCAGCTGGTCCTCTCCCCACCGCGCAGGCATCAGAGCCACCGGCTCCTGCAGCCGGCGGTGCACCAGGCTGCAGCTGCAGGGAGCAAACCGGGGTCTGAGACCCACCAACTCATCTCCCCCAGCGCCCAGGCAGGGCTGGACGGGGGGCAACTTCCCTAGCCCTGGCTCCTTCAGTGCACTCCGTCTCTCGTGTGAAAACAGGGATTGCTTCAGGAACGAGCGGTTTTAGTTTAAGGCAAAGCCTGAGCCGTGAGCCTGGCGTGCAGCATCCGGCACTACCAGTCGTTTCCAGGACCGAATCCTGTTTTCAGTCACTCCCAGCTTTGCCGGTTGGTGCTGGCTGGAGCTTCCCCAGCGGGGTGTCTGCTGGGGCTGCATTATTCTGGAAGGTCAAAGCCATTCTAGCCGGCCCCCCCTACCCGTTATCAGCTCTCCCGGCTCGCCACTCCATCCAGACGGGGCCCAGGCAGGCGGCTAGGAGCCGCCACTTGCATGTGCTCAGCAGCATCCCTCTCGCCCGAATCTGCTTGCACAAAGCACGCTTCGGCCCCTACTTGCTGATGGGACCGTGTCGGTACGGTCCTCGCCGAGGCCATGCCACGCCCGCCAAGGCTGAGCCGGATTGTCCCTGCAGTGACTCCTCCTGGGTACGAGGGGTGCTGCGCAACGGGCCCCGATAGACGGTTTCTCTGGCATGCTCTATGGCACCCGGGAGGTGTGAAGGAGGAGGACGCGGCTTGATGCCATGCAGATGGGTAAGGGGTGGAGCAGGGGGCAGGTAGCAAGAGCGGCTGCGGTAAGGAGGGAAGAGCTCTGACCCTGGGAGCTCTCATGTAGGCAGGGCTCCGGGGCCATCAGCATCTGCAGGAGGAGGCTTGCACGGCGCGGTCTTGTCCACACTAGGGTTTAACCTCACCCCCGCAATGGAGCGGAGTCCGTGAAAGGCCGGGGGCTACAGGGCCGTTCCCCAAAGCATAAGCAAGGAGGTTTTGTTTTCTGCCCCATCCTCGCCCGGCGGTACCGGATAGGGATTGCCATTCCCCTCCAGGAAGAGGTACGTGGCTGGAAGCAGGGGATGTTGCTGGCGAGAGAGCGGAGCCGGCTCTGCGCGGCGAGGAGGAAGCTTGCCACCTCTGCTTTATTCCATTTCCCTTCCCCCCGCCCGGTGCTGAGCCGAGATAACAGCTTGCAGCGCCGAAGCCAGCGCCGAGGGGAGGCAACGACGGGCCCAGGCGGTATTATCGCTCCCGCACCGGCCGTGAGGGAATCAGGAAGTTTGCAGAGATACTCAGCCAAGAACACAAACACGGCTCCTGCCAGCGGCACCTTACCGGCATCTTCCTCGCCCTTCCAGCCAGCAGCCGCCCAGCCGTGCCTGCTCGTAACGGAGCCCCCGGGCCCTCTTATCGTGTGTGCACGGTGCCGCGGGGCGTTGGGGTGGGCAGGCGGGCAACGGCAGAGGGGCCTGGGCTGCATCCCCCCTCCCTGGCTTTCAGCCAAGTTCACAGCCTCTGGTCCTGCTACCGCTGTCCAAAGCTCCTATCTTGAGGCCCTGAGTGCTCGGTCCTCTTTAATGCAATTGCCCCATTTTACAGGTGGGACAACCGAGGCACAGGCGGCCTCAGGCACCAGACTGCAGTCATCCTGGAAGCGTGTGGAAGAGACAAACCCGAGTCCCTGGTTTCCCAGGCTAGAGCGCTGACCACGGCTCTTCCCTTCCTCTTCAGTGAAATGGGAACTGCTCTCTCTCTGCTTTCACATCCCCCCTCGCACCCCACGGCTGCCGCAAGGCCGGCAGGAGCACACGCCAGCTTCAGTTCTGCGCAGGGGAGCCCCCGTGGAAACCCCAGCTGAGAAACACCCACAGACGGGCACGCGTCGGGTCGGGGGGCAGGCGGGCAGTTCGCACAGTCAACCCCATCGAAGAACGGGAGCAGGAACACGGGCCGGAAAGACGCCGAGTCCAGTGCCCTGGGTCTGCCCACGGTCCCGAAGCACAAAGCAAGCCCTGGAGCTAGGAGCCCTGACAGGGCATCACTCACCCCAGGGGGGCAGGAAGCAGGCCAGCAGGGCAATGGGCTCCCAGCTGGCGGGGATTAACTCCTCCCTGAGCGGGGCTGGGGGCCTCTGAAGCACCCCCGGGACTCTCTAAAGAGCTGCCTCCCTGTGCTGAGGCTCCTGGTGGAGTCTGTGGGCTGAGTGCCGGCTGTGCAGAGCGTGCAACCCGGAGCGCGGGGGTGAGTAGAGCTGCGGGTCTCTCTTCTCCTCTGCTGGGAAATGCCAAAGGCTCATTCAGCCTCTGAGCTGCTCCGGTGGAGCCCGGCTGCTGGGAGATCCCGAGAGCAAGCTGGGGGGAGAGGGGGCCTTGCAGGTGTGCTCTGCTCCTGGGTGCTGCTTGCTCCAAGGCAGGCTGTGCCCGGGCAGCTCTGGGGGCCACGTACCAGCCCTGCCCCTGGGTGCCAGCTGTGGGTGTGGGTTTGTCCCTAAATACACCCCTTCCTCTAAGCTATCTGGCACCCACGTGCCCAGGGCACATCAGAAACCAGCTGGGGTAACTTCCCTCTGCTCTCCTTCCTGCGCAGGAGGATGCCCTGCCACACATGAGGCTGCTGATGCCTGTTGGTCAGCTGTGCAGGTAGGTCGGGCTGAGGGGGTGTACGGTTTTGGAGTTCTGGATGGGAAGGAAGCTTGGAAACAAGATTTCCAAGCCCATAAATGATCCTGACACATGCCCCTGGTTACAGGCCTGGACGGTGCTTGCTGAGAGCTGGGTAACTCTTGCCAGGACTGTCTGGAGCCCGGGGCTGTGACTAGGTGGGTCCTCCTGGTGTCCTCCATGCCTCTAGCAATGCCCACCTGCAGCGGCGAGGCTGTGTGCAAAAACATTTGGTAGCTCTCTGCTGCAAAATGCAGCACCCAAATGGGCTGCTACTGGTGTGGCCCAGCCCTGGGGTCAGGTAAAGCCAGTGCTCATGGTAGGGGGGATACAGCCCTGACTCTGGCAGGGGGCTGCCCTGTGGCAGGACTTCTCTGGGTCAGCCCGGCAGCTGGGTTTAATGTGCTGGAAGCTTTGGTCCCTGGCTCCGAGCGTGGCATGGTGCTGTGGAGGTGCAAAGTGCTGCGGCTTGTTACCCCGCTGCCCTGGGCCTGAGTGCCCGTGTGTGGGCAGGCCTGGGCAGCACAAGTGGGGAAGGCGCTGCGCTCAGTGCTCCACGTGCTGGGGGTGCTGGCCTCCACTGCCCTGATGCCAGGTGGTGACATGGGGGCCCAGCTGGCCCCCACCCCTTAGCATCTCTTGCAATGGAGACAGCTGCGCCTGCGGCTGCCACGTGCACTGGAGCAGTGGCGTGCCTCGGTGCTCGGCACCCTCCTCCTGCTTGCGCGTGGGGGACCCAGCACCCTCGGGTGCTCTGTATTGCACCATACTCCCTTCCAGAGCCCATCTACGCATCTCTGTGAGTAGCTACGTGTCCTTTGCCCCTTGGGTTGGGCACTTCTTTCTCCCAGCCCCTGCCTCTGCCCATTTTCCTGGGCCCCAGGGGCTCTCCACATACCTGCAGCAGAGCTTCAGCTAGCAAGAAGGCACAATACTGAGCCCAGGTGTGTCTGCTTCAGCACCTCTCACCCAGAGGCTGGTTCATAAACAGCTCATTTTTGCACACAAGAGCCCTGAGCCTGCCCCGGGGGGGCCAGGTCCTGATTTTAGCTACGCTGGCCTAAATGCAGAGGAAGCCTGCAGAGCATGTGGGGAAACCGCACTCGGGACCTGCCCTCCCCGAGCTGTGCAGACAGTCCTGGCTGAGCGCGAAGGACGCGGGAACCAGGGATGCAGCAATTAAGAAAAGCGCGGGGTAAATAGAGGCTTTCAAGCCTGTAAATAAAACACAGCGGAGCCTGATGAGTCATTACGCAAAGGTTAATTGCCAAGCGGATGCTGCTGACTCCATGCGCCCTCCTACCCTGCGTCCTACCTCTCTGTGCCTGGCTCCTTGCACAGCCCCGTCCAGGAGCTCCTCGGCTTCCCCCACCTCTTGTTTGCTCACAGCAGCTCTGCAGGGTCCCTGCCCTTGGACAACAAGTGCATCTCCCACCTGCTGCCAGGCTTTTCCCCGGGCTCCTGGGGCACGCCTGCCACCCCAGCTTCCCCGTCGGATAGCACCTGCCGGGCTGGCACTGGCCTGGTCCCCGGCGCTGCCCTCCTGTTTATCAGGTGTGAGTCACCGGTGCAGCCCCGTGCATGCAAGTGGAGCCGCGGGCTGGCGGGGGGGAAGTGCGCAGCTGTAATTGCCACCTGCGGGGCAGGGTGAGACGCGACCTCGTGCTCTTACCTCGGCCGCTTCTCCTGGCAGCGTGGCCTGCACATGAAGACGGGTGGCTCTCCAGCTTGGAGGATCCTCCGGCCATTGCAGACCGAGGAGCTGCTGGCAGGCTCCAGAAATGCTCCCCTCTGCCAGACCCCGCAGGAGACGGGACAGGGTCTCTCCAGACACGAGCTCTCGGGCAAAGTCGGTGCCGTTCCCCCGGCTCCCTGAGCGATGGGGAAGGGGGCGGCCCGTGTTCCTCCCCGACACCCCCAGCCCCAGAGGCACTGTCCGCTGGGGAACCGCCGCGCTGGCTCAAGATGCTGGTAGCCGCTACTGGTCCTTATTGCCTGCCCCGGGCCGCCGTGCCGTCCCGCTGGCTGCCCCGGCGCGCGCCTTGCAAGGCGTTGTGGGTGCTCATGTGACGGGCAGGGATGTGGTGGAAGGGGAGCCGCGTCCCAGGGGGAGAGGGAAAGGCGAGCAGCTGCATGGTGGCGATAATGTCGTGGGACCAGGCAGCTGCGCCCTTGCTCTTCCCCCAACAGGAACCATCTGTGACCAAGCCCAGCGCTGCCTTCCCTCTCAGCCATTCCGGTCTGACTTTCCAACAACTTCCCCCTTCGCTGGCTTCACTTCCCCACGCCACGAGGGGCCAGCACGGTAGCTCTCGCCTGGCCCACACGCGGGCTCACTTCCCGCTTTCTCAGGGTGGGGAGAGGGGAGGCTGCGTCCGGGAGCAGGACCATCCCTCCGTGCCCAGAGCCTGGCTAGGCTAGCTCTCCCTCCTGGGCTGGCACCATGTGCCAGGTGGGCTCGGTGCCGGAGAGCTGCTCGGTGATCTCTGACCCGCTCCAGCTTCCTGCTGGCAGCTCGGCCAAGCGTCCCACCCTGCCCTGGGCACCCCAGCCCAGCGCCGTGATGCCGTGGCCGTGCATGCAGCGGAGGCCTGGTGCATCCGGGGGCGAGGGAGGGGAATCCTTCCTCCCACGGCTCGAGGGCTGCTCCGCGTGCATCCCGCCAAGGGGCTCCGTGGCCTTGCAGCTGCTCCCGGCCCGCCTTCCTCTAGCAAGCGGGAGAGGCTTGCTCGAGAGCAAACCGAAGTGCTGCAGGTGGGAGGCAGGGAGGAAACCTGTCCTAAAAATACAGCCGCCCAAGCTGGCCCCGCAGATGGCGCGTCCCCGGCTAGCACCTGTGCAGCGTGTCGCTCCGGCAGCTGGCATGGACAGTGTTTCCCTGCATCGTGGCCCCCCCTGCTCCCCGCTGCCCTTTGCCTTCACATCGACTGCAAGCGAGAGCCAGGGACGGAGAGGCCGAAGCACCGAGCCCTTTGTCCCCGCGGCACCTCTGCTTTGAAGGAGGGTGGCTGGGCACCCTGGGGAGGTTGCAGAGGCTCTATGGGGTTGCAAAAGGGTGGGCCTCCATGGAGGCCTCTGCTCACAGGACTAGCTTTGTGAGGGGCAGGAAGGTGCCGGTTCACATGCCAGCGGTGTCAGCGAGGTCTCCGAGTGCAGGGGGCTCCCCTAGCGCTGCATGCCGGGGAGTTCCCACGGCCCAGCTGGATGCCGGGACATGGGGGAGTCGGGGTGTGCGGGGACACTGGTGGGTTGCTCGTGTCACGGTGCACGTGGGACGTGGCCTGGGATTGACCGCTCCCTGCGTTTCTCCTCGGGGCTGGGGCTAGCAGAGCTGCCCCTCGTCGTCGTCCCCCCCATCCCTTTGCAGAGGCAGCTGCAGGCTTTGCCCCGCTCAGCCCAGCCCTTGGTGCATCTGGGGATGGTCCCTCTTGCCCGACGTGCTGCCTGGGCCCCGCTTTGGGCCTTGCACGCGTCTGTCTGCATGTGTCAGCCTCTGGCGGGGGCTGCCCCATCTTCCGGCTGGCGCCATTTGCAAGAGAGCGGAGAGCTCATTGGGTTCGTTTGCAAGAAACCAGACGGGCTGATTTACATGGAGCTCCTCCTGCCCAGGCTGGGTGATAGCTTGGGGATCCACCATGCTGGGTGCTGGGCAGATGGGCCCTGGCCCCGCCAGTCTGGTGGCCTACAGCCCCCCTCCTCGCCAAGCTGGGCTGGAAGGGACTTGGGAGGTTGCATCTAATCCAGCTCCCTGGGTCTCTGCACGCTGATGGTGCTGAGCTCTCGAGGCCCCGGTCTCGTGCTGGAGAGAAGGATGCTTGTCACATAACCCCGTGGCACGCACAGCTCTTCCCACTGCTATTTTTAGTGGTGGCAGCGCCGTTGCTAGCTGGGGGCCGGGGGCACGTGCAGGGTGGGGGCACCGAGAGCCAGACGTGTCCTCTGCCGCCCGAAGGGGGAGCAGGGCTGGCTAAAGCTGCGTGGCTCGGAGCGTGCAGAGGCAGAGTTATTTTTGGGCCAGTGAGGAAAATCCTCTGCGGCTGCACCTCCGGCATCCTCCTGCCTGCTCCGTCGCCTGCACCCGGCTGGACTTTCTCAAGTCCTGCACCTGCCCCAGCCCAGATGCTCATTGGCATGCATGGGGGGCATTGCCGTATCGGGAATGGGTTGCTTTCCCCGCCACGTTTGCCAGCCTGGGCAGCTCCGGTCTTGGTCTTGCCCGGTCTGGGGGCACCCCCTCAGCCCCAGGGTTTCCCACCCAGGGTTTCTGTGTGAGTCAGAGCTGCATGCTTGCTACTTAACAGGAAACCCCAGCAGGTTAAGGGAGGAGAGCTGGTTTTCACATCCCCTGCAGCACTAAAAGCCAAACGAGTGAAAGGAAGCAAGAAACCCCCCTGGGAAGAGCCGGCTGGGATCGCTGTCCCAGCTCGGACGGGCTCGGGCTGGTCTCTGCCTTGATCCCAGCTGCTCTGCTGGTGCCTTTACCTCCAGGCCTGGCCTCTCCTTTACCCACCCCCTTCCCCCACACGCCCAATGTGTTGGTCGGGGAGATTTGTACCGGGCAGACACGGCCATGCAGGTTGGCGTCTTCCAGCCAGCTGGTATTTGGGGGTGGGTGCAAGTGGCGTTTCTTTGATGAGAAGCAGACATCCCCAAAGACGCGCGCGGGTGGAAATGAAAGGCGAGGGGGTGAATTCGACCCGATTCAACGAAACCCTATCAATAATCCACAAGTGAAACAATAACCAAAACAATAAAGGAGAAGCTGAAGGAAATGCAGATGATCTGTCCCTCTAGAGACCTTTTACATTTTTGGATTTGCAAGCAGGCAGTGCATTCGCACAGCAACTTTCGGCCCAAATGCAGCCACTTCTGGGGTGGGGTAGAGCAGGAGCGCGCAGCAGCGCGTGGGGACAGAAGGTACAAAATGCCACAGTCCGTTGGGAAGAAGCGCTGTGGTTCGGGGAGGCAGGGATGCACCCACGCTGGGACGATGGAGCGAACGGCCTGGGTCTTGCTGCAAGGGGTCGAACAGCCAGGGTGTTGTCTCCCGCTGGCCAGAGAGCGGGTCTCCCGTTCCTGCGGCCCTGCGCTCATGGCACGCTCTGAGCCTCGCTTTGTGCAAAGCCTTCGAAGAGTGCAGGGCATGGGTGGGAGCCAGCCCGTGCCTTGCCCCAGCGCGGGGCTGGCCTCGCTGGGTGCACGGAGGAGGAAGCACCAGCCCCTGCGGGCTCCGGGTTATTCTCATGGGCATCTATAAGGTGCTGATGCAGAGCCAGGCGGGGTGGCCCCAGGGAGGCTCTCGAAGGAGTCGAGAGCGTGGGCAGGGTGCCTGGCTCCCATGCCAGGGCCGTATCCCCACTTCTGACAGCGAGGAGATGCCCACAGGGCTCCAGGCGGCTCATCTGCTAATGCCCCGGCAGACCAGCTGCCCCGGCAGCCGGTGGCAGGGGGGACTGGTAGGTCTCCCCCCCACCTCTTCTCCATGCCAGGCACCAGTTTTGCAGCCAGAGCTGCGGGTGACACTGAGCGCTGGCAGGGAGACAAGCCAGCTGGTCCCAGCACCTCCGTCTGCGACCGCCGGCAGCATCGTGGCCTGCTGGCTGGGGAACTCCCATACGGGCCAAGGTCACGCGGCAGCAGGGTCTGGGCACCCAGCCATCGCTCCAGCCGCCAGCCCGTGCCCTCCAGCACATCCTGGGGTACCCCAGGTGCTCTGTGGCGCATCTCCAAAGCAAAACCCTGGAGAGGAAGAGGAGAGAGGAGATCTGCTGCAATACAAAGGCTGGGCGGGGGGGGAAGAGAAAGAAAAAACCCCCCCAAAGGGCCGTGAAGAGGGAGATAAGAGGAAAGACAGAAAAATGGAGTGTGTGGGGAGGAGAAAGAGGGCCGCGGCGGGCGGAGGGGAAGTTGGGGAGCCGGGCGCCTATCGCGCCTCTCCATCGCATTAGCCCAACCTCGAGTAGTTTTTCACCGAGATTGGAGCGCTCAGGTAGCGCCGTCCTCCCAAAAAACCCCCCCAAAGGGCCGTGAAGAGGGAGATAAGAGGAAAGACAGAAAAATGGAGTGTGTGGGGAGGAGAAAGAGGGCCGCGGCGGGCGGAGGGGAAGTTGGGGAGCCGGGCGCCTATCGCGCCTCTCCATCGCATTAGCCCAACCTCGAGTAGTTTTTCACCGAGATTGGAGCGCTCAGGTAGCGCCGTCCTCCCCGCCAGCTGGAGGGCTGGCGAATAAGCACCTGCTTATCTCTGTCCAACGGCTGTGTGCCGCGGCAGATTGCGCCGCGGCCCAGGCGCTGCCTGCTGG